>NC_086321.1:236320959-236657209 GCF_036172605.1 Pelobates fuscus | reverse complement strand
TTATTTTAATAAATAAAAAGTGGTTATAAATATGAAGAACTACTTATACAATAAAGGGTTATGACAGATTCAAGATAGCTAAACAGCACAACCACATGGTAACTGGCTGTAATGCAAGGAACTATTTCAGAAATCATAAGTACTCCTGCTTTGGGCTCAAGATTTAGTCAGGAAATATTTGATAGAAAAAAATAACGTAATCAAGATTAAGACTAAAGTTATCTTTAATGGAGATCAAATGGTAATTGTCTCTCTGAATAAAGTTGAAAGAGAGAAAAAAGAAAGGGAAAACTAGTGGTACTGCAATATAAACAGATGACTAGTGATGTACCGAACTGTCCGCCGGCGAACAGTTCCCGGCGAACTTAGCGTGTTCGCGTTCGCCGCGGCGGGCGGACACATGCGCAGTTCGATCCGCCCCCTATTCGTCATCATTGGGCAAACTTTGACCCTGTGCCTCTCGGTCAGCAGACACATTCCAGCCAATCAGCAGCACTCCCTCCCTTCCACACCCTCCAACCTCCCTCCCAGCATCCATTTTCGATTCATTCTGAAGCTGCATGCTTAGTGAGAGGAGGGAAAGTTTAGCTGCTGCTGATTAGATAGGGAAATTGATAGCTAGGCTAGGGTATTCAGTGTCCTCTACAATCCTGAAGGACTCATCTGATCTCTGCTGTAAGGACAGCACCCCAAAAAGCCCTTTTTAGGGCTAGAACATCAGGCTGCTTTTTTTTTTTTTTTTTTTTTCCTGTGTAATGTAATTGCAGGTGCCTGCCTGCCAGCTTCTGTGTGAGGTTCACATTGGATACTGTGCCCACTTGCCCAGTGCCACCACTCATATCTGTTTTTACAATAGGTTAAGCTTTAGATTTAAAAGAAATCATTTTTTTTCACTGTAATAGAAGAGCAGTTGCCTGCCTGCCAGCTTCTGTGTCAGGTTGGATGCCTTGCCCATTTGCACAGTCAGTGACACCACTCATATCTGTTTTAACAATTGGTTAAGCTTTAGATTTAAAATAAATAATTTTTTTTCACTGTAATAGAAGAGCAGTTGCCTGCCTGCCAGCTTCTGTATCAGGTTGGATGCCTTGCCCATTTGCACAGTCAGTGCCACCACTCATATCTGTTTTAACAATTGGTTAAGCTTTAGATTTTAAATAAATAATTTTTTTCACTGTAATAGAAGAGCAGTTGCCTGCCTGCCAGCTTCTGTGTGAGGTTCACATTGGATACTGTGCCCACTTGCCCAGTGCCACCACTCATATCTGTTTTAACAATTGGTTAAGCTTTAGATTTAAAATAAATATTTTTTTTTCACTGTAATAGAAGAGCAGTTAGTTGTCTGCAAGCGTCTGGGTGTCAGGCCTTCTTCAGCGTGTGCTCTGCAGACCTGTGCCAGCGTGCTTTGACAGTTGCCACTCATATCTGGTGTCTCTATAGCGTGCTTTTACAAAGAAAAAAGGTTTCCAGTGTAAGCTAATAGCAGCCAGTCAGTGTCCTTCAAGCGGCTCTGTCAGGCCTTCCTTCAGCGTGTGCCCTGCACAACCCTGCCAGCGTACTTTGACAGTTGCCACTCATATCTGGTGTCTCTATAGCGTGCTTTTAAAACCAAAATTTAGTTTCCACTGTAATAGAAGAGCAGTTGCCTGCCTGCCAGCTTCTGTGTGAGGTTCACAGTAGATACTGTGCCCTCTTGCCAAGTGCCACCACTCATATCTGTTTTTACAATAGCTTAAGCTTTAGATTTAAAATAAATATTTTTTTTTCACTGTAATAGAAGAGCAGTTAGTTGTCTGCAAGCATCTGGGTGTCAGGCCTACTTCAGCGTGTGCTCTGCAGACCTGTGCCAGCGTGCTTTGACAGTTGCCAATTATATCTGGTGTCTCTTTAGCGTGCTTTTACAAAGAAAAAAGGTTTCCAGTGTAAGCTAATAGCAGCCAGTCAGTGTCCTTCAAGTGGCTCTGTCAGGCCTTCCTTCAGCGTGTGCCCTGCACAACCCTGCCAGCGTACTTTGACAGTTGCCACTCATATCTGGTGTCTCTATAGCGTGCTTTTAAAACCAAAATTTTGTTTCCACTGTAATAGAAGAGCAGTTGCCTGCCTGCCAGCTTCTGTGTGAGGTTCACAGTGGATACTGTGCCCTCTTGCCCAGTGCCACCACTCATATCTGCTTTTACAAAAGCTTAAGCTTTAGATTTAAAATAAATATTTTTTTTCCACTGTAATAGAAGAGCAGTTAGTTGTCTGCAAGCGTCTGGGTGTCAGGCCTACTTCAGCATGTGCTCTGCAGACCTGTGCCAGCATGCTTTGACAGTTGCCAATCATATCTGGTGTCTCTTTAGCGTGCTTTTACAAAGAAAAAAGGTTTCCGGTGTAAGCTAATAGCAGCCAGTCAGTGTCCTTCAAGCGGCTCTGTCAGGCCTTCCTTCAGCGTGTGCCCTGCACAACCCTGCCAGCATACTTTGACAGTTGCCACTCATATCTGGTGTCTCTATAGCGTGCTTTTACAAAGAAAAAAGGTTTCCAGTGTAAACTAATAGCAGACAGTCAGTGTCCTTCAAGCGGCTCTGTCAGGCCTTCCTTCAGCGTGTGCCCTGCACAACCCTGCCAGCGTACTTTGACAGTTGCCACTCATATCTGGTGTCTCTATAGGGTGCTTTTAAAACCAAAATTTTGTTTCCACTGTAATAGAAGAGCAGTTGCCTGCCTGCCAGCTTCTGTGTGAGGTTCACAGTGGATACTGTGCCCTCTTGCCCAGTGCCACCACTCATATCTGTTTTTACAATAGCTTAAGCTTTAGATTTAAAATCAATTATTTTTTTTCACTGTAATAGAAGAGCAGTTAGTTGTCTGCAAGCGTCTGGGTGTCAGGCCTCCTTCAGCGTGTGCTCTGCAGACCTGTGCCAGCGTGCTTTGACAGTTGCCAATCATATCTGGTGTCTCTTTAGCGTGCTTTTACAAAGAAAAAAGGTTTCCAGTGTAAGCTAATAGAAGCCAGTCAGTGTCCTTCAAGCGGCTCTGTCAGGCCTTCCTTCAGCGTGTGCCCTGCACAACCCTGCCAGCGTACTTTGACAATTGGCACTCATATCTGGTGTCTCTATAGCGTGCTTTTAAAACCAAAATTTTGTTTCCCCTGTAATAGAAGAGCAGTTGCCTGCCTGCCAGCTTCTGTGTGAGGTTCACAGTGGATACTGTGCCCTCTTGCCCAGTGCCACCACTCATATCTGTTTTTACAATAGGTTAAGCTTTAGATTTAAAATAAATCATTTTTTTTCACTGTAATAGAAGAGCAGTTGCCTGCCTGCCAGCTTCTGTGTCAGGTTGGATGCCTTGCCCATTTGCACAGTCAGTGCCACAACTCATATCTGTTTTTACAATAGGTTAAGCTTTAGATTTAAAATAAATTATTTTTTTTCACTGTAATAGAAGAGCAGTTAGTTGTCTGCAAGCATCTGGGTGTCAGGCCTACTTCAGCGTGTGCTCTGCAGACCTGTGCCAGCGTGCTTTGACAGTTGCCAATCATATCTGGTGTCTCTTTAGCGTGCTTTTAAAACCAAAATTTGTTTTTCACTGTTATAGATTGAATATCAGTTACTTGTCTTCAAGCGGGTGTGTCAGGCCTACAGTGTGTGCTCTGCAGAACAGTTCAAGTGCACATTGCCAATCATATCTGGTGTCTCTTTAGCGTGCTTTTAAAACCAAAATTTGTTTTTCACTGTTATAGATTGAATAGCAGTTACTTGTCTTCAAGCGGGTGTGTCAGGCCTACAGTGTGTGCTCTGCAGAACTGTTCAAGTGCACATTGCCAATCATATCTGGTGTCTCTATAGCATGCTTTTACAAAGAAAAAAGGTTTCTTGTGTAAGCTAATAGCAGCCAGTCAGTGTCCTTCAAGCGGCTCTGTCAGTCCTTCCTTCAGCGTGTGCTCTCCAGAACTGTTCCAGTACACATTGCCAATCATATCTGGTGTCTCTATAGCGTGCTTTTAAAACCAAAATTTGTTTTTTACTGTTATAGATTGAATAGCAGTTACTTGTCTTCAAGCGGGTGTGTAAGGCCTACAGTGTGTGCTCTGCAGAACTGTTACAGTTCACATTGCCAATCATATCTGGTCTCACAGTAGCTTGCACGCATAGTACCACTAATCCCCAAAAAAATGACAGGCAGAGGCAGGCCACCCCGCAGGGGCCGTCGTGTTCGTGGTGCTGTGATTCCCTTTTTCCCTAGAATAATGCCCAGTTTTCAGAAGCCACGTACCCTGAACTTGAAAAGTTCTGAGGACATAGTTGACTGGCTAACACAGGACACCCAATCTTGTACAGCCTCCGCTCGGAACCTTGACGCACCATCCTCCTCCAGCTTAGCTTCAGGCACCTCTCAAGATACCACTCATCCACCTGCCGCCACCACCAAAACTAGCACCACAGCCGCTTTAATTGGTATGTCAGAGGAGTTATTCACACACCCGTTTGAAGAAATGAGTGATGCGCAACCATTATTGCTAGAGGATGTAGATAACAGGGATATGTCTCAGGCAGGCAGCATTAAACACATGGAGGTACGGTGTGATGATGATGATGTTGTACCCGCTGCTGCTTCCTTTTCTGAGTTGTCAGATACAAGCGAAGCGGTTGATGATGACTATGCGTCCATGGATGTCACGTGGGTGCCCACTCGGCAAGAAGAAGAACAGGGCGAAAGTTCAGATGGGGAGACAGAGAGGAGCAGGAGACGAGTTGGAAGCAGGGGGGGGGGTCATCGCAAGGAGCTAGTGGCACAGTCAGACAGCATGCATCGGCACCCGGGGTCAGCCCGACAGCACGCCAATCAACGCATGCTGTGTCCACCACCAGAATGCCGTCATTGCAGAGCTCAGCAGTGTGGCATTTTTTTTGTGTGTCTGCTTCTGACAACAGCGATGCCATTTGCAACCTGTGCCAAAGGAAACTGAGTCGTGGGAGGTCCAACAACCACCTAGGTAGAACTGCTTTGCGTAGGCACATGATCTCACAACACAAACGCCTATGGGATCAACACATGAGTACAAGCAGCACGCCTACTCTAAGCCGCCATCCTCCTCCTGGTCCAGCATCTTCAGCCACGTCAACCACTGCTGTCCTTCTTGCCCCCTCTCAACCATCCGCCACTCTGTCTCCCGCCTTGAGCAGTTCCCGCTCATCTTCCCACAGTCATGTGTCTGTCAAGGACATGTTTCAGCGTAAGAAGCCTGTAGCGGAGAGCCGATCTTGCACAGCTATTCTCCACTAGAGATTCCAGTGAGGCTCAGGAACAAGGTGATGTTAAGTCCATAGGCAAGGTTTCCAGCAGGTAAAGTAATACAGCAGTATCCCCATCGCAATCCCAATAACTGGACGACACACAGTTTCAGGAGTAGACTCACAAGCTTTATTCCACAGTTCCTTATAAAGCCCTCTCCCATGCAAGGGAGGAGGTTCTATCACTTAAGACATTATCCAATCTCTAAGTAGTAACCTCCCACAGATCTCCTCCCCTCCTCTAGCATCATAATCCCCTTATTGTGTACACAGTTTTCCCCGAGTTTTGGATGTACCCTAAATACTTGGGGTACATCCACAAATCCAACATCCCCAGATAGCTCTATTCTGGGGGACCAACATACTTAAAAATTAGCCCTGTCGGATGAATGGTTCGTGAGATATGGGGTTCCAAAGATTTGACCGACCGCATGGGTAAAGTATCCGAAAACAGTTCCATGCATTTTGGCCCTGCGGTCGGTCACAAACAAGGGAATGAAAACAGGCGAATTGCCTGTGTTATAGAGCCTGGAGAGGGTTTGAATGAATTCCCTTGTTTATGGGGCTCTTTCTACCGAACGGCGGGTCATTCGGTAGTTTCCATACGAATTTCTGGAAGTATGGAGGTCTCAGCGGTGTTTGCCTAGTCAAGTGTCCGATTTTAGTTCCAGACACTCGACGGCAAAACACCGCTGTTCGGTAGTTTAAGATGGCCGCCGCCACGTGTTTGTTTCCCGAATGGCGGCCACCCAGAGGACAAAGACCACACTGCACTGATTGCCAATTACCTGTTTGCAACATTGTTGCAAACGGTAATTGGAGGCACACTCATTCCTGGGTGGTCTGGTTGTTCGGTAGTTTCATTCCCTTGTTTTATTTGAATGATTCTACCGAACAACTAGAGGAATACAATTCTTTACATACATTTAACTGTCATTATACCCGGATACCATGCTTTCTATACATGTACATACACATTAAACCAGCCATATGACCAAATACACTTATTCTCATACATGTCGTGGGACAGCCCGGTACCAATCCGCTACACTGCTCCCCCTTGCCCACAAGCCGGCATACACAGTCTGATCCAACACGGATCGGCTTGGGGATGTCCGGGGGCTCACGGATCATTTCTCTAAGTCAGTTTGTCTTGACAACCCGTCAGCATTTCCATTCTGCTTACCCGGCCGGTACTGGATATTAAAGTCAAAAGGCTGTAGCGCCAAACTCCAGCGCAGCAGCCTGGCGTTGTCTCCAGCCACCCGGTTCAGCCAGACTAACGGGTTGTGATCCGTGAGCAAGGAAAAGGGCTGTCCATATAAATAGGGTTGTAGCTTCTTTAGGGCCCACACCACAGCCAGGCATTCCTTTTCGATGGCGGCGTAGCTTACTTCTCGAGGTAACAGTTTGCGACTGATGTAAGCCACTGGATGTTCCCCGCCATCGGCCCCGACTTGACTCAGTACTGCCCCCAATCCAAACATAGAAGCGTCGGTGTGAACAAGAAAACGTTTAGTTGGATTGGGAGCTGCCAAGACAGGGGCATTTATCAGTGCATTTTTCAATTGTTGGAATGCCTGCTCACACTCCGGGGTCCAGTTTACTTGGCGGGGAAGGTTCTTACGGGTCAGGTCAGTGAGGGGTTTGGCCAGGGCGCTATAATTGGGAACAAACTTCCGGTAATACCCTGCTGTCCCTAGAAACGCTAAAACCTGGGTCTTAGTCCTAGGGGTGGGCCACTGGGCTACAGCCTCTACTTTGGCAGGTTCGGGCTTCTGTTTACCGCACCCTACTCTATGTCCCAGGTATTGTACCTCAGCCATGCCGATACTACACTTGGCTGGCTTCAAGGTCAGACCTGCTTCCCTTATCCTATCTAGTACAGCTCCGATGTGAGCTAAGTGTTCCTGCCACGTATTGCTAAAAATAGCAATATCGTCCAGGTAGGCACATGTATAGTCCTGGAATCCATCTAGGAGTCGATCCACCATCCTTTGGAAGGTGGCTGGGGCGTTTTTCATCCCAAATGGCATGACCTTAAACTGGTACAAGCCAAATGGGGTGACAAAGGCCGACTTCGGGATGGCGTCTGGGGCCAGGGGGATTTGCCAATACCCTTTACACAAGTCAATAGTGGTGAGGTATTGGCCCCTGGCCATTCTGTCCAGTAACTCGTCTATCCGGGGCATCGGATAGGCGTCAGATACAGTCTTCTCGTTCAATCTCCTATAGTCCACGCAGAAGCGGGTCGTACCGTCTCGCTTTGGTACGAGGACTACAGGAGATGCCCAAGGACTGTCTGAGGGTTCAATCACCCCCAGTTGGAGCATTTCGTCGATCTCCTTACGCATGTTTGCCCATACCGCTTCTGGAATGCGGTATGGCGTCTGGCGCATGGGTAGTTGCCCTGGGGTCTCGACACGGTGAGTTGCCAGAGGCGTGTATCCAGGTACATTAGAGAACGTGTCGCGTTTCTCTTCCAATAGTTGCTGTACCTCGATCCGCTCCTGTGGGCTCAGCCGATCTCCCAGCGTAACCTCCCCTAAATCTCCGGACAGCTGCCCATCCCCCAGCAAATCGGGGAGGGGTAAGCTGTCAAACTCTTCCGTGTTAGGGGCACAGATGGCGGTTACCTCCTCAGTACGCTCGTGGTAGGGCTTCAGCATGTTCACATGGAGCATGCGTCGCCCCCCAGTCCCTGTGCAGGGGCCGATAATATAGGTGGTATCGCATCTTTGCTCCACCACCTTATATGGGCCCTGCCAGGCGGCCTGTAACTTATCATGTCGGACAGGTTTTAAAATTAGTACCTTCTGCCCGACCTGAAAGCTACGGTCCCTGGCTCCCCGATCATACCATGTACGCTGGCGGGTCTGGGCCTCCTGAAGGTTTTCCCGTACCGTCTTGGTCAACGCTTCTAGGCGGTCCCGAAAGGCCAACACATATGGTAGGATGGGAGTGCCATCTGTGCTCCGGTCTCCCTCCCAATGCTCTCTAATAAGATCCAATGGGCCTCGGACCCTCCTTCCAAACAATAATTCAAACGGGGAGAACCCTGTGGATTCCTGCGGCACCTCCCGGTATGCAAATAGGAGGTGCGGCAGGAATCGTTCCCAGTCCTTGTGGGTCTCTGCGAAGGTTCGGAGCATCTGCTTCAAGGTACCATTGAATCGTTCGCAGAGCCCGTTCGTCTGGGGGTGGTAAGGGGCGCTGATTATAGGCTTAATGCCACAGATCCTCCAGAGGTGTTGGGTGAATTCTGCGGTAAACTGGGTACCCTGATCCGAGATAATCTCCCTGGGTAATCCCATCCGGGAGAATATCCGCATGAGGGCATCCGCGACCGTCTCAGCGTGGATGTTGGTCAGAGCCACTGCTTCTGGATACCTGGTGGCATAATCTACGACCGTTAAAATATACCGTTTTCCTGACGGGCTAACTTTATTGAGGGGGCCTATCAGATCCACCGCTATTCGGCTAAAAGGTTCCTCTATTATGGGTAAGGGGTGAAGTTTAGCCTTCCTGCGATCCCCCCTTTTTCCCACTCTCTGGCAGGTATCGCAAGTCGTGCAATATCTGCGTACTTCCTGGCTAATCCCTGGCCAGAAGAAACTCTGGGTTAGTCTGTACCTGGTGCGACTAACCCCTAGATGTCCGGATAGCGGAATATCATGCGCTATCCGGAGTAATTCAGCCCGGTACCGCTGTGGTACCACTAATTGTCTCCTTGCTATCGGGTCTAACCCCGTAATCTGTTTGGTTGTTTCCCTGTATAAAAGTTGTTTATCCCAGATAAACTTCTCTCCCTCCGCCCCGGGGGAACCCGTGCCAACCTTGTCCCTATACACCTGAAGCGTGGGGTCTGTTGCGACTTCAGCTACAAATTCATTAGGTGGAGCCCAGGGGACACATTCTAGAGGGGGGGTAGGGTTGCTTACCTGGACCTCCGGCAGTGTGTTGTGGTCCTGGGTGCGGGCCTGTTGTCGGGTGACTACAGGGTTGACCTCTCCTGTGGTGGGTGACTGGGGCTCAAAAGCAGAAGTGAGCCTCCCCAGATCGTTCCCCAATAAAACCTCCGCCGGTAAATGTGGCATCAACCCCACCTCCACTTCCCCTGCCCCCGCTCCCCAATGTAAATGTACCCTTGCTGTAGGTAGCCGGTACACTGCTCCCCCAGCTACCCGGACGGCAACAGTTTTGTTCAGTTTTGCCTGATCTGAAATCAGGTGGCTCTGTACCAAAGTGATGGTGGCTCCCGAATCTCGTAATCCCCGGACTGCTGTACCATTCAGATATACCGTCTGTCGATGGTGCCGTAGATTATCCACATTGGCCTGGACCGGATCTGCCTCGTGCAGTACCTCCCATTGTTCCACAGTAGTAATGGGGACTGCGGAACCATATGGGGTGGTGACTAGGTCCTGGTAGTGGTGGGCTGCGGCCGCCCTGGGTGGAGGTGGGCCTGGACGAATCCAGGTGGAACGGTCCCGTAGCTGTGGGCATTCCCTTTTATAATGTCCCCACTTCTGGCAGTGATGACAGGGGCCAGCGGTGGGTTGTCGGAACCGGGGCTGTGCAGCGGGTGGTGGAGGTGGTGGTAGCGGTCTCGGTGGAGCTGGGGTGTAGTTGTTTCCCCTGAATGTTTTAAAGGTTGCTTTTGGAGCTGCAGGTTTTTGTGACCTGCGTGCATCCAGGTAGTCATCCGCTTTCCTAGCCGCCTCGGTAAGGGAAGTAGGGTTTCTGTCCCTTACCCATTCCTGGACCTCATTGGTTACTCCCTCATAGAACTGCTCCATCAGCAACATTTGTATTACATCCTCCATAGAACGTGCCTTGCTAGCTTGCACCCACCCGAGCGCTGCCCCCTGTAATCGGCATGCCCACTCTGCGTGCGAGTCCTTCTCTGTTTTCTTTAGATCCCGGAACCTCCGCCGGTATGCCTCGGGTGTTATAGCATACCTGGCGAGTATAATTTCTTTCACTTTACTGTAATTCCTTATTTCGTCATTAGGTACAGTCCGATATGCCTCTGCTGCCCTCCCGGTTAACCTTCCGGCCAAAATAGGTACCCAGTCCTCTGCGTTAATTTTATGCAGTGCACACAGTCTTTCAAAGTCTTGCAGGAAAGCGTCTATATCTTCCTCTGCCTCCACATATGTTTTAAAAGCCTGGTATGGTATTTTAGGCTTACCTTCCTGTGGCACATTAATTGCAGAGCTTTGTTCTGGTGCCTGTGTCCTTAGGATGAATTCTTGTACCTCGGCCATTGTCCTGGTAACAATTTCTGTTGGGGGGTTTTCCCCATAAAAGGATAGCCTGAACTGAACCTGCCTCTGGAATTCCGATCCTTGTGGTGTTCCTCCCGGCTCCCTCTGTGCCGGAACTGAATCGCCCTCCATTCTGTACTCTGCCATGAGTTCTGTAACAAGTACTGCTTTCTTCTTATTGCTGGCTTGTATACCCCTTGCCTCTAGGAGGTCCTTTAGCGTGGAGCGTTTTAGCGCAGAAAAATCAATCTCCATCCGTACTCCATTTACGCTTGTTCCTCTGTGAGTTTGGATCCCAGCGCTGCCAACCAATGTAGCGGAGAGCCGATCTTGCACAGCTATTCTCCACTAGAGATTCCAGTGAGGCTCAGGAACAAGGTGATGTTAAGTCCATAGGCAAGGTTTCCAGCAGGTAAAGTAATACAGCAGTATCCCCATCGCAATCCCAATAACTGGACGACACACAGTTTCAGGAGTAGACTCACAAGCTTTATTCCACAGTTCCTTATAAAGCCCTCTCCCATGCAAGGGAGGAGGTTCTATCACTTAAGACATTATCCAATCTCTAAGTAGTAACCTCCCACAGATCTCCTCCCCTCCTCTAGCATCATAATCCCCTTATTGTGTACACAGTTTTCCCCGAGTTTTGGATGTACCCTAAATACTTGGGGTACATCCACAAATCCAACATCCCCAGATAGCTCTATTCAGGGGGACCAACATACTTAAAAATTAGCCCAGTCGGATGAATGGTTCGTGAGATATGGGGTTCCAAAGATTTGACCGACCGCATGGGTAAAGTATCCGAAAACAGTTCCATGCATTTTGGCCCTGCGGTCGGTCACAAACAAGGGAATGAAAACAGGCGAATTGCCTGTGTTATAGAGCCTGGAGAGGGTTTGAATGAATTCCCTTGTTTATGGGGCTCTTTCTACCGAACGGCGGGTCATTCGGTAGTTTCCATACGAATTTCTGGAAGTATGGAGGTCTCAGCGGTGTTTGCCTAGTCAAGTGTCCGATTTTAGTTCCAGACACTCGACGGCAAAACACCGCTGTTCGGTAGTTTAAGATGGCCGCCGCCACGTGTTTGTTTCCCGAATGGCGGCCACCCAGAGGACAAAGACCACACTGCACTGATTGCCAATTACCTGTTTGCAACATTGTTGCAAACGGTAATTGGAGGCACACTCATTCCTGGGTGGTCTGGTTGTTCGGTAGTTTCATTCCCTTGTTTTATTTGAATGATTCTACCGAACAACTAGAGGAATACAATTCTTTACATACATTTAACTGTCATTATACCCGGATACCATGCTTTCTATACATGTACATACACATTAAACCAGCCATATGACCAAATACACTTATTCTCATACATGTCGTGGGACAGCCCGGTACCAATCCGCTACAAAGCCAATGTCACCAAGTCACCCCCTTGCCCAGCGTCTGACAGCTGGCTTGTCCGAACTATTAGCCCGCCAGCTTTTACCATACAATCTGGTTGAGTCTGAGGCGTTCAAAAAATTTGTAGCTATTGGGACACCGCAGTGGAAGGTACCCGGCCGGAATTTCTTTTCACAAAAAGCAATTTCCAACTTGTACTCGATTGTGCAAAAGGAAGTCATGGCATGTCTGGCACACAGTGTTGGGGCAAAGGTCCATCTGACCACTGATACCTGGTCTGCAAAGCATGGTCAGGGCAGGTATATCACCTACACTGCGCATTGGGTAAACCTGCTGATGGCTGACAAGCAAGGAATGCGTGGCATTGCAGAGGAGTTGGTGACACCGCCACGAATTGCAGGCAGTCCTGCTGCCACCTCCTCTACTCCTCCTACTCCATCCTCTTCCATAACCTCCTCGGCTGAGTCCTCTTGTGCTGCTGCGTCTTGCTCCACATCAACGGCACCCCCCCAGCTCCCCAGGTACTATTCCACATCCCGGATACGGCAGTGTCACGCCGTCTTGGGTTTGACTTGCTTGAAAGCAGAGAGTCACACCGGACAAGCACTCCTGTCCGCCCTGAACGCACAGGTGGAAAAGTGGCTGACGCCACAGCAACTGGATATCGGCAAAGTGGTGTGTGACAACGGAAAAAATTTGATAACGGCATTGAAGTTGGGCAAGTTGACACATGTGCCGTGCATGGCACATGTGTGTAATCTGATCGTACAACGCTTTGTGCATAAGTACACAGACTTACAGGACGTCCTGAAGCAGGCCAGGAAGGTGTTTGGCCATTTCAGGCGTTCCTACACGGCCATGGCTCACTTTGCCGATATCCAGCGGCGAAACAACATGCCAGTGAGGCGCTTGATTTGTGACAGCCCTACACGTTGGAATTCAACACTCCTAATGTTCGACCGCCTGCTCCAACAAGAAAGCCTGCTCCAAAAAAAGCTGTTAATGAATATTTGTATGACCTTGGTGCTAGGACAGCCTCTGGGGAGCTGGGAATTTTTTTGCCACTTTACTGGACGGTCATGCGCAATGCCTGTAGGCTCATGCGTCCTTTTGAGGAGGTGACAAACCTAGTCAGTCGCAACGAAGGCACCATCAGCGACATCATACCATTTGTTTTCTTCCTGGAGCGTGCCCTGCGAAGAGTGCTGGATCAGGCTGTAGATGAGCGTGAAGAGGAAGAGGAAGAGTTGTGGTCACCATCACCACCAGAAACAGCCTTATCAGCATCGCTTGCTGGACCTGCGGCAACGCTGGAAGAGGATTGTGAGGAAGAGGAGTCAGAGGAGGATTGTAGCTTTGAGGAGGAGGAGGAGGAGCAAGACCAAACACAACAGGCATCCCAGGGTGCTCGTTGTCACCTATCTGGTACCCGTGGTGTTGTACGTGGCTGTGGGGAAGAACATACCTTCAATGACATCAGTGAGGAGGAGGAACGGGAAATGAGTAGCTCGGCATCCAACCTTGTGCAAATGGGGTCTTTCATGCTGTCCTGCCTGTTGAGGGTCCCTCGTATAAAAAGGCTGAAGGAGAACGACCTGTACTGGGTGTCCACGCTATAAGCAGAAAGTGGCGTAAATGTTACCGAATTACAACAAGTCGGAAAGGATGCAGCATTTGCAAAATAAATTAAAAAGTATGCTTTACACAGCGTATAAGGGTGATGTCACAGCACAACGGGAATCTAACAGGGGGAGAGGTGGAAGTCTTCCTCCTCCTCCTCCCACGACCACGCCTGCAAGGACAGGACGCTTTAAAGACGTGTTGTTGATGGAGGACATGCGGACCTTTTTAAGTCCTATGCATCGCCACAGCCCTTCGGGATCCACCCTCAGAGAGCGACTCGACCAACAGGTAGCAGACTACCTCGCCTTAACTGCAGATATCGACACTCTGAGGAGCGATGAACCCCTTGACTACTGGGTGTGCAGGCTTGACCTGTGGCCTGAGCTATCCCAATTTGCGATAGAACTTCTGGCCTGCCCCACTTCAAGTGTCCTGTCAGAAAGGACCTTCAGTGCAGCAGGAGGTATTGTCACTGAGAAGAGAAGTCGCCTAGGTCAAAAAAGTCTAGATTACCTCACCTTTATTAAGATGAATGAGGGATGGTTCCCGAAGGGACTGACACCGGGCGATAGATTCGATTAAAAAAGGCCTGATGAGATGAGCTGCCTTGGGCTAAAAATGGTCCACACGCTGCTGTATTTTAGCTCTGAATGACGTTTGACTTGCGTGACTTATCCGCCACCAACTAGGGTTCAAGCCGCCATGTTTTAGGGCACTTTCTGCCTGTGAAACAAACATCAATTTTTCTGGCCGCTGCTACAGCAGCGGCTGCAACAATACCAAAGTTTTCAGGCATGTATACATGCCTAATTTTTAGGCCCACTGGTGCAGCACTGTGGCTTCAAAAACCAAACCAAAAAAAAATCCTCCAAGAGGGCACCAATATACCAGTGGTCTAAGCATCTTCCCACCTTGGCCTAAAAAGGGGAGGTGATTCAACAATTAAAAATCTCTGCCATTTACACGTCCACTGATAGGAGACGCGGAAGGTATTAAACTGATATGAACAATACTAAACTCACCACTCCTATCTGGTGGCACATTAGCTTGCCCGCGCAGTGCCCCAAATTTCAAGTAAGAGGACCGACCAAGCATCTTCTTCCATCTCCCTGTTACAGAAATCACTGCCATATCCATAGAAATTGTACATAATATCCAGGATAGTTTTACAGGGCCAAATCATGTCACCTGTTGAAAGAGGTGACCTTGCTCGGGTCCCAGGTGTGCGGTTCCTAAAATGGCTGCCATATACATGTCCACTGATGGGAGACGCGGAAGGAATTAAACTGATATGAACATTTACTAAACTCACCACTCCGAGTGCTGTTATTTAATTGTTTTGTGGTGAGGCTTTACAGGACAGAGTGCTTCTCCACGGGACATGTTAACTCACGGGCAGCTGGCTCATCAAGGAACCAGAGCATCTTGAACGAGGTGACCTTGCTCGGGTCCCAGGTGTGCGGTTCCTAAAATGGCTGCCATATACACGTCCACTGATAGGAGACGCGGAAGGTATTAAACTGATATGAACAATACTCCACTCCTATCAGTAGGTCCGTCCCATTGTGATTTATGCCCCCCACCCACCGCGCAGGGATGGGGGCCGGGGGGGAGGAAAGTAGGCCCCCCCATTGTGATTTATGGCCCCCACCCACCGCGCAGGGGTGGGGGCTGAGGGGGGGAGGACAGTAGGTCCCCCCATTGTGATTTATGGCCCCCACCCACCGTGCAGGGGTTGGGGAGGACAGTAGCTCCCCCCAGTGTGTATCATGGGCTTTGAGGACAGGTGTCAATCCATACCTGCCAAGTGACCCTATGTAGGGGGAACAGTCTCTATTCTGCTCTGTGTCAGTGTGTATCATGGTCTCTGTGGACGGGGAACAGTCTCTATTCTGCTCTGTGTCAGTGTGTATCATGGACTCTGTGGACAGGGAACAGTCTCTTTTCTGCTCTGTGTCAGTGTGTATCAGGGGCTTTGAGGACAGGTGTCAATCCATACCTGCCAAGTGACCCTATGTAGGGGGAACAGTCTCTATTCTGCTCTGTGTCAGTGTGTATCATGGTCTCTGTGGACAGGGAACAGTCTCTATTCTGCTCTGTGTCAGTGTGTATCAGGGGTTTTGAGGACAGGTGTCAATCCATATCTGCCAAGTGACCCTATGTAGGGGGAACAGTCCCTATTCTGCTCTGTGTCAGTGTGTATCAGGGGTTTTGAGGACAGGTGTCAATCCATATCTGCCAAGTGACCCTATGTAGGAGGAACAGTCCCTATTCTGCTCTGTGTCAGTGTGTATCAGGGGTTTTGAGGACAGGTGTCAATCCATATCTGCCAAGTGACCCTATGTAGGGGGAACAGTCCCTTTTATGCTCTGTGTCAGTGTGTATCAGGGGCTTTGAGGACAGGTGTCAATCCATATCTGCCAAGTGACCCTATGTAGGGGGACCAGTCCCTATTCTGCTCTGTGTGAGGAGGAGGAACGGGAAATGAGTAGCCCGGCATCCAACCTTGTGCAAATGGGGTCTTTCATGCTGTCGTGCCTGTTGAGGGACCCTCGTATAAAAAGGCTGAAGGAGAACTGTGGAGTATTGATCATTATTTAATGTGTAGTTTGCAATATATATGTGTATTATATGGTATGGTGCATATATATATCTAATATGAATGTACATTTAGCTGTATAAAATAGGTGTATGAAATATGGCAGGCCCTTTTGCTTAGATTTGAAAAAGTTAACATTTCAATGACATCCCACAAGGTTAACAGCTAAAAGGTTGAAGTTAAATTAGAACAAACACATGTGTTGTCAGTCAAATGTATACAAACCACTTCGTAAGCTAACTACAGGCAAAGCCATTTAGGGAATATCCCAAACTTAGATATGCAATACATTACATCATGTAACAAGTTAGAAAACCTTTTTGGGAAAATCACACCGGTGGGGGCTGCTTTATGGAGGACAAAATGGCTATTTAACTGAAGGAGAAAGAGTGGGACGTTGTCATTCTGTAACAATCATTCACTCAGGCATACATTCATTCATTCAACCATTATTCCATTCTTACTTGCACACGGACACCATACACAAGGACATATGCTGTAATCACTAATACTTTGGTAAGATTGATTATTTACTGACTATTTTTGCATTCTGTTACATTCATCCAATACACCTTTATCTTATATTTATTTGAGTCATTGTTTCATTTATTACAATATTTTTACAGTGCCTTTTGTGTCTTCAGACACTGAATTATTTTAGTGATAAGTCAAGTTATCATCTAGAATGGTTAAGGAAAACAGTATTTATAAGTAATTTGGGAACGGAAGGGTCTACTCCGTATACAGCTATAGATTGCATAAAGACACGCTAAGCTTAGAATGACCCGGAGTGACCTTTTGTCGGTAAAGGTCCACATCATACCTGAAGCGAGCCATAACTATCAAAATTGAAGTATCACCGAAACCGACATTCTGGGGGCTCGTCCTTGGGAGGTTTAGTCGTGTCTTTTGCAGTGGAGAACACGGTGTACTCAGTTGCCGGGAGGATTCTCGTTTTGTAAGTATGTCTTTCTTTAAGTTTCCAAATAGGATAGGTAATCTTGAAACTAGTTCAAGTGACCCTATTGATTTAAATACTGAACAGAGATCCGTTAATTCCCCTGTTTTGTTTTCTTTCCCTTCTGTGTTTCAAGAATTTATAAAATGTTGGATTAAAAAATACGGAGGTCCATTTAAGTTGGGCGAAAATATAAGTGATGCACTGTTTCTAGAGGACATTTTTCAAGTATTACCCTCAATAATGCAGCTTAAAGATGGCAACGTAAAAAAGGGTAGGAGTTTGCAAGCTTTACTAGATATGCTGTTAATGTCCCTTCAAATGATTGAACAGTTGCAAGTTAGTTTTAATCTGCAAGCTTCTCTTATTAATACGCTGCATGTACAAATAGAAGATTATCGCACCCAGGCACAAAATGCAGCTCACACTGCTGGATTCTTACAAGATAAAGTTCATAAGTTAGAATCCAAGAAATATAATTCTTGATCAAGCTGTACACACCTTACAATGCCTGCGTACAAAGCACTCTGCTTCTTTAAAACTAGAAGGTAAAGCACGGGGAAGCGCTATATTTAAAAAATCTCCTGTTGCTCATGAAAAAAAATTGTATCAGATTGCCACCTTGTCAGTCGATCTTCCTTCTGCTTTAATTAATTAAGACGACAATGCAATATGGATGTAGCATAAAAATTAAAATATTGAGTTTCCTTCACAAATAACTTCTGTCCCCACTGCTCCTCCCACGTATACACATTTGTATCCAGAATTGCCAATTGAACATTCTAAAACTGATCTTGTTCCTTGTAATCCTATAACACGTGGTCCCCAATTAGAGGCTAACGAAGTGTTATCAGATGACAAATTGAAGGAAATTTCTGCACATCATGCTAGAATAGAAAAAGAATATAATGATATGGAAATAACTTTACATAATGTAAAACAATCATTTTCGCAAGAAAACCAGCAGAGACGAAACTTAGAAGCAGAGTTGTCTGAGGCTGCACGACTATTAACTGAGACTAAAACTAACCTTGAACGTTTTAGGCTTGACAATGACGAGTTACAACGTGTAAATGACAAACTTAAGGCTACTACTAAAAAACAGGAAAAAACTACTAGCATATTGCATGATACTACACAAGACATTAAGTCTACTAACAAACAGCTTCAAAGTGACCTTAACGAGGCTAAATCTAAACAACATGTTGTGATTTCTGATCCCGTTAATGTACACATGTCAGCACCTTCTTCTGTTAAAGCTACAGAAGCCAGGGCTGTTTTATCTGAGATAGGACAGGCTCCTATAAATAAGGGTACTATTGAGGATTTCAATAGATTCACACATTGGATCGGAAAACTCCTCCGATGGGGTTCTTCGGATTCGCAATTAATAGAGATTTTTCTGAAAGGTCTGGGATCTTGTTCAGCTGTTATAGAAGGTTTTGCACAAACTTTTCCTCAGCTGTTAGAACGGTGTTGCCATAAGCTATTTCATTTGTCTAGTCCGTTCCAGATTAACAAAGCTTTTATCTCACTTCCTAATGAGTCTATCACAGAAACTGCTAACAGAGTAATTGTTTTCCTTGCTGCTCTTACTAATGGGGCTACTTCTTCAGAAAAACGTTCTGACATACAAGCTGACCTTAAATTGGATCCAGCAGTGTGGGAGTTAATTTTCACTCTAGTACCAAGTAACATTTCTCATGGTATGACCATCTGTTACGGTGACATGAGGAATGTGGACTTTAATTCATGGCTTGACCGTTTGCAAGTTGAAATGGATAGATATTCTAAGCCCTCTCCGATTTCTGAAATAACATATCAGGCTCAAAGATCTTGGAGAGATGGACAGCAATTAAATAATGCCTCTAATACTTGGCAGACTGAAGGTCCACAGTACCGTGGACGGGGTGGTTTTAGTGGTAGATTTAATACTACAAGACGTGGCATAGGAAAAGATGGTGAGTGGATTCCCTTGAGGGATATTATTGCCTCTCAGAAAGCGTTACAACATTCTGTTGAGTTACTTAGAAAACAAGTAGAGCAAGCTAATTTAACGCCTGTTGCAGCTCTAACACCTTCCCTTCCCCCCCTGTCCTCCTGCTAGGGATGTGTTTTCTCCTCTCCTCTTTGTCTCGACTGGCCTCTGAATCTAGATAAATGGGGACGACCAATGTGTACTATGTTGGTAGATGGGGAGAAAATTAACACTCTAATCGATACAGGGGCAGCTGCTACACTAATATCTGGTACACCTAAAACTGACAAATTTACTACTGCTTGCATTGTGGGGGTTACTGGAATGCCGAAAACAGTGTATGTTGAACCTAGGACATTGACGATTGGCTCTAAGACTATACGTTCTGATGTGTTTTTGGAAAAAGATGCGTTATCTCTGTTGGGAGCTCCGGATATTGTAAAGTTTGGGTTGATCATTGATCTAATAAATCACATGCTTTGGAATATTGTGGAGAGTCCTAGCCCTTCTGAGCCTACTCTGATCGGTTTAGACAATTTGTGGATTTGTCTATCCACATGAGGATGTTGGGGCCGTAAAGGGTATTAAAATCAAACACCCTCCTGCTCCTCCTGTGGATACAGAATCTTGGTGGCATGAATATGCCGATGTATGGGCCAAAGATAGTCTAGATTGTGGTAAATCACAATTAATGGTTTCTTTGGATGGTTCACACCACCCGTATGTTAAACAGTATCCAATTCCACGTGAGGCAGAAAAAGATTTAGAGGTTATCATTGACCAATTGCTACAGAGAGGGTTAATTCGACCATGCCAAACTGCAGGATCGAGTCCTGTGTGGCCTATTCGTAAAAAAGACAACACTTGGCGTTTAACCATTGACTACAGACGACTAAATGAGACAGTTTTTAGAACAGCACCTGTTGTGGCCTCTCACCCTGAACTGATTGCTAAATTAACTCCTGAAATGCAGTATTATACCGTGTTAGATCTTGCAAATGGGTTTTATAGTGTACAAGTCACACCTGAAACTCAGTATCGTACTGCATTTTCTTTTCAGTCTAAACAGTATTGCTGGACAGTTCTTCCTCAAGGTTACTGTGATAGCCCTGCAATTTTTCACAGCATGTTAGCACAAGCTCTAAAGTCTCATAATTTGCATAACAAAGTTGTTCAGTATGTTGATGACTTGTTAATCGCAAATGATTCCCGAGAAAGCAACATTAATCTGTTAAAAAAGGTTTTGGAATGCCTTAACCCCTTAAGGACCAAACTTCTGGAATAAAAGGGAATTATGACGTGTCACACACGTCATGTGTCCTTAAGGGGTTAAAAAGCATGGCTTGAAACTTAACCCTGACAAGTGTCAGCTGGTCCAACAGAAGGTTAATTACCTCAGATTGGAACTTAGTTCAACAGGCAGAAGTATTCTTGAGGATAGGGTTACACATATTCTCTCCCTACCAAGACCAGTAGATGTGAAATCTTTACAGCAGTTTCTTGGGCTCACAGGCTTTTGCAGAGAATTTGTCGCTAATTATGCTTTGCTTGCTGAACCATTATATGACCTACTGAAACAAAACAAATTTGAATGGAATGATTCTCACACAGAGACATTTTCTTCCCTCAAATCTGCATTAGCTAGTGCACCCGTTTTGGGCACTCCAGCATCAGACAAACCATTTTATTTATACTCTAGTGTGTCTGATACAACACTTGGTGCAGTAGTGGCCCAATACCATGGTGATATACTAGCCCCTATTGCATACTTGAGTCGCAAAATGACACCACCTGAATTGAAATTCGGTCCTTGTGAAAAAATTGCCCTAGCTACATACTGGACCATACAAAGACTGAGATATCTTCTCAGCGGTCAGCACATTGTGATTCGTTCACATCATAATCCCCTGCTTTTGCTGAAAAAACATAATTTGGCTTTAAGTGACATTCGGAATGAACGTGTGGTGAGATGGATGACTACGCTGCTCACTGAACACATTACAGTGGAACCGTTAAAGGAACCTTCTGTACATGTGTTGGGTGTTCTTATTCAAGGTCAGGATCATGTATGTCATCCTATGATTGCTCCTAAAGCACATTCTGTTTTTAAAGAAGGCAGCCCTGCTGATGTGGGAAATAGCCCTGTTTGGTACATTGATGCTAGTTCATCACTCATCGATGGTAAGCGCATGACAGGTTTTGCAGGTGTACTTCTTGAAGGTAGAACAATTCTTGATATGTTTCAGTATGCTTGTAAAAGGGCAGGAGCACAGTTTGCTGAATTAGCTGCACGACTGACTTTGATCAGAGACAAAATTGTGAAAGGTGGTACACACTTTGTAGTCACTGACTCTATGTATGTTCTCAGAGGAGCTTTGATTCTTCTTACATTTTGGGTCAACAATAAATGGCAGTCCACTGATGGCAGTATAGTACAGCACAAAGGCTTATGGGAACACATACAGGATTTGTCTAAAGATCATATAGGCTTTATCAAACTCATCAAGGTAAAGGCACATAGATCTAAGGGCCCATTGGCATACGGGAATAGTCTTGCTGATACATTTGCAAAAGAGGCTGCATGTCTTCCTGATATTCCACTATGGGAAGAGGAAGATGCATTGTATCATACACCACTTGCACCAGTACAGTTGTATGCCCCTGACGATGATAGCACACAATGGTCTGTACTTCGAGAACATCAAGAGTACGATTTGGTACTCGCTCCTCTTTTTGATGACCCTGCACCTAAGTTAAAGGTAAAGAAAAATTGTACATTCTGCATGACATTTTAGTCAAAGACACTGAACATGGTCCTGTCTGGGTTATTCCCTCTCATTTGGTAAAATGTTTGCTAGCATGGGTACATGGTTCCATTGCAGGGGGACATCCCAAATTACAAGAATGTATGGATAGGATGTCTAAACTGGGATGGTGGCCTACTATGAGAAGAGATATTCAAGATCACATTGACAGATGTATTGTTTGTGCACACCAAGACCGAGCAAGACAACTAACACGTGGAGCACTAATGCGACATGCTCCTACTGGACCTTGGGACAGACTGCAGGTTGACTATGTAGGTACACTGCCATTGACAGCCCATAAAAATCGCTACATATTGGTTGTCATTGACTCGTTTAGTCGATGGATTGAAGCTTTTGCTACCCCTAACAAAACAGCTGGCACAACTGCCAAAATCCTAGTGCAAAATGTTTTCTGTCACTTTGGGATTCCAAAACAAATGGATTCAGATAATGGCGGTGAATTTGTCAATACCATCCTGAAAGAGATCACAAGTTGGTTAGATCTCCCTTGGGATTTCCATATTGCTTATCACCCTCAAAGCGGAGGCATGGTTGAAAGGATGAATCGCCAGATAAAAAAGGAACTTAGCAAAATCTGTAATGCCAATGGTAAAAATTGGGATATTTTACTGCCTTTTGTCCTTGCTCGGATGAGATCTAGAGTTAACAGGCATATCCAAATGTCTCCTTATGAAGTTCTTTTTGGACGCAGTATGCCTTCCTGGGAACGCCTTTTGCTTCCTATGGATTTATCTACCTCGGTAGCATTATGCAATGAAGAATGGGCCAAAGAACATTCTCTATGGCTTACCACTGTAAAAGGACAGGCGCTGCACACAGATGCAGTGTCCGCCTTAAAGAGTAAAAGTGATTTTGATAAAAAATCTGACCTCACTGAATACCAAGTGGGAGATTCTGTGTGCATGCTTAAACAAGGACAGAAAAACCCTAGGAAATTTCCTAAAGATTGCTGGTAAGGTCCATATCTTATTGTGGACAAAGTGGGACCCTCAGTTTCTCTCATTCAAAAACCAGATGGTTTAAATGTCTACAAGCATGCAATGCAGCTTAAATTGTTTAAGGGCTCTTAAAGCCCTGTGTTTGTTATTCTATATTTACTTTGTTTTTCAGAAAATATACAAAGGGACTGAGACTCTAGAACGGCTGTTCCAGACTCTACTGTTCATTATGAATGATCGGCGCCTTTACATCTAATCTTCATATGGACAAAGAAAAATAAAAACAGTCCTACCGGATGTACAAAACTAGCTTTGGCTAGACTACTTTCTGCATGTGTTGCATGTTTTCCTAGCCTAGTGTGACACTTTTTATGTATTTACTAATAATAAATAGTAACGTTGTGTAATAATCTCTTTATCCACATTTTTCATGTTATATTTGAAGTTTGGTGTCCGTAACTTACAGTTTGATCATAACTTATTATTTTATTGGTTTTCATAACCTACAAATTAGACTATGGCATCTTGGACATGTTGCTTGATGGGATGCGTTACAGTGATGTGTTTGCTCTATACCTTTACTAACATTTGGCATCCAGCTAATCATAATCTGCAGAAGCGTCTTGTCACTTCTTCTGAAGTACTTGCTCCTTTTAAACCTATATATTTAGTCTCACACCCTACTACCAGCATTGACCTTATCTTTTCCTTATTGTCTAACTTTCAGCGTAATAATGTTAAATCTAACCGTCCCATATATCATATTTCTCATAGTTCTGCATCCCCACAATTTGTTGCACTTTTTATTGCAAGTGTTCCAAAATTTGACTATGCTCAGCTATGGTTTATTAAAATAAAACCCATCTTCTGATTCCAGAATATGGTGCACTTCCGCATCTTGATAAAAATATTTGTTTGATATGCAGTATTGATTTGCAATCCACTACTTCTGGCATTTTTCATAATTCTAACCGCCGCCCTATGGCTAACATGGATAATCTTAATACCTGTGGAAGTCCAGAAGTCCAGGATTCTACTTCGGTTGCAATGCCTGCGACTATTTTGGTTGATTCTTCCAACCCCTCTGATTCTGTAGGTGAATGGCAATGTACAGACAATGGTATTCCACAGTTTATAGTTAGAATTGATGAAATAGCTCAACCTTCTACTCCTATAGCTTCTGTATCTCCCTCTACTCCTATACCAGAATCTACCACACCTCCATTTAAGGAAGGTGACCCTATTCAAGTTCGTTTAGACTCTGCTACACAAGTAGCATACGATGTTTCATATCGTTTGGTTACCTGGCACTTACAATTAAATAAATGGTTGGTTTCCACACAATATTCCAATTGTACGCCATTCGTATCAGTACAGGAAAGAGCTTTTCAGTGGTGGTTTCATGAAAGCATGTTATATAATGTATCACTTCGATCACACCATCGCCCTAGACGAGATATTTTAGCTACTGGGTTAGGTACATATGGTAGTGTCATGGGATCAGCTGCACAAATTAATTCAGAAATTCTAAGATATAAACTTGCTTCTTTAGCCTCTCATACTTCTACAGGTCTGGGTACCCAATATGGTATTAATACTAATATTGTTAAGCTTCAACAGCATCAAACTCATGTTATGGTAGATACAACTGAGATTATTTCTGATAAGTTTCACACTCTGGTCGACTCAGTTTACAATGTTACTCATGATACTGCGTGGGCAATGCTATGTTCACAGGTTCAGGCTGATCTGTCTGCCGATCTTAAACTTCAGTTGCAAAGTTTATGGTCTGGTAGATGGCCTGCTTCGTTGAGTCTTGCTGCTTCAAAATCTGTGACTGACTTTGCGATGACTCATCTTTTGTGGTGGGAAGTTCTTCTATCTGACTGCTCACTTGAAAGATGTGTCATTCATACATTAATACCATGGGCAGGCAAAGATGCTATTATTTATCGTTTAGCTACAATTGGCCTACCATCTAATGGTTCATTATTGTTGCCTGAACTTTCACATCAATGGGTAGCCCAGGGTACGGATAGTTCCAATTGGACCCTTGTAGACATTTCTTTGTGTCACTCGAATGCTAATTCCTATATATGTTCTCCATCCCAATATAAAACTACTACTGAAACATGTTGGGTTAATCAGGATGAATGTAGTTTTCATGGTCAATTTAATGTTACAAGTCCTGTCTACTACTTGGGGTTAGATCGTGTTTGTTTTCACTTATTTCAGCCTGATCAAATTATTTTTAAAACAATGGATGAATCCCTTCTCAGCACTCGCTTATTGCCTGGCACGTGGTGTAATTCCATTCCTGTGTCTTACATTGCTTCTTCAGTATGGAACTTCACTATGCCTCAACTTACTAACATAAGTTTGGATTTATCATGGGAACGTATTGTTGATTTTTCCATGTCAGATTTGCCCTTAGGTATGGGTTCTGAGATGAAAAAATGGTTAACTGACTCAACATCAATTACGACATTGCTTAATTCATTAAAGAGTGTTTCGCACCAAGCTCAAATTACTGTCACACATAAACAAGGGATTCTTAAACAGGTCTCTGCTGCTGTTAAACAAGATGGTCAGACCTCATGGTGGGAATCTGTTTTGGGATACAGTAATACTGCGACACATTTTTTTAATGTAATGTTGCATCCAGTTGTAGTTATTTCTCTCTTACAACTGATTTTATTTTTATTCCTCTGTATCAGTGGTTGCTATTTCAAACGTTTACATCGTAATCTGTGTAAAAAGGTGGCTGTGTTGGAGGACTTAGAGTCTAAGCATAAACGTCTTCTCCCATTATATTGTCATGCCTTAACTATGGTATCCTCTTACTTCCTGGTTCCACGGAGCCTAGCCACACCCCTTTACGACACGGTCTCCTTATTTAATCCGACCGCACCAGCTGATCGACGCTGGATTATTGAACTACGTTCCGTACTCACGAACCGGCTACAACTTCGTTGTGAAAGCCCTCTGTTACCGGACCGGACTGGAAGACTTCAAGTTCCCTTCACCTCTCCTCATCCACGACTAAAGCTGAACTCTCTCCATTCATGATAACCGCCTCTGAGGAGATCTCGGGAACCAGTGTTCTATGTGCCAGAAGCTAAGTAAAACCTCTGTGATAAGCGTTGCATCTCAAAGCCGTTATTTCCTGTCTCCAAAGTCCTTCGATAAAACAAACCAGTTACAGCTAACTTCAACTCATACTCTATATAAGTTAGCTGCATCTGTCTTGCTTCAGTTAAATACTATGGAACAGCTATTGTAACTTCTTATCACCTAATTCATTAATACTACTAAGAGACTCTTTCTGATTCAGTGTCTGCTAATTACTACCGTTTACTACTTTGCTGCAAATTGCTATTTCATTCTGCGGCCTGGACTCTAATTCTGAACTCTCCATGAACTATATTTCTTGCTATGTCGCTGATATTCCTTCTATTGGACTTCCAAATTTGATACTGGTATTTGACTTCTTCAATCAAGATCTCTAAAGAACTTTAATGTAGCTTTAACACAGTTTACTACGTCACTCTGTGTTATATTTCTTATTCCTGTGTTTCTGCTGGTACCACTTGTATGTGACCTTTTTTTTCTTGCTTTCATTATTGCTGTATTCAATTTCTTTTTCTCTCTTTCTCTCTTTCTCTTCTCTTTGGCACAAGTGTTGTTCTGTTTTACTTTTTCACAGTTTTTTTCTTTTTGGTTTTGTCATAGAAGAAAAACAAGTGGGGGAGTGTGGAGTATTGATCATTATTTAATGTGTAGTTTGCAATATATATGTGTATTATATGGTATGGTGCATATATATATCTAATATGAATGTACATTTAGCTGTATAAAATAGGTGTATGAAATATGGCAGGCCCTTTTGCTTAGATTTGAAAAAGTTAAAATTTCAATGACATCCCACAAGGTTAACAGCTAAAAGGTTGAAGTTAAATTAGAACAAACACATGTGTTGTCAGTCAAATGTATACAAACCACTTCGTAAGCTAACTACAGGCAAAGCCATTTAGGGAATATCCCAAACTTAGATATGCAATACATTACATCATGTAACAAGTTAGAAAACCTTTTTGGGAAAATCACACCGGTGGGGGCTGCTTTATGGAGGACAAAATGGCTATTTAACTGAAGGAGAAAGAGTGGGACGTTGTCATTCTGTAACATTCATTCACTCAGGCATACATTCATTCATTCAACCATTATTCCATTCTTACTTGCACACGGACACCATACACAAGGACATATGCTGTAATCACTAATACTTTGGTAAGATTGATTATTTACTGACTATTTTTGCATTCTGTTACATTCATCCAATACACCTTTATCTTGTATTTATTTGAGTCATTGTTTCATTTATGATCTCATGATTTACACTGAGAATTTTTTTACAACTCTATGATAATGACTCTTTTTGAGTTTTCTCTATATGTTCACATTTTTCACATTTAGTTTGTCTACAGACCTTTTTCCAGGATGGATTGACACCTCTATTTTTAGGCTAACTCCAGCCACTCTTCACTTTGATACTCAGCAGTTAGAGAAATCTCTGCTACTAGTATATCTCGTTGGTAAAGAATGAATGATTGTATAAGTATTAAAACATATTAGACATGTATATAGCTTTATTCTTTCAACTGGGACACCCCCATCCTACTAACAATATGCAACTTCAAAGCAATAGCTCTTAGGCACAACGAATGAATATTTAAGCATTTAAGTATCTGTATAAATGTTGAGATACATAAGACAGATATACAGCCTCATGTTGCTAATTGGGTTATCCCCAATATTATGCAACACCCCTATAGAGGAGGAATAGAAAGATATACAGCTAGGGTCCTAAATAATTTAAAAGTGTCTCTATATAAAGCTAATATTTAATACATGCAATCATTTAATAATTGATGTCTGCTTTGGAAGGCATTAGTACAATACATACTCTTCTTGAGATATATATTTAATATCTACATTGTACCAAACAGCATTTATTATTCATTCATTAATAATTAATTCATTGTGATAAAGTGTGTGAGTTAGCCTCGAGGAGACATCCTAGCCGTCACTCTCGGCTCATGTCCCCGCCCATAACACGCCCCCACACACTCCGTACAGACGGAGAATAAGAATGGAGGAGGTTTTCTCTTCTTTTTGACCCTCCTCCTTTCCGCCTTCGGATCCCGCCACCTTTATACCCACGTGGGGCTGGACACTGGTATTAGACGTCATACGTCTACCTAGAGGGGATTGGTGGATGTCTGCCCTGTTTTCCCCGCCTACGTCACGCCCCTGGATTCACCTGCCGGTGGACCTGGTAATTGTGGGGTCATTTCGGTATTTTGGCGGCAACAAGAGGGTTTAAAAGCCATCCCTGGACAAGGTATTGTTATCCCCTGACGAAGGTGCCTTAGAAAGCACCGAAACGCGCGTCGGGTTAATTCCTTTTATTCACTTAACACTATGGGAACACTAGGTGGTTAATTTAATTTTGTTTTGGTTCACCTATTTTTGTCCAGATAGCACAGAGTGATGCTATTTAGAAGATATCCGTTATAGGCATTTGGAGCAGTATTTATCTTTTTCTCCTCTCTACTCCTAGTGACAGTATAGAACACCCTCGAAGGTGTTTTCTTAGGAGTTGTAGGGACATATAGTTGTTTCTCTCTACTTTGTCCTCTCTGTGGCTGTATCTGTATTTTTATTGATTGATTCTTTGATTCAACATTGATAGCCCAACACACCCTTGGGGGTGCCTTATTTAGGAGATTTAAGACTCAGGATTTATACTCTATATGGTACCTCTTCTCCTTTTCACTCCTAGTATAGAACACCCTTGAAGGTGTTTCCTTAGGAGCTGTAGGGATACATATTTGTTTCTTTCTACTTTGTGCTTTTGGTGGCTGCATCTGTATATAGATCCTTTTATTTACATTGATAGCCCAGCACACCCTTGGAGGTGACTTATTTAGGAGTTTTAAGATTCAGGATTTATACCCTATATGGTACCATTTCGGTAAGTGTACCATCTATACTCTGGTGGACTCTCTAATTTTCCACTGTTTAGAGAATCCACCACTATTACTCCAGCCTCAATATTCTATCTTCCCTTTTTTGTATCTTATTTCTTTGGTACTCCTTTGGTATTTGTGTGTTCTCTTGGATTTCTGTTCTGCTAAGAACATTATAAAGTATTTTGATTAGAACCCAATACCGTATACCTGGAGTTAGCAATTAGATCATATAGATACTGCATCTATTTACAGTGCGTCTGGTTTAGTCATTATTATATGTATTAAGTTATTCAGTATGTATTGTATTAAACCCAGCTTATGAGCCTCACCTCGGTAAGTCTCCAATATATTTATTTTTTGTTCAATTGTTTCATTTATTACAATATTTTTACAGTGCCTTTTGGGTCTTCAGACACTGAATTATTTTAGTGATAAGTCAAGTTATCATCTAGAATGGTTAAGGAAAACAGTATTTATAAGTAATTTGGGAATGGAAGGGTCTACTCCGTATACAGCTATAGATTGCATAAAGACACGCTAAGCTTAGAATGACCCGGAGTGACCTTTTGTCGGTAAAGGTCCACATCATACCTGAAGCGAGCCATAACTATCAAAATTGAAGTATCACCGAAACCGACAAGAACAACCTGTGCTGGGTGTCCACGCTACTAGACCCCCGGTCTCTATTCTGCTCTGTGTCAGTGTGTATCAGGGGTTTTGAGGACAGGCGTCAATCCATATCTGCCAAGTGACCCTATGTAGGGGGAACAGTCTCTATTCTGCTCTGTGTCAGTGTGTATCAGGGATCATTAGGATAGGTGTCAATCCATATCTGCCAAGTGACCCTATGTAGGGGGAACAGTCCCTATTCTGCTCTGTGTCAGTGTGTATCAGGGGTTTTGAGGACAGGTGTCAATCCATATCTGCCAAGTGACCCTATGTAGGGGGAACAGTCCCTATTCTGCTCTGTGTCAGTGTGTATCAGGGGTTTTGAGGACAGGTGTCAATCCATATCTGCCAAGTGACCCTATGTAGGAGGAACAGTCCCTATTCTGCTCTGTGTCAGTGTGTATCAGGGGTTTTGAGGACAGGTGTCAATCCATATCTGCCAAGTGACCCTATGTAGGGGGAACAGTCCCTTTTATGCTCTGTGTCAGTGTGTATCAGGGGCTTTGAGGACAGGCGTCAATCCATATCTGCCAAGTGACCCTATGTAGGGGGAACAGTCCCTATTCTGCTCTGTGTGAGGAGGAGGAACGGGAAATGAGTAGCTCGGCATCCAACCTTGTGCAAATGGGGTCTTTCATGCTGCCGTGCCTGTTGAGGGACCCTCGTATAAAAAGGCTGAAGGAGAACAACCTGTGCTGGGTGTCCACGCTACTAGACCCCCGGTCTCTATTCTGCTCTGTGTCAGTGTGTATCAGGGGTTTTGAGGACAGGTGTCAATCCATATCTGCCAAGTGACCCTATGTAGGGGGAACAGTCTCTATTCTGCTCTGTGTCAGTGTGTATCAGGGATCATTAGGATAGGTGTCAATCCATATCTGCCAAGTGACCCTATGTAGGGGGAACAGTCCCTATTCTGCTCTGTGTCAGTGTGTATCAGGCGCTTTGAGGACAGGTGTCAATGTTAGGTGATTTCTGCCCTTTATGGATTAAAAGCAGACTCTGCATCAACTGTGTAATTTTCCATGGGAGTTTTGCCATGGATCCCCCTCCGGCATGCCACAGTCCAGGTGTTAGTCCCCTTGAAACAACTTTTCCATCACTTTTGTGGCCAGAAAGAGTCCCTGTTGGTTTTAAAATTCGCCTGCCCATTGAAGTCAATGGCGGTTCGCGCGGTTCGCGAACATTTGCGGAAGTTTGCGTTCGCCGTTCGCGAACCGAAAATTTCGGGTTCGCGACAACACTACAGATGACTACTAGGGTCAGCAGTCTGATATGTAGGATAGAAATCCTTAAAGGTAAGCTATAGTGTTAGGAATACAAAGCTGTATTAATAACACTATAGCGCCCTTTGGTTCCCCCACCCTCCCAGCCCCCTGCACATAAAGGGTTAAAAAAACTTTTATTCACTTACCTGATTCCAGCGCCGATGTCTTTTGGTGCAAAGTCTAGGTTCACTTCCTCAAACATCATCTGATGGGGGGAACTAATGCACGTGCGCTAGAGGCAGTCTTAGTCCTGTAATGTGAACATTGCAGTTTCTCCAAAACTTCAATGTTTTACATTGCAGGACTACGGGAAATAGGATCAGTGCACCAAGGCCACCTCAATGAGATGAAGTGGTGTGGAAGCCTATAGTGTCCACCTATGCATTATATTGATTAAGGAACAGTGTACACATAAAAATATATTTTTACATTTTAGAAGACCAGTCAAAATTACCTATCTCAGCAAACAAATATGGGGATTCAGTTCCACCATATGGCCATATTGTGTTAAGGTACTTCACAGTACCCCAATATTGGCGGGTCCTACACTAATTTCAACATAAGAGACAAATTAACTAGTGCTAGTGCTAAAAAAGCTAAATTGTATTTTAATAATCTGTTGTAAGAGCATTTTAAATATATACAGTTGCAAGAAAAAGTATGTGAACCCTTTGGAATGATATGGATTTCTGCACAAATTGGTCATAAAATGTGATCTGATCATCATCATCTAAGTCACAACAATAGACAATCACAGTCTTCTTAAACTAATAATACACAAAGAATGAAATGTTGCCATGTTTATATTGAACACACCATGTAACATTCATGGTGCAGGTGGAATTGTGTTTGTGTGTATTATACATTATCCTCCATAGCCAGTAACCTGTGTTTATTATACATTATCCCCCCATAGCCAGTAACCTGTGTTTATTATACATTATCCCCCATAGCCAGTAACCTGTGTTTATTATACATTATCCCCCCATAGCCAGTAACCTGTGTTTATTATACATTATCCTCCCATAGCCAGTAACCTGTGTTTATTATACATTATCTCCCCCATAGCCAATAACCTGTGTTTATTATACATTATCCTCCCATAGCCAGTAACCTGTGTTTATTATACATTTTCTCCCCAATAGCCAGTAACCTGTATTTATTATACATTATCCCCCCACAACCAGTAACCTGTGTTTATTATACATTATCTCCCCCATAGCCAGTAACCTGTGTTTATTATACATTATCCCCCCACAACCAGTAACCTGTGTTTATTATACATTATCCCCCCACAACCAGTAACCTGTATTTATTATACATTATCCCCCCACAACCAGTAACCTGTGTTTATTATACATTATCCCCACATAGCCAGTAACCTGTGTTTATTATACATTATATCCCCCATAGCCAGTAACCTGTGTTTATTATACATTATCCTCCCATAGCCAGTAACCTGTGTTTATTATACATTATCCTCCCATAGCCAGTAACCTGTGTTTATTATACATTATCTCCCCATAGCCAGTAACCTGTGTTTATTATACATTATCCCCCCACAACCAGTAACCTGTGTTTATTATACACGATCCCCCCACAACCAGTAACCTGTATTTATTATACATTATCCCCCCACAACCAGTAACCTGTGTTTATTATACATTAGCCCCCCATAGCCAGTAACCTGTGTTTATGATACATTATCCTCCCCATAGCCAGTAACCTGTGTTTATTATACATTATCCCCCATAGCCAGTAACCTGTGTTTATTATACATTATCCCCCCATAGCCAGTAACCTGTGTTTATCATACATTATCCTCCCATAGCCAGTAACCTGTGTTTATTATACATTATCTCCACCATAGCCAGTAACCTGTATTTATTATACATTACCCCCCCCATAGCCAGTAACCTATGTTTATTATACATTATCCCCCCATAGCCAGTAACCTGTTTTTATTATACATTATCTCCCCCCATAGCCAGTAACCTGTGTTTATTATACATTACCCCCCCACAACCAGTAACCTGTGTTTATTATACATTAGCCCCCCATAGCCAGTAACCTGTGTTTATGATACATTATCCTCCCATAGCCATTAACCTGTGTTTATTATACATTATCTCCACCATAGCCAGTAACCTGTATTTATTATACATTACCCCCCCCCCATAGCCAGTAACCTTTGTTTATTATACATTATCCCCCCATAGCCAGTAACCTGTTTTTATTATACATTATCTCCCCCCATAGCCAGTAACCTATGTTTATTATACATTACCCCCCCACAACCAGTAACCTGTGTTTATTATACATTAGCCCCCCATAGCCAGTAACCTGTGTTTATGATACATTATCCTCCCCATAGCCAGTAACCTGTGTTTATTATACATTATCCCCCCATAGCCAGTAACCTGTGTTTATTATACATTATCCCCCCATAGCCAGTAACCTGTGTTTATTATACATTATCCCCCCATAGCCAGTAACCTGTGTTTATTATACATTATCCCCCCATAGCCAGTAACCTGTGTTTATTATACATTATCCTCCCATAGCCAGTAACCTGTTTTTATTACACATTATCTCCCGCCATAGCCATTAACCTGTGTTTATTATACATTATCCCCCCACAACCAGTAACCTGTGTTTATTATACATTATCCCCCCACAACCAGTAACCTGTGTTTATTATACATTAGCCCCCCATAGCCAGTAACCTGTGTTTATTATACATTATTCCCCTCATAGCCAGTAACCTGTGTTTATTATATATTATCCCCCATAGTCATTTGTCGTTGGACCTAGGCAGCATGATGTCTTAGGCCGGCCCAGAGAGTGAGTGAGTGAGTGAATAATATAATATATATGTTCAGAAACATATCAGTAATATATGTAAATTGGGTTCATGCAAAGAGGGTGAAAAGGTATTCAAGAAAAACACACTTATTGCATCAAATTTACAAAGCCAAACTTTTAAAAGCTTTCCTCATTTCTTTCTTGGGATGTGGAATATATTGGTTGTAGACTGAGGATTTCCATCTGCCCACTCTTTTAATAATATGCACTGGAGTGTCAGTGTTGAAAGAGACCGAAGCTGCCCCTATTCTAAATGAAAGACCCGAGACATGGATACAACCCAATCTTAGGAGTAGTGTTCTGAAGTAGAAGATGAATTTAGCCATAGTCAGAGGGATACAGTGAGAGTAGTGGTGAAATGTGTGTGGCATGACTGAGTGTGGGTAAGTAAGAGTCAAGTATTTTAACTGGGAACTAGTTCTAGGTGGGATAAAGTGGTATAGCGGATGGATGAGTAGTTTGGTTAGTTTTAGAGGTTTGTAGAGAAAGTATATAGTGATCATGATTTTTAGCGATATCCAATATTTTTAAGGTGGTCCCAGTGCTACCACTCATATCTGGTGTCACAATAGCTTGCATTTAAAAAAAAAATAAAAAAATTTGACTGTAATATAATAGCAGTCAGTTTCCTTCACACGTGTGCGTTTCAGGGCCTGCCAGGGCACAGTGTCACACCAGTGCAACTCATATCTGGTGTAACAGTAGTGTACATTAAAAAAAAAAAAAACTAGAAATTTTACTGTGAAATAATAGCAGTCAGTTTCCTTCACACGTGTGCATTTCAGGGCCTGCCAGGGCACAGTGTCACACCAGTGCAACTCATATCTGGTGTAACAGTAGTGTACATTTAAAAAAAAAAAAAAATACAGGGGGCTTGCTGTCACCTTTCAGGGACCCTTGGTGTTGTACGTGGCTGGGTGGAGGAAGAGACCTTCAATGACATCAGTGAGGACAAGGAACGGGACATGGCTAGCTTGGTATCCAACCTTGTGCAAATGGGGAGTTTGCTGTTGTGCAAATGGACTGTTTGCAGTTGTTTGCAGTGCGTTAAACGGGGAGTTTGGTCTGTCACTGTGAAGCGGGCGTAACCCTTACACTACCTGATCGATACAACATCATACCTGATGTTTTAAAGCACGTTATTCCAAACAATTTAGGAATGTTAGGTGATTTATGCCCTTTATGGATTAAAACCAGACTCTGCATCAACTATGTAATTTTCCATGGGAGTTTTGCCATAGATCCCCCTCCGGCATGCCAGAGTCCAGGTGTTAGTCCCCTTGAAACAACTTTTCCATCACTATTGTGGCCAGAAAGAGTCCCTATGGGTTTTAAAATTCACCTGCCTATTGAAGTCTATGACGGTTCGCCGGGTTCGCCCTTTCGCGAACATTTGCGGAAGTCTGTAGACAAGTCTGTAGACAAGTAAAAGTTGAAATCCTAAAATCCTACGCTCCACTTGTACCTTCTAAAAGAAAATGATCAGTTAATTTACAGGTGCATATACACATCAAATTTATCATATCAAGAAATTTATAGGTTAAACATTGTATTATAAGAGTTATGTATTTTTATGTCTTTTTTGTAACATTTTCTGACTTAGAGATATTTCCTGTACCTGGAGATAATTAAGTTACCACAGCCACTTAAGCCAATTATCTCCAGGATAGAGGAGAAGATAGATAGCCATGCTTGTGGTTGGTCAAATGTTACTTCCATAAAACTTTTGAACCCCTGCTCTGATCTGGGTGATGTTTGGATATGTTGTTCACCCAGAGCAGGGCTATCCAGGGATGTGGGGATATGTTTGTGTTTTGGGGTGTTTCTGGACTTTGGGTAAAAATTTATATTTTCTGCCTGTGGTAATTGAGTTAGTGCATTTTGTTTGTTAATTGTATCACAGGTAGAGGGGAGGGTTTGTGTACAGTATCTGGGAGTGTCTAATTATACAATACGGTTTTGATTGGCTTTTGTGACTTTGTGTCCTGTGCTCCACAAGGTCCACTTGGGTGGTAACCGTGTGGGGAAAACTGTATATAAGAATTGCCTTTGTGCTCATTCAAACCAGTTCTACTTCACCCTCAATTTAGAGTCCTGTCTCTTATTGGGGGAAACAGCTACAAGGGATTGCTATGCTCTTCATACTCCCTTGGATAATCACCAAGCTCGTTTAAGAGCTTGTTCCTGCTTCACTCTCTGGAGAAAGAGAGGTTCACCCACTGGAACCTGGAGCCTTGTCGTAGGTTGGGTAGGAGACAGCGAGACCCCAACCAAGCTGCAGCGGTTTGTGGGGTCTGTGGTGCTTATGGTGTCAAGTGGAGTGCTTGGAGCCCTCCGGAAGCACTAGGAGCATCCATCAAGGGAGGTACTCGGTCGGAGTGCCAGGTGATCCGTTACAGGCCGGTAACAATCAATCGGATCCACAGGAGGGGTATTTAAACCCAATTCTCCTTTTGCTCATTGCCCTCTCGTGATTTCATCCTGATAGTAATCCGAGAGTGTGTTCCTGATCTTGATTTTCTGGTATTTGACTTTAGCTTCATTTTGACTTCCTAGAATTCTAGTATCCTTGAATTTTGACTTTCCCTCATGATTGTGTCTGATTCTGTGTTCCTGACCGTGGCAAGTATTTTGACGATACTTGGATACATCAAGTCCGGCCATTCGAAGGTCCCGTTGTCCTTAGTCCTAGGTGTGACACAGTTCTGCGTGTTGGATCAACTTGTAATCCTGACAGAATCATGTCATCTTTTCCATTTAATAAATTAAATATTTAGCTTATTATGTGTCAACTGGTAGAGAAAAAAAAAACATTGGGTGGAATTTATTTTGCTCATGGCTTATGAGCTTTAACATTTTTAGATTTGCAACAAAAGGGATATTATGGAGAATGAGAAAAATGATCTATCAAACATTGCTCCTCTAACGCACCTTCCCATCTTACACCCTTTCTCTGAAATCTTTCCCCATCAGGGGTGCATGCCAGGAATTGTGAGAACATATTGCCCAACTTACAGGGAATTTGGTTATGACTCCAAAGTAACATACTTTACTTTTTATAAGACATGTACAACAGGAACAATGCAATGACTTTCACTTTATGTACAAATACAAAAATTACACGATGCATTTTGCATTTAGTTTCTAATACACAAAAAAGGTTTTGACTGTTATGCCTACTTTGTAATATTAAAGTTAACTGAGTTAAATTGAAGCAAACCAAACTGCTTTAAGGAGAGATTGTGAGTGGTGTTGCACATTTTTTCTACCTAGCTATAAACAAGGGAGAGCAAAAAACAGTGTGAAAGAGAATAGTGAGAATAGACAACAGCTCGAGTAGCTTGTCTTTCGGTGGGTATTCACTCAGATCTGTTTTAGATCAGTTTGTGCCAATAGAATCATTGTCATTTGCATATCAGACTGATCTCACCCAAAATGGCCATCCAGATCTGAAATGCAGGCCGGCTCTCTATGAACAAGAGATACAGCAAACCCAGACGATCGTTCCAGTCTTTTTATGCCTCGTCAGTGAGGTATAGCCGATACCCCTCTAGGCAACATGATGAAAGTGTCTAGATTACGATTTAAACTAGCAGACTTTAAACTAGATTAGCCTCTAAACTGCCTTCATGGGTGGGATCAGTCTGACAGACAATTGCTCATAAAGCTTGTGTGTGTGTCTGTGTGTGTGTATGGACTCAGCAGTCTGTGTGTCTCTATGTGTGTGTATGGACTCAGCAGTCTGTGTGTGTATGGACTCAGCAGGCACAGCCTACAAAGGGTAAAAAATAGAAACCTTATATGCATAACATGCATAATGGGGGGATGGAAGAAAAAAAACAAGGGTATAAAGGGGATATAAAGAATGATCACTATAACATGCAAAGTTAAGAGAGGTGAAGAAAAAAATCACAAAAGTGTGAGGAGGGATATAAAAACTCAATGCAGTGTGCAGGTGTACAGAAAAAAACTATACAGATAGCAGATAGTAAATGTTGCACCTAAAGAAATTAAAGGCAAGCAAGATTATTAACTAAACACCAGATGACTGGAATCCCCAAAGTCTCCAGGGAATCACACATTTTAGACACAAATAGTCAACTGGAAACAATCTTAGCAATGCTTTCAGCTATGCTACTTTGAACCAATATTTGCAGTTCCTTACCGAATTCCAGAAAATTAGCAGTTTAGTTAATCGCCCTGACAGTGTTCCAAAAAAGTCTAGTTGATAGATGGAAAAAAAACACCAAGGCAAATAAAAATAAAAGGCTGCGTCAAGCTTGAACATCAACAACATCAACAGCTTTATTTTATTTCATTATTCAATGTCATTATGAAATTTCATAGATACAATTATTTCTTTCTACTGCTGGTGTTATATTGTGTCAGTATAATTCAGTAGTATTGTCGGTCTTGATATTTTACATTCCTAATCTGTAGCTCTCACTAAAAACAATGAGCCTTTTGCATTATAATCAAATGTTCACCATTATTCGGTAACAAGTGGAAGTGGAGGATGTTGCTGGCACATAGTGCTACCTCTATGCTGTTTCACACTAAATTACAATATAATTCTATCTCTCTGAATTCACGTAGCAGAACATCTTGCATTAATTAGCAACTTAAAAAGTACCAAGAGAATGTTCTTTAAAAATGTATATTCTGGGATCCAAATACATTAACACATTATTTATTTATTTCATTATAATTGTTTTCCTTATCTGAGAAATAACTATTAATGCCAATGCTATTTTTGTCAGTGCTACAAAACTTTATAATTATTTCTATTCTCTGATCTACAAAGACAATGACTGAGAACAAAACACAATCGCAAATTTGCAAAGTTGAATGCGACCCTTTTTGTTTCTACTTTCTTGACAATTTGGGTTCGCAGTTCTTGACCCATTTTTTTGTCTAGGTATCCCACCTTTTTGAACTGCATTCTCCTTAATAAACTTCACACCACAGAATTATATTCATAAGCAACCTATTATGCAAAAAACTAATTATTTTTAATTACAATGTATAGAAGAGACATTTCAATTTCTTCTTTGACTCACAGTAATTAAAATCTATATTTAAAGGAACACTCCAAATATCATAACCACTGTGGTTTGCTGTAACAATTATGATGCCAGGAGCACCCTGGTGCCTTCCATTGTAAGTAGTCAAAATGCTTTACGCCGGGCACCTCTTCCTGCCTTCACTACATGCTATGTTGAGCTTCAGTTAGCTTTACTGAGCTAAACCTGGGCCCTGGCTGCAAGCATTAGTTAATCACTCTCAGCCAATGAGCTAAGCCCTGGGCTTACCTCAGATAGACAGCTTCCACCTCTCCAAAGGACTAGAGGATGCAAGAAGCATGCAGGGCCGGCGCTTACTATAGGTGACTTAGGCAGTCACCTAGGGCTCCCTGGCCTGGAGGGTTGCCAGATTAAATGACCTGGTAGGAGGGAAGTGCACCTTCTACCTGTCACTCAGTGTTTTTCTAGTGGTCAGCTTATGGTAACAGTAGAAAAATAATCAGTTCACTATGCAGATTATTGTATATTGGAGTGTTTCAGTACTAGTCTCTATCTGGGAATTTCTCCTTAGCCACAGTGCTGAGTATACATGTGTGCATGGTGGAAAAATTAGTTTTAGGTGAACCAAATTTAGTTCATGCCACAGTTCAGCTTATCAGAATTTCATTCACCCAAAAAACTCATGAAAGGGATTTATGCAGCCAAAAGAGCAGGAAGAAAAGTTGCTACTTGTGTTTTGACATGCAGAAATTACTACAATATTGCTTGGCCTTCTGGCTACGCAATATCAGCCATTTTTGCAATTTCAATGGTGAGTTGCCAAAATTAAATAATTATATATATCTGTATTAAAAAATGTAAGTGACAGGACTTATGATTGATTGTAATCTGTTTTCTTTTGACATTTTGTATTAATGGAAATAGGGATCAGGAGTCATTTTTAAGTTCAGTGGGCTATTGACTACCTACTCAACCCTTCCACCCTGACAAGAACAAAGGCACCTGAAAACTCAGTCAGGCAGGGTGAAACCATTACAATGAAAGGGAAAGTGGCTAGTTGAATTTCAGCTAGCCAATGATAATGCCTCAAGTATCATAGTGAAGAGCAAAGTAACCCAGCTTTGGGAGATTGAACTTAGGTAAGGCTCCATTAGTTGCAAGGACACTTGTAATAATGTGGGATTCAGAATGTTTCCTGTAAAGGAAAACAGTTGCTCACTTTGGACAGTGGTTGGTGGACATGACAATAGCTGCTGGGCAACCAGACACAAAGCGGGTCAAACACTTGTCTTTTCATCCCACCAGCTCAGTGTCTGCACTAAGAGGAAAGCAAGCATGTTCACATCGGTAAGCTCTGACAATTTAATGGGCATTAATGAGTCTAGTTTTAGTTAATTTTAATTAATGAGTCTGTTTTTGGCTGCATGCTAACTCACTTTCTAACACAAAACTACCAACAGCCTCAAACTGGAGATGCTCTAAGCTGCTGTGTTGGAGGGGTACTGCATTAATTGTGGCTCTAAGTTTCTGTCACATCCCTAAATGGAGTAAGAACTGACTGACAAGCTGCCTTATTTTTGTCCAATCCCTACATTCAGTGGTTATTCAACATTAATGGAGTGGTGGTGGCTGCTATTCCAACATTCTTTTCAGCATGTCTAAAGTGGCGTTTCATTACGTGCTTACATCCGGTAGTAGACGTTGAATGGGAAGCCCTTTTCCCTTGCTTCTGCTTCAAGAACTGGCTAGCCCTCACACATCCTCCTGTATTGCTCAACTATGGTTTGCGCCATTGTGTTGGCTATGTGAATGTGTGCATATGTGCATTATGGCCACTAGGAGCACTCCATAAAACTATTGTGAGGTGTACTGACTTACAGCTTCTACTTCAACAGTAACACTCTCATTAGCTTAAAGTGCAGCCTGTTTTAATGAAATGCTTCTGGAATGAAATTCAATGTTCAAGAGTGGGCTGGCAGACATGTCCCTAGGATGATGTAGACATGGAGACTACGAGTCCCTGTTGCTTAGTGACACTATGTTTAATATTCCCGCTGCTTTGCATAAGGGCGGAAGTAGTTAAGGAAGAACCGATGGTGGTTGTTCGTTGAGGATAATCAAATAAAATACCTGCTGCCTGCCCTAAGACTTCTGCTTATTCTCTTAGTAATACAGACTTGTGGTGGTTTTGCAGATGTTGGTTCATACTGACACTAGTGAGATGACTTCTCACTCTCCCCTACTCACAATTTACACTTTGCAATTCACCTTTTCTGGGAAGCTGCTGAAGTAATACCAAACTTTGCTTCAGCACGATATATTAGTATCAACACTTCATCTTGTGACTGATGAAGATGCAGATAGATTTACATTGATGGCAATGCAAACTGTAAAATATTAGCATCTGTACTAGCACTTGGTTGATTAATGCTAATGGAACAGGAAGTGGTGGCGCTGCTAATAATAATATCACTGGGTGTGCTACATCTGCCACGGGTAAGAGATGATGATTCAACTGTTTTCATTAAAGGGATACTGTAGGCACCCAGACCCAGGGCCAGTGCCACCATTAGGCGAACTAGGCATTCACTTAGGGTGCTGGCCTACTGGGGGTGCCCAGCGGGATGTTTCCTATGGGCTCCCCCTGTCTGGGGCCGCAGCGCTGGGAGAGCGGCTATTGAGACACCACCAGCGCCGGGCCAATTCTCAAGGTGCTTGGAGGTGGGGAAGCTGAGAGGATCCCTGTCACAGGGGGCCAGGTGTGGGCCATCTGGCCACCTCAGGGCACCCCCGATGCAGAGCTAGGTAAAGCAGAGCAGGCACCTGCTTACCTTGATGGCAGGTGCCTGCTCTGCCACTAAATGCTGGTGAGAGGAACGAGGAAAGGAGGAGAGCAGATGGAGCTGGCAGGCGGCGAGGGAGGCTGTTCTAGCAGCCTCTTACTCCTCCCTCGCGTGCCCTCTGTAATGCCTGGAGCCGGAATATGACATCATTCTGGTTCCGGCTAACTAAACAGCACGCTGCCTCACACTGGACCCCAGGAAGGTGAGTGTTTGATTGTCAGTGAATGTATGTATGCCAGTGAGTGAGTGCATGTATGTCAATGAGTGTGTGTATGTCAGTGAGTGTGTGTATGTCAGTGAGTGTATGTATGCCAATGAGTGAGTGTATGTATGTCAGTGAGTGAGTGTATGTATGCCAGTGAATGTGTGTATGTCATTGAGTGTGTATGTCAGTGAGTGTGTGTATGTCAGTGAGTGTGTGTCTGTCTGTCTGTCAGTGAGTGAGTGTATGTATGCCAGTGAGTGTATGTATGTCAGTGAGTGTGAGTGTGTGTCTGTCAGTGAGTGAGTGGGTGTATGTATGCCAATGAGTTAGCGTATGTATGTCATTGAGTGTGTGTCTGTCTCCCAGTGAGTGTACGTATGTCAGTAAGTTTGTGTGTTTGTCTATCTGTCTGTGAGTGAATGTATGTCAATGAGTGAGCGTATGTATGTCAGGGAGCGTATGTATGTCAGGGAGCGTATGTATGTCAGTGAGTGTATGTATGTCAGTGAGTGAGTGTGTGTGTCTGTCAGTGATTGAGTGAGTGTATGTATGTCAGTGAGTGTCTCTGTGTGTGTGTTTCTGTCAGTGAGTGTGTGTTTGTGTGTCTGTCAGTGAGTGAGTGTATGTCTGTCAGTAAGTGTGTGTGTGTGTGTCAGTGAGGAGTGTCAGTGAGTGAGTGTGTATTTGTTAGTGAGTGTGTCTGTATGTCTGTTACTGAGTGTGTCTGTGTGTCTGTTAGTGAGTGTATGTCTGTCAGTGAGTGAGTGTATGTCTGTCAGCGAGTCTGTGTTTGTGTGTCTGTCAGTGAGTGAGTGAGTGTATGTCTGTCAGTAAGTGTGTGTGTGTGTGTCTGTTAGTTAGTGAGTGTGTGTCTGTCAGTGAGTGTGTATGGCTGTGTGTCTGTCAGTGAGTGAGTGTATGTCTGTCAGGAGTGAGTGTATGTCTGTCTGTCAGTGAGTGTGTGTTTGTGTGTCTGTCAGTGAGTGAGTGTATGTCTGTCAGTAAGTGTGTGTGCGTCTGCTAGTAAGTGTGTATCTGTCAGAGAGTGTGTGTCTTTCAATGAGTGTTTGTGTGTGTGTCTGTCAGTGAGTGAGTGTGTGTGTCTGTCAGTATGTGCACGTGTCTGTCAGTGCGTGTCTGTCAGTGCGTGAGTGACATGAGCGGGCGGCAAAATGGATCTTTGCCGAAGGCGGCAGAAATCCTTGCACCGTCCTGCAAGACCACTTCAGCTCATTGTGATAGGCAGGGGTTAATAAATTAGAGGAATTGCATCCAGCTCTGGTCAGCTGTATATATCTCCCCAGATTAATTTCAAACCTACCAGAATAGAATGCAAGGCATTGGTAACGGTTGCAGAGCCATTTTTCAATTAGCTATTAAACAGGAGCCAGAGAGAGCTGAATTGAATCTACATTGGATATTACAATGCCTCTATAAAGATGTTCTATAAATTTGAGATATCAAAGCACTGGATGAATTTCATTGAAATAAAGTATTATCTAATTTTTATATTTATTGAATAAAAGATTTTTCATGCGTTGTGCTATAATACATACATACCTATTCCAGCATCAGAAGCTGCAGAACTGTGAATCTGAGTATGGATTATAGAATGACATTTCAATGTTTTCTAAGGACACTCTTGATTAGTTTATTATGGCATTGGAACTTTGTGATGAATACATTGTTTAGTTTTGTTTGTGGATAAATGTGTCTGTATGCAGCTGATATATCATCATCTGAAAAAGTATTTGAAAACAGTGGGATGGTAGCTTTATTTATGCCCGAGGTAACTGTTTGTCTGTGACTGTCAAACTGAGTTTGTAATACAGTCTAAATATTATATCATGTTCTGCATAAATTGTTGTTGCTTTATTGAAAAATGACAAAACCAAAGATAGAAAAGTATGGTATTGTCTCCCTATTATTCAATGCCTTCAACATCTGAAAACTATGAACACATATAGGAAAATAGATATTATATATATTATTAATATTATAGTATGAAGTTATTAAATAACAGATATTTTATAAATTGTATGAAAAATACATTAAAATACTCACATTACCATTGTCCCTTTGATGCTGTCCAGATGTGGCCGACAGACTTTGATGGTTTTTCAGTTTTTTTGAAAGACCCTTATCTTTTCACACACTGAAGGCTGCTTGATGAAAATGTGTTATGCAAGCATAAGCAGGCAACTACCAGAGTGGACTATTGAGAACTCTCAAAAGAACGATAAGGACACTAACCGTAATGCAAAACATTTATGTAATCTAAGATATACATGATGGTGAAATGTGTAAAGGAATAAAATAATGCCCTTTTGGGGTTCAAAAGAGGCTTCATAAATCACTCAGCCTTTGTTCTTTTTTACAGAACTTGTCAATGTTATTTTCCCATAATCCATGGTTCACTATTATAAGAAGTGTTTTTTTTTCCCCAGCCAAGCTTCCAATCCATGTCTCTAATTATTACTTAAAGGGACACGATAGTCACCAGAACAACTACAGCTTATTGAATTTGTTCTGGTGAGTAGAATCATTACCTTCAGGCTTTTTGCTGTAAACACTGTCTTTTCAGAGAAAATGCAGTGTTTACATTACAGCCTAGTGATAACTCCACTGGCCACTCCTCAGATGACTGTTAGAGATCCTTCCTGGGTCATGGCTGCCTAAAATGCATCCAAATATTCAGGATCGCCACCCTCTGCATGCAGATACTGAACTTTCCTCATAGAGATTCACTGATTTAATTAATCTCTTTGAGGAGATGCTGATTGACCAGGGCTGTGTTTGAATTGTGCTGGCTCTGCCCCTGATCTGCCTCTTTGTCAGTCTCAGCCAATCCTATGGGGAAGCATTGTGATTGGATCAGGCTACCAATTGTGATGATATTAGCAGACTGTTTGTTTTTTTAAGTTACAGCTTCTGGCTTGAATACAGTAAGATTTATGGAGGCACGAGGAGCTCAGGGAGGCTAGATGATGGTTTTAACACTATAGGGTCAGGAATACATGTTTGTGTTCCTGACCCTATAGTGATCCTTTAACAAAGGCCTGGAACAGTCCAGACAAAAGGCCTGGCCGAAAGAAACTAGATCTCTACTGTACCTGTGAATGTGATGTTGTGGCACTGCTGTCAATGGAGGAGGCAGTTCTGGTGTATAAATTGTGGGGGCTCTTTCATAGTACATGATTCCTGCAACTAACACTAGCTGCTAGCCACATGCGAATAGCCAACTAATATTATATATTATTTAAACTGTTGTGAAAATGTACAAGTCATAGAGTAAGTGTGTAGTTTCTGTTAGCGTGTTGTTTATATTTCCCGAGTTTGCATGCTATTTAAAGATGAACCTTCATTTTAATTGTGACTACAGCCATCTGTGAAAATGCTTACCTTCTGCCATGTTCAAATGAAATGGAAATGGCAAAATAAATATCAAACTGTATTCAATTGTACCACTAGATGGCAGAGTTACATAATTGTTTAATCAATACATAGCAACTATCTCTGAGTTACACTAGCACAGTTTAATAGGTGACACAATGTGAAACCTTCTCATACATGACATTGTGGAAAAGGTGCTTTCCATATTAAAACCATAGGGTCAGTTCTATTCTGTCAAATAGACTGCATTATCCTGCAGAGGTGAAAATCTCTAGTACAGGTTTTGAGTTATAACATTACTGCTTTGTAAGCTAAATTACTTGATCTTTTAGGTTATAATGTTAATATGAAAAATAAGTTAGAATGATAGCTTGGTCATTTCAGAATGTGATTTTCAAATGCTGTTAAATTTCAAATCATCATTTAATACTACATAAATCATGTTGAGTCTATTATTAAGTATTAAATGAGGGTCATTATTTGTCTGGTCCTGTTAATGTTTCTCAGAATTCCATCTTTATGTGATAATTATACATTTCAAAACTTTCAATTTAGGTCAACAAATTGTGATCTCCATAATTAGCAATTATTCGTCATATTTATATTCCACTTTAATTTTACAAGTTGTTAGTATTCAATATGATCCTAGATAACTAGATAAAATGATGTTATATGTATTTATTTATAAAATATTTTACCTGGAAGGATATATTGAGATTCTTCTTGTTTTGTCCTGGGCCCACAAACACTGCATTATTACAAAAAGGTACAATATAATATTACAAAAAAGAATGCAATATATATGTACACACACACATATATAAATTTAACACATAGCAGGTAATAAATATAGTATAACCATGACAGGTGCCATAGATCGCTTAAAGTATTTTAGATTGAATGAAGATTTGATTGTGTCTGTGAGGTTACTCCATAATAGTGGTGCTCTGTAGGAAAATGAGGATCGAGCCACTTTATTTTTGTATAATGGTATGCTAAATAAAGTGCTATTAACCCCTTAAGGACTGAGCCAAATGTACAAGTTGTGAACAAAACAAAACGTAAACAAAACCTGGCATTTGCGCTACATGTCTGTCTGTAATTCACCTACGGTCAGACACACACTCACTCACTGACACTCACTCACTGACACACACACACACGCTTACTGACAGACATACACTCACTCACTGATATTAAGTGCTATTAATGGATCGGAGGTGTTAGGAGGTGGGAACAGCTGGGGAGAGCATTCTACTCAGGTAGGGTGGGAGCTTCCCAGAAAAGCTCTTATTCACAATGCCGGAAAGATGAAGAGTGCGTCGGGTTTCCAGTGATAGCCAGTTTAGTTCTATTAACATGTCACAATGATGGGTCAAGTAATTATATTCTAGTACAAAGCGGCAGAATTAATTATACAATGTATTAAGTTTATGAAGGTGGGTTTGTGGTGCAGGTGCATTCACTATATCCCCCATAATTATTGACAGGCATTAGCATTTGTTGCACTAATTGATTCCTTATTGAAGGGCATATGCAGGATTTGTTTCTATACAGGGCACCTAGTTTAGGATACAGTTTTGAAGAGAGTTTTTTTTTTATATGAAGGTCAAAGGGTACATTGGGGTCTAGCAACATACCCCTGCATTTGCAATAATTTTGCAATAACAAAACAAAAAAACAAAACAATGCCCACCATTTAGTTGAAACACTGGATTTGTAGCTATTTCATTAAATACTGAAAAAACAACAATGTTGTCCGTGGTTCATGAATGTTACAACATTTTTTAAGTCCATCAATGAGAATAACCTCTGCATATGCTGATATATATATATATATATATATATATATATATATAAACAGAGAATGACCGCACTCAGGGACTTAACTATTAATGTTCAAAATAAATCAAATCAATGTTTCAGCCCCATATTTGGGCTTTCATCAGGATGGTAAAAAATCTTTTTTTGTTTTTTTTTACCATCCTGATGAAAGCCCAAATATGGGGCTGAAACGTTGATTTGTGATATTTTTAGGGATATTTACAAGTCCCTAAGTGTGGTCATTCTCTGTTTTTCTATGCTATTTGCCTGACCAGCAACGGGCATATTATTTAACTATTCCAGGAGTACAAGCAATTTTGTATTTTCTGATATATATATATATATATATATATATATATATATATATATATATATATATACTCACCAGTAGTATAGACAACTATTGACTTTCAAGCCATCCTTATTCAATTCATCCAACAAACTACACGTAGCTTTATTATATATACCGTATATACTCGAATATAAGCCGACCCGAATATAAGCCGAGGCCCCTAATTTTACCCCAAAAAACTGGGAAAACTTATTGACTCGAGTATAAGACTAGGGTGGGAAATGCAGCAGCTACTGGTAAATTTCTAAATAAAATTAGATCCTAAAAAAATTATATTAATTGAATATTTATTTACAGTGTTTGTATAAAATGAATGCAGTGTGTGTGCGTATGAATGCAGTGTGTGTGCGTATGAATGCAGTGTGTGCGTATGAGTGCAGTGTGCGTATGAGTGCAGTGCGTGTATGAGTGCAGTGCGTGTATGAGTGCAGTGTGCATGAGTGCAGTGCGTGAGTGCAGTGTGTGTGTATGAGTGCAGTGTGTGTGTGTGTGTATGAGTGCAGTGTGAGTGCAGTGTGTGTGTGTATGAGTGCAGTGTGTGTGCGTATATATTAATTGAATATTTATTTCCAGTGTGTGTATATAATGAATGCAGTGTGTATGAGTGCAGTGTGTGTGTATGAGTGCAGTGTGTGTGCAGTGTGTGTGAGTGCAGTGTGTGTGTGAGTGCAGTGTGTGTGTGAGTGCAGTGTGTGTGAGTGCAGTGTGTGAGTGCAGTGTGTGTATATGAATGAAGTGTGAGTGTGTGATGCAGTGTGTGATGCAGTGTGTGTTTGTGTATGTGTTGGTGGGGGTGGGCATTTGATATATTATTAATTATTTTTTTTTTTTTTTTTTATATTATTATTTTTTTTATTATTATTTATTATTTAATTATTATTAATTTTTTTGTAATCATCTTTTTTTTTTCGTCCCCCCTCCCTGCTTGCTAGCTGGCCAGGGAGGGGGGCTCCTTCCCTGGTGGTCCAGTGTCATTGGTAGTTCAGTGGGGGGAGAGGGGTGCTGGCAGAGCTGTACTTACCTTTCCTGCAGCTCCTGTCAGCTCTCTCCTCCTCCTCGCGGTCTGTGCAGCTCCCTCTGTCAGCTCCCAGCCGCGGCTCTCGCGAGACTTACACTAGGAGCTGACCGAGGTGCTGAACGGACGGCGCGGACGAGGAGAGAGCTGACAGGAGCTGCAGGAAAGGTAAGTACAGCTCTGCCAGCACCCCTCTCCCCCCAGTCTGTATTATGGCAATGCAAATTGCCATAATACAGACTCTGACTCGAGTATAAGCCGAGTTGGGGTTTTTCAGCACAAAAAATGTGCTGAAAAACTCGGCTTATACTCGAGTATATACGGTAATAAGAAAAAATACTTAACATAATTTAATTCCACTTTTTAATTTGCAGTGTTAACTCTTCCTAATCATCTATTAGATGGATGCAGATTACTAATCATCTTGATGATCCCAATAGCTTCCTTTTTTTGCACTAAGATGCCTCTACCACATTCCATTTCACTCTAACTACCATAACAATTACAGCTCTGTATAGTGTTGATTGTGCCATATAACGATGTTCACTGTACTCTAGTTTTCTGTCAAACAAGAGATTTGAAAGAAAACCAGGGTTTTATAAGTGTCAAAATTGGACAGATTCATATTGATAATTCAAGCACTTCATTTATGTATTAATAACGCAGCTGGAGGGGGACTGGGATTGGTTCTGAGGAGAACCATGATGTTAATCAGAACACTCCAAACTTGCTTGACAAAAAGTGAGGGATGACACCCATAACCTCTTATCACCATGACCAATACAATGAGCTATTCCACTGGTTCCCAAACTTTTTAGGTTTTAGGTTCAAGACGCCATTAATATTTCAGTATTTTTCAAAGGCACTCCAAGTCAAAATTTCTAGGTTGTATATCTGTACAGCGCTGCCGCATTTACTGGCGCTATAGTGTAATTGGCACTTGACCGAGTCCCTGTTGAGCAGTAATCTTTCCCCGGTGCTATTATGATAGAACCGCGGCACACTGTTTGGGAACCGCTGAGCTATAGTGATTATGTTACTTAGAGTATCCTTTTAATGTCCCATATCCAACCTCCATAAAGACTGTCCAATTGCAGTTTTACATAACTAATATTCTTTGCATTCCCCTCTATTTCTTTGTACATAGTGCTTAGCATGCTTTCTCTTCATTTCTTTCTCTATCTCACTTCTTATTTCTAAAACCTTTCTCTCTTTCAAACTACAAATCTTTTCTTATTTTTTTTTTCGGATTTCAAGCTCTGTTTTATTTGCTAGCTATGACCACCCTAATTATCTCAATAAAAATCACCAAAATGACCGTATACAGGGCCTTTATACATTTATTCAGAACTCTTCATTCCTCCACCCCCCCCTCCCCCTCCCCCTGCCACACACACACATTTTAGGTAGCCATATGCTACAATTGTTTAAATTGTAAACAATTACACATACTGACAAAGCAAAAAACAAGTATTCAGACCCTTTTAAATTTAGCTCAGGTGCATCTTATTTCTCTGGATCATCATTCAGATGTTTCTACACTTTGGAATCTGTGGCACATTCAATTGATTAGACATTATTAAGAAAAGCACACACCTGTCCCACAGCTAAAATCACTTTGTTTATGCACCCTGGTCCCACCTCCCGGCATGTGACTTACACAGCCTTCCTAAACACTTCCTGTAAAGATTCATATAATGTTTAAACTTATTTTAATGCAAATTCTGTTTAGTTTAGGATTTTTTTTTTTTTTTATCTCTTGCACTGTTAATAGTTTGCTAGACCCTTCAGGGGATACACCCCCTATTCGTCATCATTGAGTAAACTTTGACTCTGTGCCTCACAGTCAGCAGACACATTCCATCCAATCAGCAGCAGACCCTCCCTTCCAGACCCTCCCACCTCCTGTACAGCATCCATTTTAGATTCATTCTGAAACTGCATTCTTAGAAAGAGGAGGGAAAGTGTAGCTGCTGCTCATTTGATAGGGAAAAGGATAGTGTATTCAGTGTCCACTACAGTCCTGAAGGACTCATCTGATCTCTGCTGTAAGGACAGCACCCCAAAAAGCCCTTTTTAGGGCTAGAACATCAGTCTGCTTTTTTTCCTGTGTAATCTAATTGCAGTTGCCTGCCAGCTTCTGTGTCAGGCTCACAGTGGATACTGTGCCCACTTGCCCAGTGCCACAACTCATATCTGGTGTCACAATAGCGTGCATTTAAAAACAAAATGTTTTTTTTTCACTGTAATAGATTGAAAAGCAGTTAGTTGTCTGCAAGCGTCTGTGTGTCAGGCCAACAGCGTGTACTCTGCCAACCTCTGCCAGTGCACAGTGCAACTCATATCTGGTGTCACAATAGCGTGCATTTAAAAACAATTTTTTTTTCTCACTGTTATAGATTGAATAGCAGTTAGTTGTCTTCAAGCGGGTGTGTCAGGCCTACAGCGTCTACTCTGCCAACCTCTGCCAGTGCACAGTGCCACTCATATCTGGTGTCACAATAGCGTGCATTTAAAAACAAAAAAAGTTTTTGACTGTAATATAATAGCAGTCAGTGTCCTTCATAAGTATGTGTCAGGCCTACATCGTGTACTCTGCCAACCTCTGCCAGTGCACAGTGCCACTCATATCTGGTGTCACAATAGCTTGCATTTAAAAACAGAAAAACTTTTTGACTGTAATCTAATAGCAGTCAGTGTGCTTAAAGCGGGTGTCAGGCCTACAGCGTGTATTCTGCCAACCTCTGCCAGTGCACAGTGCCACTCATATCTGGTGTCACAATAGCGTGCATTTAAAAACAAATTTTTTTTTTTACTGTAATAGATTGAAAATCAGTTAGTTGTCTGCAAGCGTCTGTGTGTCAGGCCAACAGCGTGTACTTTGCCAACCTCTGCCAGTGCACAGTGCCACTCATATCTGGTGTCACAATAGCGTGCATTTAAAAACAATTTTTTTTTCACTGTTATAGATTGAATAGCAGTTAGTTGTCTTCAAGTGGGTGTGTCAGGCCTACAGCATCTACTCTGCCAACCTCTGCCAGTGCACAGTGCCACTCATATCTGGTGTCACAATAGCGTGCATTTAAAAACAAAAAAAGTTTTTGACTGTAATATAATAGCAGTCATTGTCCTTCATAAGTGTTTGTCAGGCCTACAGCGTGTACTCTGCCAACCTTTGCCAGTGCACATTGCCACCCATATCTGGTGTCACAATAGCGTGCATTTAAAAACAATTTTTTTTTTCACTGTTATAGATTGAAAAGCAGTTAGTTGTCTTCAAGCGGGTGTGTCAGGCCTACAGCGTCTACTCTGCCAACCTCTGCCAGTGCACAGTGCCACTCATATCTGGTGTCACAATAGCTTGCATTTAAAAACAGAAAAACTTTTTGACTGTAATCTAATAGCAGTCAGTGTGCTTCAAGCGGGTGTCAGGCCTACAGCGTGTATTCTGCCAACCTCTGCCAGTGCACAGTGCCACTCATATCTGGTGTCACAATAGCGTGCATTTAAAAACAAAATTTTTTTTTTACTGTAATAGATTGAAAATCAGTTAGTTGTCTGCAAGCGTCTGTGTGTCAGGCCAACAGCGTGTACTTTGCCAACCTCTGCCAGTGCACAGTGCCACTCATATCTGGTGTCACAATAGCGTGCATTTAAAAACAATTTTTTTTTCACTGTTATAGATTGAATAGCAGTTAGTTGTCTTCAAGCGGGTGTGTCAGGCCTACAGCATCTACTCTGCCAACCTCTGCCAGTGCACAGTGCCACTCATATCTGGTGTCACAATAGCGTGCATTTAAAAACAAAAAAAGTTTTTGACTGTAATATAATAGCAGTCATTGTCCTTCATAAGTGTTTGTCAGGCCTACAGCGTGTACTCTGCCAACCTTTGCCAGTGCACATTGCCACTCATATCTGGTGTCACAATAGCGTGCATTTAAAAACAATTTTTTTTTTCACTGTTATAGATTGAAAAGCAGTTAGTTGTCTTCAAGCGGGTGTGTCAGGCCTACAGCATCTACTCTGCCAACCTCTGCCAGTGCACAGTGCCACTCATATCTGGTGTCACAATAGCTTGCATTTAAAAACAGAAAAACTTTTTGACTGTAATCTAATAGCAGTCAGTGTGCTTCAAGCGGGTGTCAGGCCTACAGCGTGTATTCTGCCAACCTCTGCCAGTGCACAGTGCCACTCATATCTGGTGTCACAATAGCGTGCATTTAAAAACAAAATGTTTTTTTTCACTGTAATAGGTTGAAAAGCAGTTAGTTGTCTGCAAGCGTCTGTGTGTCAGGCCAACAGCGTGTACTTTGCCAACCTCTGCCAGTGCACAGTGCCACTCATATCTGGTGTCACAATAGTGTGCATTTAAAAACAATTTTTTTTTCACTGTTATAGATTGAATAGCAGTTAGTTGTCTTCAAGCGGGTGTGTCAGGCCTACAGCGTGTACTCTGCCAACCTCTGCCAGTGCACATTGCCACTCATATCTGGTGTCACAATAGCGTGCATTTAAAAACAAAACGTTTTTTCACTCTTATAGATTGAATAGCAGTTAGTTGTCTTCAAGCGGGTGTGTCAGGCCTACAGCGTGTACTCTGCCAACCTCTGCCACTGCACAGTGCCACTCATATCTGGTCTCACAGTAGCTTGCACGCATAGTACCAATAATCCAAAAAAAATGACAGGCAGAGGCAGGCCACCCCGCAGGGGCCATCGTGGTGCTGTGATTCCCTTTTGCCCTAGAATAATGCCCAGTTTTCAGAGGCCACGTACCCTGAACTTGAAAAGTTCTGAGGACATAGTTGACTGGCTAACAAAGGACACCCAATCTTCTACAGCTTCCGCTCGGAACCTTGACGCACCGTCCTCCTCCAGCTTAGCTTTGGGCACCTCTCAAGATACCACTCACCCGCCTTGCGCCACCACCAACACTAGCACCACAGCTGCTTCACTTTATCTGTCAGAGTAGTTATTTACACATCCGTTTGAAGAAATGAGTTATGCGCAATCATTATTGCCAGAGGATGTAGATAACAGGGATATGTCTCAGGCAGGCAGCATTACACACATGGACATACGGTGTGATGATGATGATGTTGTACCCGCTGCTGCTTCCTTTGCTGAGTTGTCAGATACAAGTGAAGCGGTTGTTGATGACGATGCGTCCATGGATTTCACGCGGGTGCCCGCTCGGCAAGAAGAAGAACAGGGCAAAAGTTCAGATGGGGAGACACAGAGAAGGAGGAGACGAGTTGGAAGCAGGGGTAGGTCATCGCAAGGAGCTAGTGGCACAGTCAGACAGCATGCATCGGCACCCGAGCTCAGCCCGACAGCACGCCAATCAACGCATGCTGTGTCCACCACCAGAATGCCGTCATTGCAGAGCTCAGCAGTGTGGAATTTTTTTTGTGTGTCTGCCTCTGACAACAGCGATGCCATTTGCAACCTGTGCCAAAAGAAACTGAGTCGTGGGAAGTCTAACACCCACCTAGGTACAACTGCTTTGCGTAGGCACATGATCGTACATCACAAACACCTATGGGATCAACACATGAGTACAAGCAGCACACAAACTCAAAGCCGCCATCCTCCTCCTGGTCCAGCATCTTCAGCTACATCAACCACTGCTGTCCTCCTTGCCCCCTCTCAACCATCCGCCACTCCGTCTCTCGCCTTGAGCAGTTCTCGCTCATCTGCCCACAGTCAGGTGTCTGTCAAGGACATGTTTGAGCGTAAGAAGCCAATGTCACCAAGTCACCCCCTTGCCCAGCGTCTGACAGCTGGCTTGTCTGAACTATTAGCGCGCCAGCTTTTACCATACAAGCTGGTAGAGTCTGAGGCGTTCAAAAAATTTGTAGCTATTGGGACACTGCAGTGGAAGGTACCCAGACAAAATTTATTTTCACAAAAGGCAATCCCCAACCTGTACTCGATTGTGCAAAAGGAAGTAATGGCTTGTCTGGCACACAGTGTTGGGGCAAGGGTCCATCTGACCACTGATATCTGGTCTGCAAAGCATGGTCAGGGCAGGTATATCACCTACACTGCGCATTGGGTAAACCTGCTGACGGCTGCCAAGCATGGAATGTGTGGCTCTGCAGAGGAGTTGGTGACACCGCCACGACTTGCAGGCAAGCCTGCTGCCACCTCCTCTACTCCTCCTACTCCATCCTCTTCCATAACCTCCTCAGCTGAGTCCTCTTCTGCTGCTGCATCTTGCTCCACTTCAACGGCACCCCCCGAGCTCCCCAGGTACTATTCTACATCCTGGATACGGCAGTGTCACACCGTCTTGTGTTTGACTTGCTTGAAAGCAGAGAGTCACACCGGACAAGCACTCCTGTCTGCCCTGAACGCACAGGTTGAAAAGTGGCTGACTCCACAGCAACTGGAGATCGGCAAAGTGGTTTGTGACAACGGAACAAATTTGTTGGCGGCATTGAAGTTGGGCAAGTTGACACATGTGCCGTGCATGGCACATGTATGTAATCTGATCGTACAACACTTTGTGCATAAGTACACAGGCTTACAGGACGTCCTTCTTGTCTCTGTACTTAACTGCCAACAGCTCCTCTTGGCGCAGATCTGAGGTCTCCCCCCTTCGTAGCCTGGTGCGTGCAAGTTGTCCTGGGAAACCTGTGCTGTTCTTTTTAATTGTGCCGCAAGCTACTGTATCAAAACAGTACAGTAGCTTGAAAAAAAGGGACACTTGTATAAAAATTGTCAGTATACAAGTGGTACCCTTTGTTCATCAGGGGGAATATCAGGTCCCAGACAATCTTGCCACTGGTTCCCATATGTTCTGGACAACCTGGAGGGTCAAGGTGGCTATCCTTTCCCTCGTACACCCGGAAGGCCTGAGTATACCCAGTCTCGCTATCACAGAGCTTATACACAGGTCTGGTGTAGAAGAGGCTCCCTGGAGACTGTTTTTAACAGTGCTCACAACAATTAACGAACAGGAAGCAGCTCCATTTTTTAGGGCCCCTTACACAGCTCAAGGTCTGGGCCCCCAGGGGGCATATGCCTACAATGCCCACCCATAAATCCACCTACATGGCCCATCCATGAGTTGGGGATGTTTTATGTGTGCAATTTGTGTAAGGGATGTAGTGTGTTTATAGGGGATGTAGTGTGTGTTTGCGTGTAAGGAATGCATTGTATGTTTCTGTGTGTGTGTGTGTGTGTGTGTGTGTAAGGGGTGCAAGGTTTGTTTCTGTGTATGTAATTGAATGCAGTGTGTGTCTGTAAGGGGTGCATTAATTATGTAAGAGAACGTAAGGGATGAATTGTGTGTTTCGGGTGTGTCTGTGTGTGAGTAGGAATGCATTGTATGTTTCTGTGTGTGTGTGGGGGGGATGCATTGTGTATGTGTGTAGTGTAAAAGAGAGGGTTTGTGGGGTAGGATAGGGACTGAGATGGGAACAGCTTTATTTTTTTTATAAAAAATTCATAGTTCTCTCCCCTCAATTATTGATTTCCCCTTCCCTTCTGTCCCTCCGTGTTCTTCCCTTCTGTCACTTAGTGTTCTCCCTTGGCCCCCTGTCCCTCTGCAGTCCCCCTTGGTGGTCTTCTCACTCCCCCCTCCCCCTTAGTGGTCCTCCCTCTCCCAATCCCCTTAGTGGTCTTCCCTCTCCCAAACACCTTAGTAGACCTTCCCCTACTCCCCCCACCCCCTTAGTGGTAATCACCCTCCTCCCCTCTCCTTAGTAGTCCTCCCTCCTTACCCCCCTTTGGTGGTCCTTCCCCCCCTTAGTGGTCCTTATCCCCCCTCCCCTAGTGGTCCTTATCCCCCCAACCTCCCATAGTGGTCCTTATCCCCCTCCCTCCCTCCCCTAGTGGTCCTTATCCCCCCCTCCCCTAGTGGTCCTTATACCCCCCAACCTCCCATAGTGGTCATTATCCCCCTCCCTCCCTCCCCTAGTGGTCCTTATCCCCCTCCCCTAGTGGTCCTTATCCCCCCTCCCCTAGTGGTCCTTATCCCCCCCTCCCCTAATGGTCCTTATCCCCCCTCCCCTAGTGGTCCTTATCCCCCCCAACCTCCCATAGTGGACCTCACCCCCCCCTCCATCCCATAGTGGTCCTTATCCCCCCTCCCTCCCATAGTGGTCCTTATCCCCCTCCCTCCCATAGTGGTCCTTATCCCCCTCCCTCCCATAGTGCTCCTTATCCCCCCCCTCCCATAGTGCTCCTTATCACCCCCCCTCCCATAGTGCTCCTTATCCCGCCCTCCCATAGTGCTCCTTATCCCCCCCCATAGTGGTCCTTATCCCCCCCATCCCTCCCCTAGTGGTCCTTATACCCCCCCATCCCTCCTTAAGTGGTCCTTATACCCCCCCTCCCCTAGTGGTCCTTATACCCCCCTCCCTTAGTGGTCCTTATAACCCCCCCTCCCTTAGTGGTCCTTATACCCCCCCCTTAGTGGTCCTTATACCCCCCCTCCCTTAGTGGTCCTTATACCCCCCCTCCCTTAGTGGTCCTTATACCCCCTCCCTCCCTTAGTGGTCCTTATACCCCCCCTCCTCCCTTAGTGGTCCTTAAACACCCCCTCCCCTCCCCCCTTAGTGGTCCTTAAACCCCCCCTCCCTCCGTGGTCCTTAAACCCCCCCTCCCCTCCCCTCCCCCCCCCTTAGTGGTCCTTTAAACCCCCCCTTAGTGGTCCTTAACCCCCCCCTTAGTGGTCCTTAACCCCCCCCCCTTAGTGGTCCTTACCCTCCCCTCCTGCCCATGTAGCGTGGCCGGGCGGCGCGGAACGCGGGACAGGAACCTTTGTTTCCTGTACCCGGCCGCCGGCGGAATGACAGGAAATGCTCACTGTGTGTGAGCATTTCCTGTCATTCCGCCGGCGGCCGGGTACAGGAAACAAAGGTTCCTGTCCCGCGTTCCGCACCGCCCGGCCACGCTACATGGAGAGACCGGCAGGAGGGAGCGCTCTGCGCTTCCCTCCTGCCAGTCATAAACCCAGCCGCCCTCCATGCAGCAGTGCTGCGCCGCCTGGGGCTTGCTAAAGCGCTCAGGCGGCGCAGCATGAGGAGGCGCAGCGGGGACAGGGATCCGGCGCCCCCTGGTAAGTTGCGCCCTAGGCGGCTGCCTAGGTCGCCTTACAGGTGGCGCCGGCCCTGTCCATATCTGCCAAGTGGCCCTATGTAGGGGTAACAGTCTCTATTCTGCTCTGTGTCAGTGTGTATCAGGGATCCTTAGGACAGGTGTCAATCCATATCTGCCAAGTGACCCTATGTAGGGGGAACAGTCCCTATTCTGCTCTGTGTCAGTGTGTATCATGGTCCCTGAAGACAGATGTCAATCCATACCTGCCAAGTGACCCTATGTAGGGGGAACATTCTCTATTCTGCTCTGTGTCAGTGTGTATCATGGTCTCTGAGGACAGGTGTCAATCCATATCTCCCAAGTGACTCTATGTAGGTGGAACAGTCCCTATTCTGCTCTGTGTCCGTGTGCATCAGGGGCTCTGAGGACAGGTGTCAATCCATATGTCAAGGTGTCAATATGTCATATGTCAGGTGTCAATCCATATCCATTGTGATTTAGGAATGTTAGGTGATTTCTGCCCTTTATGGATTAAAACCAGACTCTGCATCAACTGTGTAATTTTCAATGGGAGTGCATATGCTGACGTATCGATCAGTTGGTTGCACGAGGCAAGATACGATCAGTAGTGTACGGAGCATGTGCAAGAATACAGGATGTAGTATTCCCCTCCTCCATTGTGCTGGACAGGCCATGCGGTCAAGCAGGAAGTTAATTCTTATTTGTATTGATTGGTCAAGAGAATGTGCGGGTGGAGCTTAATATGGGAGGAGTTATGTGCCTATATAAGGAGCCTGCACTATTGTCCGGGGCTCAGAACTTGCTGTATTTTGGTAACATTAGTCCCTCTGAGTCCCGATCGGTGATCCAATAAAGAATCTCTTTCTTCCTGAAGAAACCTGTGTCCATCTCTCTGTGCTTGGCTTCCGTCAGTTTCTCCGTTATCATTTGGTGCATTGGCCGGGAAGCTCATCGTTCAACGGTAGCTGAGAGGCAGAGGCGTGAGACGGTCTATCTTTGCCCACGTTCTCTACGGCTGCACCCCTGAACTTCTGCGTGGACCTCCCTTCGTCTCGGCGCCACTGGTCTGTTGTCCAGGAGATCATCGGCCTCTACGTAAGAAGTGCTGGGGTGTCCCCGTCGATGAGTGTGAACTCAGGTTCAGGAACGAGGAGGTAAGACAACTGCTGTTTTAGACAGCAGACCCACTAGGGGTATACCGATTGTGCGGTAGGCCCAAAAGGGGTTTAAATCTGTGTATGGAATCTGCCCCCTCTGTCGGAGGGAAGGAGCGAAGGCGCACCGCTCAAACGAACGCTCTTTAGTAAGACCGTTTGATTTGGTTTGGAGTCAGGCGGGGTTCTGTGTAAATAGCCCTAGCCGGACACCGGTGTCTTGTCTAGACTAGCGTTCTAGGGTGTATATTTTGTTCGCTAGGTCGGAGGGACCGGGAGACTAAGCGGCGTCTGTGTAAATTTGGTTCGCTAGATCTCAACCTATCTTGGCTAAGTGGGAAGGCGTGTAAATTTGGAACCCACTAGATTTTTGATAGAGTAAATAGACTAAAAGGGTGCTGTTGTAAATTCCGCCCTCTAGTTCGCTATATGTGGTGCTTGGGCAGTGTGGCTAACCAAAACGGATGTAGATAGTTTTAGGTAGTCCATTCAAGGTACTGGCCAATAGTTTAGTTGGGATTGTAAATGTGTTAAAGATTGTTAGTAAAGTGTATATCTTGTTAGATAGCGCGAGCTCAGTCGTCTAGCGAGAGTGTTAATAGTGTGTTGCTGTATAATAGTGCACGGTACCATAACCCTGTATATTTACTGACACTGTATATAAGTACTAATCATTGTCGTCTATTGCATGTTTAACACCATAACCACTAATAATTGTATTGTGACCTTAAATTGTGCTATGCTAACCGTACTGTAACCGCTATTTGTAAAAGACGATGTTACTGGGGTGTGTTATAGACGGGTAATTCATATATAGAGAATTATAGCGTGGGTGACTGTATAGTTTCGCCAAAGGGCATAATATTGATTATTTAGTGACTGGTGTAACAGCTGTGTGTGTACGGGAATTCCCTGAGTGTTTATTGTGTTATTGTGTACGTTTCACTTGGTAACCGTACCACGTGGTGCTGTTGCCAGAGGAAACGGGTGTGACTGTTGAATAGAATGCGTGCATAGTATTCGTTGTCAACGACGTTCCATTGATAAGTATGGGCGCGTCGGAGTCAACGATTTTGGACCCCTTAGGTTGTATGGTAAAGCATTTTAAAAAGGGATTTAAAACATGTGATTTTGGGGTTAAAATGTCTCCTGTACGTTTGGTCACTTTGTGCACTAGGGAGTGGCCTATTTTGGTTACGGCATGGCCGCCACGTGGTAGTTTGGATCCAACCCTGATACAGCGTGTACACGTGGCTGTGTCAGGTAGGCCTGAACTTTACGGACAGTTTCCATATATTGATTGTTGGAGACAGGCCGTATACGACTCGCCAAAATGGATTCAGATATGCCACGAGGAGCAATGTCGCCTCATGGTGGCCAGGACTTGTTTGTCCACTAGGACTATGGTTAGGCCCATTTTGGACATGCCCCCTGAGTCCGAGATCCCTTTGCCGCCCCCTTACTTCCCTATAGGAAGAGGTGACGCGAGTGCAGGAAGTTCTATACCCCTCCCCTCATTGCCATCATCCACTTCCGCTTCCTCCTCCAGTACAGAATCCACCCCCCCTCGTATTAAACTTCCCTTCCGGAACCAGAACCAACCCCCGTTAGATCTGAATATCCTGATTTGGCGCCACTTCAAACTTCCGGTCAAGCTTCTTCTAGCTCGGCTGGGAGTATTCTATTTACTAGCTTTTCCCAAAATCAAGCTCCCACATCCTCATGCCCTATTTCCCCCCGACTGGAACCCATAACTGACGCCCCTTCACGTAGCCCTATACTAACCAGACAACTGACCGGTACCCAACAACTCAAACATTATCAGATGCCTCTTCGTCTGAATCCTGGGTCAGCCTATCTCGATGCCGCAGGTCAAATGGCACATGCTGACCCAGTCTTCGTATATGTCCCGTTCACGACTACCGATCTCTTGAATTGGAAGACCCACAATTCCTCGTACACTGAGAAACCACAAGCTATGACCGATCTGTTCACCTCGATAGTTCAGACACATAATCCGACATGGGCTGATTGCCAGCAGTTATTAATGACATTGTTTAATAATGAGGAAAGGACAAGGATTAACCAAGCGGCCATTAAAGCGCTAGAGGATAGAGCCCGTGCTTTAAATCAAGCCAATCCGGCAGCATGGGCCGCAACACATTATCCTAACACCGATCCCGACTGGAATGTTAATGGCGCAGATATGGTTCAACTCAAAGCCTATAGAGACGCTATAATTGCTGGCATGAAAGCCGGAGGAAAGAAAGCTATTAATATGTCGAAGACAGTTGAGGTGATTCAGAAAAGTGATGAAGCGCCCAGTGTCTTTTATGACCGATTATTGGAGGCATACCGCTTGTATACCCCCTTTAATCCGGAAGACGCTGATAATTCCCGAATGGTAAACTCCGCCTTTGTCAGCCAAGCTTACGGAGATATTAAGCGCAAGCTACAAAAGTTAGAAGGGTTTGCAGGAATGTCTATCACCCAACTAATGGAGGTAGCAAATAAAGTATACATGAACAGGGAAACAGAGACAAAGAAAGAGGAAGAGCGCAAGATGCGTAGAAAGGCAGATATGCTAGCGGTAGCGATCGCAGGCGTAGATAGAAGGGGCCCAGATAGAGGCGATAGTAAGTGGAATGAGGAACCTCTGAGTAGAAATCAGTGCGCATACTGTAGGGAAGAAGGGCATTGGAGAAGTGAGTGTCAACGAAGGGAACAGTATGAGAGAGACAGACCTAGGATAGGTTATGGAAACTTTAGAGGCAGAGCGAGAGGTAGAGGAGGCCCCGGAGGGAGCAATGGTAATAGAGGAAGTAATGGGAACAGAGGAAGTGTAAGGGAAGACAGGTACTATCCAGCAGCGCAAAGGTCCCGCGATAGAGAAGGTAGGGACTTTGTAGGACACGGTCATGGAGGACTATTGATACCGACCGGGCTCCATCCCCCTTGGTCGAGCGGAGCCTATGGTCGATGTATCAATAGGGGGAAAAAGGAGTGCGTTCATGATCGACACTGGTGCTGAACATTCGGTGGTGACTGACCTAGTTGCTCCTCCATCTGGAAGAACTATTACTGTAATAGGAGCAACTGGAAGAAGTGCTGCAAAACCGGTTCTTAAAAGTCGACTCTGTACATTGGGAGGCCACGTAGTAAAACATCAATTCCTTTACATGCCTGAATGTCCAGTCCAATTGCTTGGACATGATATGCTATCCAAATTACAAGCGCAGATTACGTTCCTACCAAATGGAACAACATCCTTAAAGTTTAATGGACCTTCAGGTATTATGACATTATCCGTACCAAAGGAAGAAGAGTGGCGACTTTATACAGCGTTGACTAGCCAAAACCCTAGGAGTGATGAATCCTTATTCAACATACCAAGAGTTTGGGCAGAGAACAACCCACCAGGACTGGCCCGCAATATTCCACCTATTAAAATCGAACTAAAACTTGGGGTTTATCCAGTGAGCCTAAGACAATATCACATCCCGCAGAAGGCTAAGAAGAACATCCAATCTTATCTGGATAAGTTCATACGGTATGGTATCCTAAAATTCTGTACTTCCCCCTGGAACACCCCATTGCTGCCTGTTCAAAAGCCCGGTACAGATGAGTATCGACCTGTACAGGACTTGAGAGCAGTCAATGATGCGGTTGTTAGTATACATCCAGTTGTACCCAATCCATATAACCTGCTTGCTTTAATTCCGGGCAGGGCTACTTACTTTACAGTCCTAGACCTCAAAGATGCCTTCTTTTGCCTCTGAATTGCCGCAGAAAGCCAATGTATCTTTGCTTTCCAATAGGAAAACGCTGTGATGGGCTCAAAACGCCAAATGACCTGGACAAGACTGCCCCAAGGGTTTAAAAATTCACCTACCCTATTTGGTTCAGCTCTAAGTCAAGATTTATTGGATTTCGAGTCCATCCCAGGAGAGTGTGTATTGTTACAATATGTAGATGACTTGTTGATAGCAGCAGTTACAAAGGAAATATGTCAGCAAGCAACGCACAATCTACTACACATTCTCTGGAAGGCAGGATACAAGGTGTCTAGAAAGAAGGCTCAGTTGTGTTTGCTAACTGTCAAATATCTGGGATTCCATATCTCTGAAGGCCAAAGAATTATGGGGCCAGAGAGAAAAGAAGCTGTGTGCCAAATACCGATACCCAAGAATAGAAGACAAGTGCGAGAATTCTTGGGGGCAGCAGGCTTCTGTAGGATATGGATTCCCAGCTACGCGATACTGGCAAAACCTCTGTATGCAGCTATCAAAGGTACAGAGCACGACCCCTTCTTATGGACTCAAGAACAGCAAACGGCATTTGAAGATGTGAAGAAGGCTTTGATGAGTGCCCCAGCATTAGGTCTACCTGATCACACACGACCATTCTACCTGTATGTACATGAGCAAAGAAGAATGGCTGTGGGAGTATTGACACAGTACTTGGGATCATGGCAAAGACCTGTTGCCTACATGTCTAAGCAACTGGATGCAGTGGCCAGCGGACTTCCACCTTGTCTAAGAGCTGTAGCTGCAGCTGCCTTGCTGGTAGCTGAAGCCGATAAACTCACTCTGGGTCAAGAACTTTATGTACGAGTCCCACATGCAGTACAGACGTTGTTGGATTACAAAGGAAATCATTGGTTTAGTAACAGCCGTATGACCAAGTATCAAGCAATGTTGTGTGAAAACCCAAGAGTGCATTTAGAGACTGTAAATACCTTAAATCCAGCTACCCTTTTGCCACAACCTACTGAAAGTCAACATGATTGTTTGGAAGTAATGGATGAAGTATTTTCAAGTAGACCAGATCTTCGTGATTTTCCTATCCAGAACCCCGATGTTCAATATTACACCGACGGCAGTAGTTATGTGAAAGAAGGGATCCGCTATGCAGGATATGCAGTAACAACAATAGACAAGGTGATAGAAGCTCGGCCACTGGCAAAAGGAACATCAGCACAAAAGGCAGAATTGATAGCACTGACACGAGCGTTACAATTGGCTGAAGGTTTAAGAGTGAACATCTACACGGACTCCAAGTATGCGTTTTTAACCACTCATGCCCACGGAGCTTTGTATAAAGAAAGAGGACTATTGAATTCAGAAGGCAAAGAAATCAAGTATGCAGCTGAAATCCTACAACTATTGGAAGCAGTGTGGGAGCCGAAAGAAGTCGGTATTATACATTGTCGAGCGCATCTGAGAGGAGATGGTGATGTAACCAAAGGAAATCGGATGGCAGATAGTGCAGCTAAGCGTGCCGCTGAATCGGGAAGACATGAGTATGTGGAGCATATAGCTGCTCTTATACCAACATTTCTACATACCAAGATTGTCTAACTTGACTCAGGCCATTGTACGAAGATGTGTAACGTGTGCTAAAAATAATGCAAGGAAAGGACCAGTAAAGCCACCAGGAGTCCAGTTTATGGGGGGACTCCCCATGTCCGATTTACAAATTGACTATACAGTGATGCCTAAATCTGGTGGACATCGCTACCTACTGGTAGTTGTGTGTACCTATTCAGGCTGGGTAGAAGCATGTCCTACTCGTACAGAGAAAGCAGGAGAAGTTGTGAGATTCCTGTTACGAGAAATAATACCCCGATTTGGACTACCCTGCTCTATAGGATCGGTCAATGGTCCAGCTTTTGTTCACCAGTGCCTACAACAACTGACTCATATGCTTGGTATAAAGTGGAGGCTTCATACGGCATATAGACCCCAGAGTTCTGGTAAGGTAGAGAGAATGAATAGAACTATTAAGAATCAGTTGGCTAAAATGTGTCAGGAAACCCAACTTAAGTGGAACGTTCTCTTGCCCATAGCTCTATTGCGAATCCGCAGTACACCTACCAGAAGGATGGGCCTCTCTCCTTTTGAAATCATGTATGGGCGACCACCTCCCGTTTTTGGTAACTTAAGGGGGGATTTGAGTCAGTTGGGAGAAGGAATTGCCCGGCAGCAGGTTGTAGAGTTGGGTAAGACTATGGAGGAGGTACAGAAATGGGTACAAGATAGATTACCTGTGAATATTTATCCCCCAGTTCATAGTTACCACCCAGGAGACCAAGTGTGGATTAAAGAGTGGAATAATGTACCGTTAGGGCCCAAGTGGAGAGGTCCTTATGTTGTTCTTTTGTCTACCCCTACAGCGATAAAAGTAGCCGAAGTGACTCCGTGGATACATCGCTCCAGGGTTAAACCAGCAGCAGTCGATTCTTGGCAAGCTACAGCAGATCCAGAGAATCCCTGCAAGATCCGGTTAAAGCGCACGACTCAGTCGGAGTGACGAGGAACCTTGTGGATTACAAATTTTATTGTTTCAGAGATTTGGTAAGTGAGTGAGAAGGCCATAATAAAGCCTGTCCGCTCACCAACGAGTGTATAAGTCAGGAAAAGTCTCGAAGGGACCTCTGTGAAGACGAGCAGAACTCCATTCCCTGCAGCCCTTACATCCTGGAAGCTGAGGTGCCTTCGCACGGACGAAGACTGAGGATGACGACGAAAGATGTGTTTCTGATAATGTTTTTATATGTGTATTTTTATATTCAGGAAGGTAGAGGTACCGACACTCCTAGCTGTGAGGTATGCATTAAGACTACAAGAACAGGTAACCATATTTCCCAAACCCTAATTTGGCATTCGCAATACGAGTGTAAAGGAGATGTATCAAGATGTAGATACTTAAATATAGAATATAGTGTGTGCCATTTAGGAGTAGGAGAACCTAAGTGCTTCAGTCCAGAGTATCAACCTCGTACAATTTGGTTGACTCTCAGGAATGGAGATCCTCAGGGTACCCTAATTAATAAGACGGTATTAGAATCCGTACATTCTTCGGGTGTTCTGCTATTTGATGCGTGTAAGGCGATATCAAGTGGTAGAAAGCCGTGGAATGTATGTGGGGATCTTAGATGGGAGAGGACGTATGGGTCTAACGATAAATATATTTGTCCCAGTAGTAAAAATAAGTATGTGAGCCCTAGATGCCCAAATAGAGATTATAACTTTTGCCCATATTGGTCTTGTGTGGGGTGGGCAACTTGGGGACAGACAGTAGACAAGGACATGATTGTGACTAAGTTGCCTACCAGTCCATATTGTAAGTCTATGGAATGCAATCCAGTCCATATACTTATAAATAACCCCGACAAGTTCTTAGATACATATGGTAATTTATTTGGGTTTCAAATATATGGGACGGGTTTAGATCCTGGGACAGTATTGTTTATAGGGATAGAGACTGATACGGTATCCTCCCAAACTCATCAAGTATACCATTCCTTTTATGAAGAGATGAGTATAGATAATAAGATCCCCCATAATGCTAAAAACCTGTTCATTGATTTAGCCGAAAGTATTGCCGGTAGTCTTAATGTTAACAACTGCTATGTGTGTGGAGGTACTAACATGGGAGACCAATGGCCTTGGGAAGCAAAGGAGGTAATGTCCGGTTCTGAGGCAGTTGACCAATTAATATCTACACAAGCCGATTATCATATGAGTGTTAGAGGTAAATCTGAGTGGAGATTAAAGACCTCCATCATAGGTTATGTTTGCATAGCAAGGAAAGGAATGATGTATAATACTTCTGTAGGAGAATTAACTTGTCTAGGGCAAAAAGCTTATGATGATGATACAAAGAATACAACTTGGTGGTCGGCTTCAAATGTCTCAGAACCATCTAACCCGTTTGCTAGATGCGCCAATTTAAAGGATGTGTGGTTTGATCTATCCATCACATCTAACTGGAGAGCCCCAGCAAATTTGTACTGGATCTGTGGTAAGAAAGCCTATTCGGAGTTGCCACAGGACTGGGAAGGGGCATGTGTGTTGGGTATGCTCAAACCATCCTTCTTCTTGTTACCTATCGAAACAGGTGAGACTTTAGGTGTTAAAGTGTATGATGTGAATCATAGGAAGAAAAGGGGACCCATAGAGATAGGCGCCTGGGAAGATAATGAATGGCCTCCCCAGCGTATTATAGATTACTATGGGCCAGCCACGTGGGCAGAAGATGGTACCTTTGGTATATGCTCAACCATATTATAAGATTACAGGCAGTGGTTGAGATCATTACTAACGAGACATCACAAGCGCTCAATCTTCTAGCGAAGCACAATACCAGGATGAGGACAGCAGTATACCAAAATAGATTAGCCTTGGATTACCTTCTGGCAGTAGAGGGAGGTGTATGTGGGAAGTTTAACCTGAGCAATTGCTGTCTTCAAATAGATGACGAAGGGCAAGCAATAGCTGAGCTTACTAGCCATATGGTTAAACTAGCGCATGTGCCTACACAGGTATGGAAAGGGTATAATCCAAGTAGTTGGTTTGGTAGCTGGTATGAGTGGTTTGGAGGGCTTAAGGCAGTGGTAGGTGGAGTCCTACTAATTTTAATGTTGTGTCTACTCCTGCCGTGTCTTATACCCTTAGTAGTTAGGTCTGTGCAAAGCCTGATAGAAAATATAGCAGAGAGGAAGGCTGCTGCACAGATAATGGCAATTTATAAATATAAGGCTCTAGATCAGGGAGAACCAATGCAGGAAGATGAGTGTTGAAGATTCACATCATAAGATAAGTCTGGTCTGGTTCAAGGTAACTTGCGGTGTATGCAAACCAAGGTTAAGTGATGCCTCAAGTAATTGTGAAATATCAAGAGGCATCAAAGGGGGGAATGTGGTGGAATCTCGGTAAAAATAAATTTAGTAGGCCGAGATTACCACGTGGCATGTGTACGTGCATATGCTGACGTATCGATCAGTTGGTTGCACGAGGCAAGATACGATCAGTAGTGTACAGAGCATGTGCAAGAATACAGGATGTAGTATTCCCCTCCTCCATTGTGCTGGACAGGCCATGCGGTCAAGCAGGAAGTTAATTCTTATTTGTATTGATTGGTCAAGAGAATGTGCGGGTGGAGCTTAATATGGGAGGAGTTATGTGCCTATATAAGGAGCCTGCACTATTGTCCGGGGCTCAGAACTTGCTGTATTTTGGTGACATTAGTCCCTCTGAGTCCCGATCGGTGATCCAATAAAGAATCTCTTCCTTCCTGAAGAAACCTGTGTCCATCTCTCTGTGCTTGGCTTCCGTCAGTTTCTCCGGTATCAATAGCATTATGGTTTGTTGTAAAAGGACAATTTCACTTCCCAAGATTTTCATATAATGTTTACTTATTGTTATATTTAATAAATATTTATTTGTGAGGTTTGAAATTTAAAAATCAAATGTTGAAACCTGCAACTGGATGCCTCCATCTTAACTTCTTGTCAATCATTGTTACAAACTCTGTGATTTCCACCTGGCAGTCATCTTAGAGAGTAAGCATACACTAAAACAATGTTTCTATTTCAATCTCTCATTTGCAATGTTTGTCTTGGTATGCCTTGTCGGAACTTAATGATGTGTTTTTTGCAAAATCATCTAATGAAAATGGTTAAACATCTAATGAAAATGGTTAAAACAAGTTATAAGTGATTTTTAGTGTTTTATTCAATGGTCTAAATTTTAGAGAAGAGACAGTTTGTTTCTCTTTCAGTATTTAACCCCTTAAGGACTGAGCTAAATGTACACATTGTGATCAAAATAAAACGTAAACAAAAACTTGAATTTGCGCTATATGTCTGTTCAGGCGTAATTCACCTCTTTCATGTTATGTGCACCCACACTTATTATATATCATTTTATTCAGAGGAAACAGGGATTTCATTTAACATCAAATATTTAGGTATGAATATAATTTAATATGAATAAAATATAAAAAAATGGGAGAAAATAAGAATTGTAAAACTTTCTTTAGTTCTATGTGACATTTTAACTGTGAATGTCATAATACTGTTTGCTTTTACTGCAATAAAATACACATATTTGTATTCAGCGATGTGTCACGTGTAAAACAGTACCCCCTATGTAAAGGTGGTATGGTGTTTTGGGAAGTTACAGGGTCAAATATAGCATGTTACATTTTTCAGTTTGGTTACGTTGCCTTTGAGACTGTATGGTAGCCCAGGAATGAAAATTACCCCCATGATGGCATACCATTTGCAAAAGTAGACAACCCAAGATATTGCAAATGCAGTATGCTCAGTCTTTTTTAGAAATAGAGAAATAGATGCAAGCAAACAAATGTGCGATTTTGCACAATTTAAATTTGCATATAAAAAATAATTTCAGTGTAAAATGTGCACTCAGGCATCAGATTATTGAGAGCAAGAATTTTGTAAAGCAGCAGTATAATCATTTAATATCAGTAAATAACTGGAAAATATTCAGTCACTGCAGGCAATAATAGAGGGCAGCGACAGTTACTCTGGAGGAAAAATAAAACATTTTCACAGATAAAATTTCCTCAGGATGAACACACAGAAATAGTTATGTCTGAATTTATATTGTTCCTCTAGTTCATATATAGGTATTGACTATTTACAATTATTAATTGGTTGAAAAGAATACTCCTAAAACCAAAATTGGAATATAACTTAGAGCTGGGTACCTGACCAGGACCAGGACACAGAACTGTATGGGACCTGATTAAAACTGTTTGGCAGGCAATAATTTAAAAATAAAACAGTCACAAGTTGCAAAAAAAAAAAAAAAGTGAATACTGTATTACAGTGGTGAATGTTTTGCCCATCCCTGATTCTTTCAAATAAGTCATAATTATAACAAATACAATGTACTTGCTAATTCTTGCATACACCTGTGCGCGTGCTGAATCTCCAAAGTGCCCAGAAGACGCGTGTCTTTGACTCTGGCTCCCATGGAAACCTGTTTTGTACAATGTAAATAAACCAGAGTAAACTCAGTGTAATTGTAAAATAGAATAAATTGAGCATTTAAAAATTCATAAGAATATGGTTTTAAATATAACTGCATATTTACAACAGTGTGCCAGAACGTATAACAGATACTGATATATATGCATGCAATACCATACAGTAAAGGAAAAAAATCTCTAATTTTAATGGTAGGTGTATTTTAACAGTGAGAGACAGAATAACAAGAAAACAAAAAACCAAGAAAAACACACGTCAAAAAAGTTATAATGATTTGCATGTCAATAAGTGAAATAAGTATTTGACTTCTTCGACTTGACAATCACTGAGGTCAGATGTTTCTTGTAGTTGGTCACCAGGTTTGCACATGTCTCAGGAGGGATTTTGTCCAACTCCTCTTTGCAGATCCTCTCCAAGTCATTAAGGTTTCGAGGCTGACATTTGGCAACTCAAACTTTCAGCTCCCTCCACAGATTTTCTATGAGATTAAGGTCTGGAGACTGGCTAGGCCACTCCAGGACCTTAATGAGCTTCTTCTTGAGCCACTCCTTTGTTGCATTGTCTGTGTGTTTTGGGTCATTGTCATGCTGGAATACCCATCCACGACCTATTTTCAATGCCCTGGCTGAGGGAAGGAGGTTCTCACCCAAGATTTGACGGTACATTGCCCCGTCCATCGTCTCTTTGATGTAGTGCAGTTGTCCTGACCCCTCAGCAGAAAAACACCCCCCAAAGCATAATGTTTTCATCTCCATGTTTGACGGTGGGGATGGTGTTCACGAGGTCAGGGCCGTCTATAATATGATTAGGACCCTTGGCAATGCATTTTCTTGGGCCCCCTGGGCCCTGCCCTTCCCACAGTCTCATCTCCCAATTACGCCCAACCCGCAATCACACTGACAGACGTACTGGCACATACACACACAGACAGACATTAAAACATTCACAGATACATACTGACACACAAATATATACTGGCAGACATACTGACACACACACACACACACAGACATACATACATACATACATACACAGGCACATACACACAGACACATACACTGACAGACACATTGACACACACAGGCATACTGACATACACACTGACACACACACACAGGCATACTGACATACACACAGACAGACATTAAAACATTCACAGATACATACTGATACACACATACAGTGACACACAAATATATCCTGGCAGACATACTGACACACACACACACACACAGACATACTTACACACACACACACACACACACAGACATACTTACATACACACACAGACATATATATATATATATATATATATATATACACACACACACACACACACACACCTACTGACATACACTTGGCCACCCTCCAGGTTCTTACCTTTTTCTGGAGGGTGGTTTCCCTGGTCCAGTGGCAGGCTGAGGCAGATGGGAGTTCTCCTCTGGAACTCCCCTCCTCCCTGCCTTCCTCCTCCCGCGTGGCTATTTTCTCCGGTGGGAGGACGTCACTTCCTCCCAGCCAGCTGCAGAACAGGAAGGGGCCCGGTCGCGCTGTTGTAGCGGAACGCAGTAAGCCTGTCCTGCAAAATGCCTGTGTGACTGTAATTGTTATATTTTTACCTATGTTGAAATTGCTATTCGCCTATGTAATATGTGAATTGTATGTTATTCGGTAGTTTCCATCCGTACTATATACTTCTGGAAACTACCGAACGGAGAGACCACCCCGGAGAGAAGTGTGCCAGCAATTAAGGTTCACATTCTCTCCAAGCCGCAAGTTAACCGGCTCATTAACAGTGTGTCTGGGTGGCCGCCATTCGGCATGCGTACACGTGGCGGCGGCCATCTTACGCATGAAAATCTCAGCGGTGTTTTGTCGTCGAGTGTCTGGAACTCAAATCGGACACTCAAACAACCAAACACCGCTGAGACCTCCAGAGCTCCGTAACTGCCGAACGGAGAGAGTTAACGAATCCCCATTCGGTAGTTACAAAGTACCGAATGAGGGAATCACTATCTAGGGGAATTAAAGTATGGATGGCAGTTATAAATGTCTGTTTTAACTGCCGAACGGAGACCGACCGCAGGGCCCATTCTCATGGAACCCTTTTCGGATACCAACTCGTGTGCGGTCGGTCAAACTTCACCTGCCTGTAACTACCGAACCCCTGGTCCGATCTGGGTGAATTTTGGATATTATATTCACCCAGATCAGGGCTACCTAGCGTCACCCTAATATTAAGGATATGTGATGGTTTAGGGGTACATCCAAGTTTGGGGTAAAGTACTGTACAAGTTAAGGGGATTATGACGCTCTCTGAGGGGAGGAGATGTGTGGGAGGTAACAGGCACTGCATTGGTTACTGTCATAATTACTGTAGTTCCCTCCCTTGCATGGGAGCAGGCTTTATAAGAAACCTTGGAATAAACGATTGTCAGTTCTACTCCTGAAACTGTGTGTCGTCCAGTTATTGGGAGTGCTGTGGGGATATTTCTGTACCTTTTTACCTGCTGGAAACTCTGCTGTGGATTTACTAATGACTTGTTCCTGAGCCTTCCTTGGATCTAGAGTGGAGAATAGCTGCGAGAAATCAGCTCTCCGCTACATTGGTTGGCAGCGCTGGGATCCAGACTCACAAAGGAACAAGGATTAATGGAGATTGACCTTTCTACGCTAAAGAGAACCACATTGAAAGACCTTCTGGAAGCGAAAGGTGTTTCTGCCAGCAGCAAATCCAAAGCAACGCTTATCACCGAAGTAATGGCAGAGTACAGAGCAGAAGAGGTCCAGGCCACGGAACAAAGACCTGAAACAGAACAGGAGGAGTTCCAAAGGCATTTACAATTCAGACTGGCCTTTTATGGGGAAAACCCACCAACAGAGATCATCTCTAAAACAATGACAGAGGTGCAGGAGTTTGTGATGAGAAATAGGAGACCACAAACACCGGAAAGAAGTGCAGCAGGAGCTGTGTCACAAGAGGGTAAGCCCAAAATTCCCTATCAAGCTTTTAAAACGTATGTGGAAGCAGAGGAGGATATAGATGCCTTCCTCCAAGACTTTGAGAGACTGTGTACGCTGCATAACATACCAAGGGAAGAGTGGGTACCCATATTAGCGGGACGGCTGTCAGGAAGGGCAGCTGAAGCTTACCGCACTGTGCCTGATATTGAAATTAGGAACTATAACCGGGTAAAAGAAATTATCCTGGCCCGGTATGCAATAACAGCAGAGGCATACCGGAGGCGTTTTAGGGAATTGAAAAAGGCGGACAAAGATTCGCACGCAGAGTGGGCTTGCCGACTAGAAAGGGCAGCTCTTGGGTGGATGCAGTCCAGTAAAGCGCGGTCCATGGAGGACTTGTTACAAATGCTGCTGTTGGAGCAGTTTTATGAGGGGATATCCTCAGAACTACAAGAATGGGTGAGAGATCGCAACCCCACCACCCTCACCGAGGCTGCCAAAAAGGCAGATGATTTTATGGACGCTCGCAGACAGACCAAGGCAGTGAGTACCAAACCTGCCATGCGGCCACTAGGGGGGAATTCCTTCTCTCCTAACCCTCAACCCCCACCAAGACAACTCCCTCCACCAGCACCAGCAGCAGCACAGCAGAGATACCGCACACCTGCTTCTGTGCAATGCCACCGATGCCAGAAGTGGGGACATTTCCAACGAGAGTGTCCACAGTCTAGAGACCGCAACACCTGGATCCGACCAGGGCCTCCACCACCACCACCGAGAGCAGCCGCGCATCACTACCAAGATGAGGTACCACTTCCCTACAGCTCTGCCGTTCCAGTTACGACTGTAGAACAATGGGAAGTGCTGCATGAGGCCAATCCCTTACAAGCACAGGCGGATAATCGACAGCACCATAGGCAGACCGTATATCTCGAAGGGAAGCCTATGCAGGGGCTCAGAGACTCGGGAGCCACCATCACCCTGGTGCAAAGTCATTTGGTTTCGGACAAGGCCAAACTGAATAAGACTGTGGCTGTCAGGGTTGCAGGGGGAGCCGTGTATCGGCTAGACACAGCCCGGGTACATTTGCATTGGGGTGCGGGGTTTGGGAATGTGGAAGTGGGACTAATGCCGCAATTACCTGCTGAGGTGGTCCTAGGGAATGATCTGGGCAAACTCACCTCCGCCTTTGAACCACAAACTACTGAGGAAGCACACCCAGTAGTCACCAGGCAACAGGCCCGCACCCAGCACAACAACAACGCACTGCCGGAGGTCCAGACGCTTCTATGTTTGGATTGGGGGCAGTACTGAGCCAAGTCGGGGCCGATGGCGGAGAACACCCCGTGGCTTACATCAGTCGCAAACTTTTACCTCGGGAAGTAAGCTACGCCGCCATCGAGAAGGAATGCCTGGCTGTGGTGTGGGCCTTGAAGAAATTACAACCCTATTTGTATGGACAGGCTTTTTCTTTGCTCACGGATCACAACCCGTTGGTCTGGCTGAACCGGGTGGCTGGGGACAATGCCAGGCTGCTGCGCTGGAGTTTGGCGCTGCAGCCCTTTGACTTTAACATTCAATACCGCCCGGGTAAGCAAAATGGGAACGCCGACGGGTTGTCACGACAAACTGATCTGGAGAAATGATCCGTGAGCACCCCGGTCATCCCCAAGCCGATCCGTGTGGGATCAGACTGTGTATGCCGGCTTGTGGGCAAGGGGGAGCAGTGTAGCGGAACGCAGTAAGCCTGTCCTGCAAAATGCCTGTGTGACTGTAATTGTTATATTTTTACCTATGTTGAAATTGCTATTCGCCTATGTAATATGTGAATTGTATGTTATTCGGTAGTTTCCATCCGTACTATATACTTCTGTAAACTACCGAACGGAGAGACCACCCCGGAGAGAAGTGTGCCAGCAATTAAGGTTCACATTCTCTCCAAGCCGCAAGTTAACCGGCTCATTAACAGTGTGTCTGGGTGGCCGCCATTCGGCATGCGTACACGTGGCGGCGGCCATCTTACGCATGAAAATCTCAGCGGTGTTTTGTCGTCGAGTGTCTGGAACTCAAATCGGACACTCAAACAACCAAACACCGCTGAGACCTCCAGAGCTCCGTAACTGCCGAACGGAGAGAGTTAACGAATCCCCATTCGGTAGTTACAAAGTACCGAATGAGGGAATCACTATCTAGGGGAATTAAAGTATGGATGGCAGTTATAAATGTCTGTTTTAACTGCCGAACGGAGACCGACCGCAGGGCCCATTCTCATGGAACCCTTTTCGGATACCAACTCGTGTGCGGTCGGTCAAACTTCACCTGCCTGTAACTACCGAACCCCTGGTCCGATCTGGGTGAATTTTGGATATTATATTCACCCAGATCAGGGCTACCTAGCGGTACCCTAATATTAAGGATATGTGATGGTTTAGGGGTACATCCAAGTTTGGGGTAAAGTACTGTACAAGTTAAGGGGATTATGACGCTCTCTGAGGGGAGGAGATGTGTGGGAGGTAACAGGCACTGCATTGGTTACTGTCATAATTACTGTAGTTCCCTCCCTTGCATGGGAGCAGGCTTTATGAGAAACCTTGGAATAAACGATTGTCAGTTCTACTCCTGAAACTGTGTGTCGTCCAGTTATTGGGAGTGCTGTGGGGATATTTCTGTACCTTTTTACCTGCTGGAAACTCTGCTGTGGATTTACTAATGACTTGTTCCTGAGCCTTCCTTGGATCTAGAGTGGAGAATAGCTGCGAGAAATCAGCTCTCCGCTACAGCTGTTTAAGCGCCACAGCGCCCGACCGGGCCCCTGCTGACACATGCTCCCCGGGTGGCCCTTAGTGCATGGGCCACCCGGGGAGCCTCCTCAGTGTGCGGGAGCCGCACCGCCCGTTCCATAGTGGCTGCACAAATCGCGGGGCCCACAGAGCAGCTGCTCTGGCCCCCCAGGATCAACTGGGCCCCGGGCAGCTGCCCCGTTTGCCCCACGTTAAAGACGGCCCTGCACTAGGTCATAGGCAGCATTCCTTTTCCTCCTCCAAACATGGCGAGTTGAGTTGATGCCAAAGAGCTCGATTTTGGTCTCATCTGTCAACAACACTTTCACCCAGTTCTCCAAAGTGCCCAGAAGACGCTTTGTGAAGACGTGTGTCTTTGACTCTGGCTCCCATGGAAACCTGTTTTGTGCAATGTAAATAAACCAGAGTAAACTCAGTGTAATTGTAAAATAGAATAAAATGAGCATTTAAAAATGCATAAGAATATGGTTTTAAATATAACTGCATATTTACAACAGTGTGCCAGAAGGTATAACAGATACTGATATATATGCATGCAATACCATACAGTAAAGGGAAAAAATCTCTAATTTTAATGGTAGGTGTATTTTAACAGTGAGAGACAGAATAACAAGAAAACAAAAAAACAAGAAAAACGCATGTCAAAAAGGTTATAATGATTTGCATGTCAATAAGTGAAATAAGTATTTGACTTCTTCGACTTGACAAGTCGCGAACCCGAAATTTTCGGTTCGCGAACGGCGATCGCGAACTTCCGCAAATGTTCGCGAACCGGCGAACCGCGCGAACCGCGCGAACCGCGCGAACCGCCATTGACTTCAATGGGCAGGCGAATTTTAAAACCAACAGGGACTCTTTCTGGCCACAAAAGTGATGGAAAAGTTGTTTCAAGGGGACTAACACCTGGACTGTGGCATGCCGGAGGGGGATCCATGGCAAAACTCCCATGGAAAATTACACAGTTGATGCAGAGTCTGCTTTTAATCCATAAAGGGCAGAAATCACCTAACATTGACACCTGTCCTCAAAGCCCCTGATACACACTGACACAGAGCAGAATAGAGACTGTTACCCATAAAAAGGGTCACTTGGCAGATATGGCGGGTTTGTGGGAGGATGACTTTCACCTCTTCCCCTGTTAGATTCCCGTTGTGCTGTGACATCACCCTTATACGCTGTGTAAAGCATACTATTTTATTTGATCAGCATGGCCACTTGAGTTTTTAGAGTTTTCACGCTGCATGTAGTTTATATATGGTTCACAAAAATCAAACAAACGATAAAGTAAACATGTAAGGATTAAGAATATTCTTTCAAACCCTTACACATTGTGTGTACGTATTTTTTGTCTTAGGTTTGTGGCTTTAAAGAGGTTCACGTTGTTTCTATGATGTGCATAACATGTTCTTGTAAATGTTTGTTAAATTTTTCCTGGAATTGTAATTTTTGAATCTGAATAAAGATAGTCAAATCCCTGTTTCACACTGACACAGAGCAGAATAGGGACTGTTCCCCCTACATAGGGTCACTTGGCAGATATGGATTGACACCTATCCTAATGATCCCTGATACACACTGACACAGAGCAGAATAGAGACTGTTCCCCCTACATAGGGTCACTTGGCAGATATGGATTGACACCTGTCCTCAAAACCCCTGATACACACTGACACAGAGCAGAATAGGGACTGTTCCCCCTACATAGGGTCACTTGGCAGATATGGATTGACACCTGTCCTCAAAACCCCTGATACACACTGACACAGAGCAGAATAGGGACTGTTCCCCCTACATAGGGTCACTTGGCAGATATGGATTGACACCTGTCCTCAAAACCCCTGATACACACTGACACAGAGCAGAATAGAGACCGGGGGTCTAGTAGCGTGGACACCCAGCACAGGTTGTTCTCCTTCAGCCTTTTTACACGAGGGTCCCTCAACAGGCACGACAGCATGAAAGACCCCATTTGCACAAGGTTGGATGCCGAGCTACTCATTTCCCGTTCCTCCTCCTCACACAGAGCAGAATAGGGACTGTTCCCCCTACATAGGGTCCATTGGCAGATATGGATTGACACCTATCCTAATGATCCCTGATACACACTGACACAGAGCATAATAGGGACTGTTCCCCCCTACATAGGGTCACTTGGCAGATATGGATTGACACCTGTCCTCAAAACCCCTGATACACACTGACACAGAGCAGAATAGGGACTGTTCCTCCTACATAGGGTCACTTGGCAGATATGGATTGACACCTGTCCTCAAAACCCCTGATACACACTGACACAGAGCAGAATAGGGACTGTTCCCCCTACATAGGGTCACTTGGCAGTTATGGATTGACACCTGTCCTCAAAGCCCCTGATACACAATGACACAGAGCAGAATAGAGACTGTTCCCTGTCCACAGAGACCATAATACACACTGACACAGAGCAGAATAGAGACTGTTCCCCGGCCACAGAGACCATGATACACACTGACACAGAGCAGAATAGAGACTGTTCCCCGTCCACAGAGACCATGATACACACTGACACAGAGCAGAATAGAGACTGTTCCCCCTACATAGGGTCACTTGGCAGGTATGGATTGACACCTGTCCTCAAAGCCCCTGATACACACTGACACAGAGCAGAATAGAGACTGTTCCCCCTACATAGGGTCACTTGGCAGATATGGATTGACACCTGTCCTCAAAACCCCTGATACACACTGACACAGAGCAGAATAGGGACTGTTCCTCCTACATAGGGTCACTTGGCAGATATGGATTGACACCTGTCCTCAAAACCCCTGATACACACTGACACAGAGCAGAATAGAGACTGTTCCCTGTCCACAGAGACCATGATACACACTGACACAGAGCAGAATAGAGACCGGGGGTCTAGTAGCGTGGACACCCAGCACAGGTTGTTCTCCTTCAGCCTTTTTATACGAGGGTCCCTCAACAGGCACGACAGCATGAAAGACCCCATTTGCACAAGGTTGGATGCCGAGCTACTCATTTCCCGTTCCTCCTCCTCACACAGAGCAGAATAGGGACTGTTCCCCCTACATAGGGTCACTTGGCAGATATGGATTGACACCTATCCTAATGATCCCTGATACACACTGACACAGAGCATAATAGGGACTGTTCCCCCTACATAGGGTCACTTGGCAGATATGGATTGATACCTGTCCTCAAAACCCCTGATACACACTGACACAGAGCAGAATAGGGACTGTTCCTCCTACATAGGGTCACTTGGCAGATATGGATTGACACCTGTCCTCAAAACCCCTGATACACACTGACACAGAGCAGAATAGGGACTGTTCCCCCTACATAGGGTCACTTGGCAGATATGGATTGACACCTGTCCTCAAAGCCCCTGATACACACTGACACAGAGCAGAATAGAGACTGTTCCCTGTCCACAGAGACCATAATACACACTGACACAGAGCAGAATAGAGACTGTTCCCCGTCCACAGAGACCATGATACACACTGACACAGAGCAGAATAGAGACTGTTCCCCCTACATAGGGTCACTTGGCAGGTATGGATTGACACCTGTCCTCAAAGCCCCTGATACACACTGACACAGAGCAGAATAGAGACTGTTCCCTGTCCACAGAGACCATGATACACACTGACACAGAGCAGAATAGAGACTGTTCCCCGTCCACAGAGACCATGATACACACTGACACAGAGCAGAATAGAGACTGTTCCCCCTACATAGGGTCACTTGGCAGGTATGGATTGACACCTGTCCTCAAAGCCCCTGATACACACTGACACAGAGCAGAATAGAGACTGTTCCCCCTAGATAGGGTCACTTGGCAGATATGGATTGACACCTGTCCTCAAAACCCCTGATACACACTGACACAGAGCAGAATAGGGACTGTTCCTCCTACATAGGGTCACTTGGCAGATATGGATTGACACCTGTCCTCAAAACCCCTGATACACACTGACACAGAGCAGAATAGAGACTGTTCCCTGTCCACAGAGACCATGATACACACTGACACAGAGCAGAATAGGGACTGTTCCCCCTACATAGGGTCACTTGGCAGGTATGGATTGACACCTGTCCTCAAAGCCCCTGATACACACTGACACAGAGCAGAATAGAGACTGTTCCCCCTACATAGGGTCACTTGGCAGATATGGATTGACACCTGTCCTCAAAACCCCTGATACACACTGACACAGAGCAGAATAGGGACTGTTCCTCCTACATAGGGTCACTTGGCAGGTATGGATTGACACCTGTCCTCAAAGCCCCTGATACACACTGACACAGAGCAGAATAGAGACTGTTCCCTGTCCACAGAGTCCATGATACACACTGACACAGAGCAGAATAGAGACTGTTCTCCATCCACAGAGAGCATGATACACACTGACACAGAGCAGAATAGAGACTGTTCCCCGTCCACAGAGACCATGATACACACTGACACAGAGCAGAATAGGGACTGTTCCCCCTACATAGGGTCACTTGGCAGGTATGGATTGACACCTGTCCTCAAAGCCCCGGATACACACTGGGGGAAGCTACTGTCCTCCCCAACCCCTGCGCGGTGGGTGGGGGCCATAAATCACAATGGGGGGACCTACTGTCCTCCCCCCCTCGGCCCCCACCCGTGCGCGGTGGGTGGGGGCCATAAATCACAATGGGGGGGCCTACTTTCCTCCCCCCTGGCCCCCATCCCTGCGCGGTGGGTGGGGAGCATAAATCACAATGGGACGGACCTACTGATAGGAATGGAGTATTGTTCATATCAGTTTAATACCTTCCGCGTCTCCTATCAGTGGACGTGTATATGGCAGCCATTTTAGGAACCGCACACCTGGGACCCGAGCAAGGTCACCTCGTTCAAGCTGCTCTGGTTCCTTGATGTGCCAGCTGCCCGTGAGTTAACATGTCCCGTGGAGAAGCACTCTGTCCTGTAAAGCCTCACCACAAAAAAATTAAATAAATAACAGCACTCGGAGTGGTGAGTTTAGTAAATGTTCATATCAGTTTAATACCTTCTGCGTCTCCTATCAGTGGACATGTATATGGCAGCCATTTTAGGAACCGCACACCTGGGTCCCGGGCAAGGTCACCTCTTTCAACAGGCAACATGATTTGGCCCTGTAAAACTATCCTGGATATTCTCTACAATTTCTATGGATATGGCATTGATTTATGTAACAGGGAGATGGAAGAAGATGCTTGGTCGGTCCACTTACTTGAAATTTGGGGCACTTCGCGGGCAAGCTAATGTGCCACCAGATAGGAGTGGTGAGTTTAGTATTGTTCATATCAGTTTAATACCTTCCGCGTCTCCTATCAGTGGACGTGTAAATGGCAGCGATTTTTAATTGTTGAATCACCTCCCCTTTTTAGGCCAAGGTGGGAAGATGCTTAGACCACTGGTATATTGGTGCCATCTTGGAGGATTTTTTTTTGGTTTTGTTTTTGAAGCCACAGTGCTGCACCAGTGGGCCTAAAAATTAGGCATGTACACATGCCTGAAAAATGTGGTATTGTTGCAGCCGCTGCTGTAGCAGCGGCCAGAAAAATTAATGTTTGTTTCACAGGCAGAAAGTGCCCTAAAACATGGCGGCTTGAACCCTAGTTGGTGGCGGATAAGTCACGCAAGTCAAACGTCATTCAGAGCTAAAATACAGCAGCGTGGGGGGCGGAGCTTAACCAGCGAGCTAAACGGACGCCATCTCGACAAGCTCCCCAGTAAACGGGCACAATCTATTAAAAATCCCAACACCCTCATCAAAAAGGACATCACTGCCACTATAAACAGGGTACACACTAATGAAAAACACATTACAGACATGCAAACTCACCTAGCTGAGCTGCAAGAATCAATGCACCACCTTCAGGTGCAACAAAGAGCCATAATGGCACAGCAGACAACCATGGAGGAACGCCATCGGCGCACTAATATAAAAATTAGAGGCATCCCGGCAGCCATCTTGCCAGATGAACTACCACACTACACAAGGCGCCTTCTGGCCACTATTCTGCCTCACACCACGGTCAAGAAGATGGTCACTGAGGAGATCTACCGCCTGCCTACGTCCTCAAAGGTACGCTCAAACACACCCAGAGATGTGATACTCAGGTGCCCAAATGTACACGACAAGATTCAGATCATGTCTGCATTAAAAGGTAAAACACCCCTGATATTTGAGGGAGCTAGCCTAACCTTTTTCCAGGATCTTACAAAGTCTACCCTCATGTGGCGCAAAACCTTCAGCTCCCTCACCAACAGACTGAGGGCAGCAGACATCACCTATCGATGGGGGGCACACGGATCCCTGGTGATACCACAGAACGGATCCCAACTCAGACTTGCCTCCATGGAAGAAGCACCCACAATAATACAGGCCTTGGGACTGGACCCACCGACCGCCAACTCACCCTCAAGACCCTCTACTACCAATTGGGACCCAGAGCGCACCGCAACGTTTGTACCGCGGAACAGAAGCCCTCGGTCCTCGGACCCAAGACAGCCTCAAGGGACTGGCTGACAATGAGGCACAGTAGGGACACCTTCCCAGCGCTCACCTTTACCTCAGGTCTAAAGACTGCAAAGTTATTCTCATTGAACGTTTAACATTTCTTATAGTACCCCATTGTTCTTGGGGGCAACAATATATATATATATATATATATTTTTTTTTTGTGAGCCCAATTTTGGTAACCAAGTGCCGTTTTGGCAACGTTACCATAATTCCTACAGTTCGTACACTCAATGCGAAAATCACAATTGTTTATTACCTTGTTCTTTCTCCTGAACCCTGTTTTTGAGCCGGTGGCTGTCAGTTTGTAAGGTCTCCAAACATCTGATAGAGGTTAAAGCCAAGCTCAGTGTCCCATGACTAGGGGACATTACCCTCCTAAGGCTGAATAGGGGCACTAAAATTTAATAAACACACCTCACTACTTTAAAGTTACAAAAACAACATTAAATGGTCTGACAAAATGTATATATTGCTAAAGCCCATTAAATGCTGACCTTATATAGATGACTAATCTAGAATACTGAACAGTAGCCGGCCTTTAAGAGGGCAGCATAGTAAAGGTACAGGTTGTATACGACCCATTACCTACCGTCAAAGTGTCCATATGGCAACGTACATTATTCTGCAAAGATTAGGGTTTGTCCTGCACTCTTAGTGGGTGTAGAGCTTTAAGCTCGAGGGTTTGTGAAGTCTAAAACGAGTCAAGAATTGCATACAAAAGCATAGGTCAGGAGAAACCTATCTAACTTCACACCATACCTGAGTTACAAAAGGACGTTTAAATGGTTTATTGTTTATGTTGTTGCGATCCCTACTAGAAGACTGACACACGTACAACAATCGACAGGCCTAACCCTGACATGGACCGTACTTGACTGACACCACAGGCTCAACGAGACCCACTCTCGCACGACTGGTACACCTAAGACGGGGACATACCACAAATGCTTAATGGAGTGACTGCTACACTCTTACCACGACCACCCCCCCCCCCCAGAACTCCCTAGGTTAGGAGTTTCGATCACGTGAGGCAGAGACCACACTCACGGCAGGAGGCAGCACTGGACAGCCCACACGCTTCAGAAGTCACTCACTAGTACACACCCATCAATATGCCCACGGGACACCATACCGACACATACAGGCACACCCAAGTGTCATAACCATGGAGGCACCACATACTCCATAACTACTTCACACACGGAACGCGGATACCAGCACCGAATATACGACTCAAACACACAAATAACACAGGTTAAGCGGTTAATGACCCGGATCCAAGTTATTGCTTGTATTTTATAAAATTATATAATTGGTGCAGTCTCACAAGATAAATATGTTGATGCTATATACTGGAAATTCTGACTTGCAATGTACTGTTGCAAAGCACCGCAAAAATAAAGAATTAAAAAAAAAAAAATACAGCAGCGTGTGGACCATTTTTAGCCCAAGGCAGCTCATCTCATCAGACCTTTTTTAATCGAATGTATCGCCCAGTGTCAGTCCCTTCGGGATCCATCCCTCATTCATCTTAATAAAGGTGAGGTAATCTAGACTTTTTTGACCTAGGCGACTTCTCTTCTCAGTGACAATACCTCCTGCTGCACTGAAGGTCCTTTCTGACAGGACACTTGAAGCGGGGCAGGCCAGAAGTTCTATCGCAAATTGGGATAGCTCAGGCCACAGGTCAAGCCTGCACACCCAGTAGTCAAGGGGTTCATCGCTCCTCAGAGTGTCGATATCTGCAGTTAAGGTGAGGTAGTCTGCTACCTGTCGGTCGAATCACTCTCTGAGGGTGGATCCCGAAGGGCTGTGGCGATGCGTAGGACTTAAAAAGGTCCGCATGTCCTCCATCAACAACACGTCTTTAAAGCGTCCTGTCCTTGCCGGCGTGGTCGTTGGAGGAGGAGGATGACTTCCACCTCTCCCCCTGTTAGATTCCCGTTGTGCTGTGACATCACCCTTATACGCTGTGTAAAGCATACTTTTTAATTTATTTTGCAAATGCTGCATCCTTTCCGACTTGTTGTAATTCGGTAACATTTCCGCCACTTTCTGCTTATACCGGGGGTCTAGTAGCGTGGACACCCAGTACAGGTCGTTCTCCTTCAGCCTTTTTATACGAGGGTCCCTCAACAGGCAGGACAGCATGAAAGACCCCATTTGCACAAGGTTGGATGCCGAGCTACTCATTTCCCGTTCCTCCTCCTCACTGATGTCATTGAAGGTATGTTCTTCCCCCCAGCCACGTACAACACCACGGGTACCAGATAGGTGACAACGAGCACCCTGGGATGCCTGTTGTGTTTGGTCTTGCTCCTCCTCCTCCTCCTCAAAGCTACATTCCTCCTCTGACTCCTCTTCCTCACAATCCTCTTCCAGCGTTGCCGCAGGTCCAGCAAGCTATGCTGATAAGGCTGTTTCTGGTGGTGATGGTGACCACAACTCTTCCTCTTCCTCTTCACGCTCATCTACGGCCTGATCCAGCACTCTTCGCAGGGCACGCTCCAGGAAGAAAACAAATGGTATGATGTCACTGACGGTGCCTTCGTTGCGACTGACTTGGTTTGTCACCTCCTCAAAAGGACGCATGAGCCTACAGGCATTGCGCATGAGCGTCCAGTAACGTGGCAAAAAAATTCCCAGCTCCCCAGAGGCTGTCCTAGCACCCCGGTCATACAAATATTCATTAACAGCTTTTTCTTGTTGGAGCAGGCGGTCGAACATTAGGAGTGTTGAATTCCAACGTGTAGGGCTGTCGCAAATCAAGCGCCTCACTGGCATATTGTTTCGCCGTTGGATATCGGCAAAGTGAGCCATGGCCATGTAGGAATGCCTGAAATGGCCACACACCTTCCTGGCCTGGTTCAGGACGTCCTGTAAGCCTGTGTACTTATGCACAAAGCGTTGTACGATCAGATTACACACATGTGCCATGCACGGCACATGTGTCAACTTGCCCAACTTCAATGCCGCTATCAAATTTTTTCAGTTGTCACACACAACTTTGCCGATATCCAGTTGCTGCGGAGTCAGCCACTTTTCCACCTGTGCGTTCAGGGCGGACAGGAGTGCTTGTCCGGTGTGACTCTCTGCTTTCAAGCAAGTCAAACCCAAGACGGCATGACACTGCCGTATCCGGGATGTGGAATATTACCTGGGGAGCTGGGGGGGGGGGGGGGCGTTGATGTGGAGCAAGACGCAGCAGCACAAGAGGACTCAGCCGAGGAGGTTATGGAAGAGGATGGAGTAGGAGGAGTAGAGGAGGTGCCTGCAAGTCGTGGCGGTGTCACCAACTCCTCTGCAATGCCACGCATTCCTTGCTTGTCAGCCATCAGCAGGTTTTCCCAATGCGCAGTGTAGGTGATATACCTGCCCTGACCATGCTTTGCAGACCAGGTATCAGTGGTCAGATGGACCCTTGCCCCAATACTGTGTGCCAGACATGCACAATCGAGTACAGATTGGGGATTGTCTTTTGTGAAAAGAAATTCCGGCCGGGTACCTTCCACTGCGGTGTCCCAATAATAATTTTTTGAACGCCTCAGACTCAACCAGATTGTATGGGAAAAGCTGGCGGGCTAATAGTTCGGACAAGCCAGCTGTCAGACGCTGGACAAGGGGGTGACTTGGTGACATTGGCTTCTTACGCTCAAACATGTCCTTGACAGACACATGACTGTGGGCAGATGAGCGGGAACTGCTCAAGGCGGGAGACAGAGTGGCGGATGGTTGAGAGGGGGCAAGGAGGACAGCAGTGGTTGACGTGGCTGAAGATGCTGGACCAGGAGAAGGATGGCGGCTTAGAATAGGCGTGCTGCTTGTACTCATGTGTTGATCCCATAGGCGTTTGTGATGTTAGATCATGTGCCTACGCAAAGCAGTTGTACCTAGGTGGGTGTTGGACCTCCCACGACTAAGATTCCTTTGGCACAGGTTGCAAATGGCATCGCTGTTGTCAGAGGCAGACACACACAAAAAATGCCACACTGCTGAGCTCTGCAATGACGGCATTCTGGTGGTGGACACAGCATGCGTTGATTGGCGTGCTGTTGGGCTGACCCCAGGTGCCGATGCATGCTGTCTGACTGTGCCACTAGCTCCTTGCGACGACCTCCCCCTGCTTCCAACTCGTCTCCTCCTCCTCTCTGTCTCCCCATCTAAACTTTTGCCCTGTTCTTCTTCTTGCCGAGCGGGCACCCACCTGACATCCATGGACGCATCGTCATCATCAACCGCTTTTCTTGTATCTGACAACTCAGAAAAGGAAGCAGCAGCGGGTACAACATAATCATCATCACACCGTACCTCCATGTGTTTAATGCTGCCTGCCTGAGACATATCCCTGTTATCTACATCCTCTGGCAATAATGGTTGCGCATCACTCATTTCTTCAAACGGAAGTGTGAATAACTCCTCTGACATACCAAGTAAAGTGGCTGTGGTGCTAGTTTTGGTGGTGGCGGCAGGCGGGTGAGTGGTATCTTGAGAGGTGCCAACTAACTGCTCTTCTATTACAGTGAAAATGTTTTATTTATTTTAAATCTAAAGCTTAAGCTATTGTAAAAACAGATATGAGTGGTGGCACTGGGCAAGTGGGCACAGTATCCACTGTGAAACTCACACAGAAGCTGGCAGGCAGGCAACTGCTCTTCTATTACAGTGGAAACAAAATTTTGGTTTTAAAAGCACGCTATAGAGACACCAGATATGATTGGCAATGTGCACTTGAACAGTTCTGGAGAGCACACACTGTAGGCCTGACAGAGCCACTTGAAGGACACTGACTGGCTGCTATTAGCTTACAATGGAAACCTTTTTTCTTTGTAAAAGCACGCTATAGAGACACCAGATATGATTGGCAACTGTCAAAGTACGCTGGCACAGGTCTGCAGAGCACACGCTGAAGGAGGCCTGACACCCAGACGCTTGCAGACAACTAACTGCTCTTCTATTACAGTGAACAAAAAAATATTTATTTTAAATCTAAAGCTTAAGCTATTGTAAAAACAGATATGAGTGGTGGCACTGGGCAAGAGGGCACAGTATCCACTGTGAACCTCACACAGAAGCTGGCAGGCAGGCAACTGCTCTTCTATTACAGTGGAAACAAAATTTAGGTTTTAAAAGCACGCTATAGAGACACCAGATATGATTGGCAATGTGCACTTGAACAGTTCTGGAGAGCACACACTGTAGGCCTGACAGAGCCGCTTGAAGGACACTGACTGGCTGCTATTAGCTTACACTGGAAACCTTTTTTCTTTGTAAAAGCACGCTATAGAGACACCAGATATGATTGGCAACTGTCAAAGTACGCTGGCAAAGGTCTGCAGAGCACATGCTGAAGGAGGCCTGACACCCAGACGCTTGCAGACAACTAACTGCTCTTCTATTACAGTGAAAAAAAATTATTTATTTTAAATCTAAAGCTTAAGCTATTGTAAAAACAGATATGAGTGGTGGCACTGGGCAAGTAGGCACAGTATCCACTGTGAAACTCACACAGAAGCTGGCAGGCAGGCAACTGCTCTTCTATTACAGTGGAAACAAAATTTTGGTTTTAAAAAGCACGCTATAGAGACACCAGATATGATTGGCAATGTGCACTTGAACAGTTCTGGAGAGCACACACTGTAGGCCTGACAGAGCCGCTTGAAGGACACTGACTGGCTGCTATTAGCTTACAATGGAAACCTTTTTTCTTTGTAAAAGCACGCTATAGAGACACCAGATATGATTGGCAACTGTCAAAGTACGCTGGCACAGGTCTGCAGAGCACACGCTGAAGGAGGCCTGACACCCAGACGCTTGCAGACAACTAACTGCTCTTCTATTACAGTGAACAAAAAAATATTTATTTTAAATCTAAAGCTTAAGCTATTGTAAAAACAGATATGAGTGGTGGCACTGGGCAAGAGGGCACAGTATCCACTGTGAACCTCACACAGAAGCTGGCAGGCAGGCAACTGCTCTTCTATTACAGTGGAAACTAAATTTAGGTTTTAAATGCACGCTATAGAGACACCAGATATGATTGGCAATGTGCACTTGAACAGTTCTGGAGAGCACACACTGTAGGCCTGACAGAGCCGCTTGAAGGACACTGACTGGCTGCTATTAGCTTACACTGGAAACCTTTTTTCTTTGTAAAAGCACGCTATAGAGACACCAGATATGATTGGCAACTGTCAAAGTACGCTGGCAAAGGTCTGCAGAGCACATGCTGAAGGAGGCCTGACACCCAGACGCTTGCAGACAACTAACTGCTCTTCTATTACAGTGAAAAAAAATTATTTATTTTAAATCTAAAGCTTAAGCTATTGTAAAAACAGATATGAGTGGTGGCACTGGGCAAGTAGGCACAGTATCCACTGTGAAACTCACACAGAAGCTGGCAGGCAGGCAACTGCTCTTCTATTACAGTGGAAACAACATTTTGGTTTTAAAAAGCACGCTATAGAGACACCAGATATGATTGGCAATGTGCACTTGAACAGTTCTGGAGAGCACACACTGTAGGCCTGACAGAGCCGCTTGAAGGACACTGACTGGCTGCTATTAGCTTACACTGGAAACCTTTTTTCTTTGTAAAAGCACGCTATAGAGACACCAGATATGATTGGCAACTGTCAAAGTACGCTGGCACAGGTCTGCAGAGCACACGCTGAAGGAGGCCTGACACCCAGACGCTTGCAGACAACTAACTGCTCTTCTATTACAGTGAAATTTTTTTATTTATTTTAAATCTAAAGCTTAAGCTATTGTAAAAACAAATATGAGTGGTGGCACTGGGCAAGTGGGCACAGTATCCAATGTGAACCTCATACAGAAGCTGGCAGGCAGGCAACTGCTCTTCTATTACAGTGAAAAAAAATATATTTTTTTTAATCTAAAGCTTATGCTATTGTAAAAACAGATATGAGTGGTGGCACTGGGCAAGTGGGCACAGTATCCAATGTGAACCTCACACAGAAGCTGACAGGCAGGCAACTGCTCTTCTATTACAGTGAAAAAAAAACATTTTTTTTAATCTAAAGCTTAAGCTATTGTAAAAACAGATATGAGTGGTGGCACTGGGCAAGTGGGCACAGTATCCAATGTGAACCTCACACAGAAGCTGGCAGGCAGGCAACTGCTCTTCTATTACAGTGAAAAAAAAATATTTTTTTTAATCTAAAGCTTAAGCTATTGTAAAAACAGATATGAGTGGTGGCACTGGGCAAGTGGTCACAGTATCAAATGTGAACCTCACACAGAAGCTGGCAGGCAGGCACCTGCAATTACATTACTCAGAAAAAAAAAGCAGCCTGATGTTCTAGCCCTAAAAAGGGCTTTTGGGGGTGCTGTCCTTACAGCAGAGATCAGATGAGTCCTTCAGGATTGTAGTGGACACTGAATACCCTAGCCTAGCTATCAATTTCCCTATCTAATCAGCAGCAGCTAAACTTTCCCTCCTCTCACTAAGCATGCAGCTTCAGAATGAATCGAAAAATGATGCTGGGAGGGAGGTTGGAGGGTGTGGAAGGGAGGGAGTGCTGCTGATTGGCTGGAATGTGTCTGCTGACCGAGAGGCACAGGGTCAATGTTTGCCCAATGATGACGATTAGGGGGCGGATCGAACTGCGCATGTGTTCGCCCGCCGTGGCGAACGCGAACACGATAAGTTAGCCGGGAACGGTTCGCCGGCGGACAGTTCGGTACATCACTAATATTAAATTCAGAAAATAATGGTTCCAATGATATCATGAACTGTCTTCCAACAGGGCACTATAACGGGAATGACATACAATGATCCCTATTCCTACTATAGATTTCCAACAGAGGAAATACATTTCCAACTTACCGTGGAAACGTTTTCTTAAACATTTAATAGTTCTGTACCAGCAAGTCAATATATTGTAGTTGATTTCTTGTGCCATGCACGGCACATGTGTCAACTTGCCCAAATTCAATGCCGGCAACAAATTTCTTCCGTTGTCACAAACCACTTTGCCGATCTCCAGTTCGTGCGGAGTCAGCCAGTGATCCACCTGTGCATTCAGGGCGGACAGGAGTGCTGGTCCGGTGTGACTCTCTGCTTTCATGCAAGTTAACCCCAAGACGGCGTGACACTTCCGTATCCGGGATGTGGAATAGTACCTGGGGAGCTGGGGGGGTGCCGTTGATGTGGAGCAGAAGAGGACTCAGCCGAGGAGGTTATGGAAGAGGACGGAGTAGGAGGAGTAGAGGAGGTTGCAGCAGGCCTGCCTGCAAGTCGTGGCGGTGTCACCAACTCCTCTGCAGAGCCATGCATTCCATGCTTGGCAGCCGTCAGCAGGTTTACCCAATGCACAGTGTAGGAGATATACCTGCCCTGACCATGCTTTTCAGACCAGGTATCAGTGGTCAGATGGACCCTTGCCCCAACACTGTGTGCCAGACATGCCATTACTTCCTTTTGCACAATCGAGTACAGGTTGGGGATTGCCTTTTGTGCAAAGAAATTTCGCCCGGGTACCTTCCACTGCGGTGTCCCAATAGCTACAAATTTTTGGAACGCCTCAGACTCCACCAGCTTGTATGGTAAAAGCTGGCGGGCTAAGAGTTCAGACAAGCCAGCTGTCAGATGCCGGGCAAGGGGGTGACTTTGTGACATTGGCTTCTTACGCTCAAACATGTCCTTGACAGACACCTGACTGTGGGCAGATGAGCAGGAACTGCTCAAGGGGGAGAGACGTAGTGGCAGATGGTTGAGAGGGGGCAAGGAGGACAGCAGTGGTTGACGTGGCTGAAGATGCTGGACCAGGAGGAGGATGGCGGCTTTGAGTTTGTGTTGATCCCATAGGTGTTTGTGATGTGCGATCATGTGCCTTCGCAAAGCAGGTGTACCTAGGTGGGTGTTGGACTTCCCACAACTCAGTTTCTTTTGGCACAGGTTGCAAATGGCATCGCTGTTGTCAGAGGCAGACACATAAAAAATGCCACACTGCTGAGCTCTGCCATGACGGCATTCTGGTGGTGGAAACAGCATGCGTTGATTGGCGTGCTGTCTGACTGACCCCGGGTGCCGATGCATGCTGTCTGACTGTGCCACTAGCTCCTTGCGACGACCTCCCCCTGCTTCCAACTCATCTCCTCCTCCTCTGTGTCTCCCCATCTGAACTTTCCCCCTGTTCTTCTTCTCTTCTACCCACGTGACATCCACGGATGCATCGTCATCATCAACCGCTTCACTTGTATCTGACAACTCAGCAAAGGAAGCAGCAGCGGGTACAACATCATCATCATCACACCGTACGTCCATGTGTGTAATGCTGCCTGACTGAGACATATCCCTGTTATCTACATCCTCTGGCAATAATGGTTGCGCATCACTCATTTCTTCCAACTGATGTGTAAATAACTCCTCTGACAGATCAAGTGAAGCAGCTGTGGTGCTAGTGTTGGTGGTGGCGGCAGGCGGGCGAGTGGTAACTTGAGAGGTGCCCGAAGCTAAGCTGGAGGAGGATGGTGCGTCAAGGTTCTGAGCAGAAGCTGTGGAAGATTGGGTGTCCTGTGTTAGCCAGTCAACTATGTCCTCAGAACTTTTCGAGTTCAGGGTACATGACCTCTGAACACTGGGCATTATTCTAGAGCCAAAGGGAATCATAGCACCACGACCACGACGGCCCCTGCGGGGTGGCCTGCCTCTGCCTGTCATTTTTTTTTTTCGATTAGTGGTACTATGCATGCAAGCTACTGTGACAACAGATATGAGTGGCACTGTGCACTGGCAGAAGTTGGCAGAGTAGACGCTGTAGGCCTGACACACACGCTTGCAGACAACTAACTGCTATTCAATCTATTACAGTCAAATTTTTTTTTTTTTAAATGTACACTACTGTTACACCAGATATGAGTTGCACTGGTGTGACACTGTGCCCTGGCAGGCCCTGAAACGCACACGCGTGAAGGAAACTGACTGCTATTATTTCACAGTCAAAAAAGTGTTTTTTTTTTTAAATGCAAGCTTTTGTGACACCAGATATGAGTGGTGGCACTGGGCAAGTGGGCACAGTATACGCTGTGAGCCTGACACACACGCTGGCAGGCAGGCAACTGCAATTAGATTACACAGAAAAAAAAGAAAAAAAAAGCAGACTGATGTTCTAGCCCTAAAAAGGGCTTTTTTGGGGTGCTGTCCTTACAGCAGAGATCAGATGAGTCCTTCAGGACTGTAGTGGACACAGAATACACTAGCCTAGCTATCGATTTCCCTATTAAATCAGCAGCAGCTACACTGTCCCTCCTCTCACTAAGAATGCAGCTTCCGGGGGGCGGGGCCGAGCTGTCATGGAGGAAAGATGCACTTCGTGTGAGCTCCCTCAATATCTCACTTTAAGCAGCTATCAACAACCGAATTTCACTCCAGAGGTGATGACCCAGCAATGTTGCTCCTACCTGACTGACCCGACATGCTTAATAGCGGTCAGCAACTAGACAGAGTCTTACTTACCTACGCGTGGCAAGTGTGGCCTGGTGCTCACCGGGCGGGAGAGGCGGCCGATCTCCCAATCCTGGGATGCCCAGGAGCAGCTACTTCCCGGCAGGAGCTCCGTTACCCCCCCTCGGACCGGTGGGGGTTATCCCGGTCCACCCCTGAGAGGCTGTCTGGAGCTAATGGACGCACAGAGCACAGCCGCCCAGGCTGACATACTCATCTGCGACTCTCCCAATATGGCGGCAGCCGCGTGTCCTCCTGGTACCAGCAAAGCATGGCAGGATATTGAGTCTAAGCTGGACAGACTCTTTAATCAATTTTGGAAGCAAATAACAAGCAGGAAATAACAAGCGAAGCAGTCCACATTAAAATCCAACAACGCAAAAGGCGTCGAAGACGGGACCAGAGGCACAAACAGAAATGCAGAGCCTGCCCCACGTCAAGCACTCGCCTCCACCTTAAGCCACCACAATCCCGCACCGGACATGAAGCACCACCGGGACAGATCCGACCACCCAACAAAACAAGCTTCCACCACCTCAAGCCACGAACCCGGCACTCAGCCAGAGACTTGCCTTTGTTGTTCCAGGTATCAGGGACTCCCAGGGTCTGCACCTGGCGCCCAGAAGGGATCGGATGAGCACAAGCAGTAAACAGCAGCCTGCCAAGCATGTCCCACTATAGCCGATCCTCCACACCATGCCTTTGATCACATGAACTGCTCTCTGCACATTAACTAATCGTAAAGTAGCAAGCGTTTAAACATGTCATTATTTCACCTCCTAAAGAGTTTATTGTCGTAGTTCCTTACATGCCTTTACCTTAACCGTTCATGTATTATGTTATTCACTAGTCTCATCTCATGGGGCGACTCACACTTGATTTATAACTAGTGGTGGAGCTGCTGATATAAATACACAGTTGATAACGTGCAAGCTACACCCTAAACATGACAGCCATCTTTCACAACAATGTACTGCTATATACTCATACCCTCAGTGCAACTAGCCATGATATATGCACGTCCAGCCTAGCATGCTCAAATATAACACACTTCTGTCTAAAAAAAAGAAAAAAAAAAAAGAATGCAGCTTCCGAATGAATCTAAAATGGATGCTGTCCAGGAGGTGGGAGGGTCTGGGAGGGAGGGTCTGCTGCTGATTGGCTGGAATGTGTCTGCTGACTGTGAGGTACAGGGTCAAAGTTTACTCAATGATGACGAATAGGGGGCGGACCGAACATCGCATATGTTCGCCATCCTTGGCTAACGCGAACAAGCTATGTTCGCCGGGAACTATTCGCCAGCGAACTTTTCGGGACATCTCTACCGTCAAACACTGTGCTTACATTGCAGTTTTAAACATTCACATTTTTTAAGGTGCTAAATAGTACATTTGGGGCCTGTACTTCATAACTGAGAGTCAAATAGAACTGTCAAATACTGCTGTGATATAGCAGTTTTAAAAACTCACATTTTTGGGGTGCTAAATAGTACATTTGGGGTATGCACTTCATATCTGAGAGTCAAATAGAACCGTCAAATGCTGTGGTTACAGCGCAGTATTAAACATTCAAATTGTTTGGGTGCTAAATAGTACATTTGCTCCCTGCGGTGCACTTCATATTTGAGAGTCAAATAGAACCTTCAAATACTGTGGTTACAGCGCAGTTTTAAACATTCAAATTGTTTGGGTGCTAAATAGTACATTTGTAGTGTGCACTTCATATCTGAGAGTCAAATAGAACTGTCAAATACTGTGGTTACAGCGCATTTTTAAACATTCACATTTTTTAGGTGCTAAATAGTACATTTGGGGCCTGCACTTCATATCTGAGAGTCAAATAGAACCGTCAAATACTGTGCTTACATTGCAGTTTTAAACATTTAAATTTTTTAGGTGCTAAAAAGTACATTTGGGGTGTGCACTTCATACCTGGTGTATGTGTGCAACACTGGCTAGTTACCGCTTCTCAAGAAAGTCTAAAGACTTTTTAAAAAAAGTGAAAAATAAGTATTATAGGGAAAACTGTTGCCTGGATACAATTCTAAAACAATTTCCATATGTCCTTTGCAGACTTTACATGCTGGAAAAACACAGGTGCCAACTGCTGTGCCTTTCTGCAGTGTGCATACCGGCAAGGAGGGCAGGGTTGAGGAGTGGGTGGAAGATGATGTGGAGGATGATGAGGTCCTAGACCCCACATGGAATGAAGGTCATGCGAATGACGTGTGCAGTTTGGAGGAAGAGGCAGTGGTCGCACAGAGGCAACAGCACAGCATAAGAGGGAGCAGGGTGAAAAAGCGGAGCAGCTGTCCCCTAGCGCTCGTCGGCATGTATTAGCTCTAGAATTACCACAGTTATCCAAGTAACAGATGGAGCGATCAAAGGAACCATAACTGATTTAATGAGCCATTTGCAGTTTCACTGTAGCGTCTGTGCGCGCTTTCGGCGTTCTCACCCTGCTGCTGCTCGTCTGTCTGCGCTGCAGCGTAACTTCGGTCTGCAGCGTAAGCTGCAGCGTAACTTCCCGCTCACCACCTCATATGCGACGTGCCCACAAGGTGGAACTCCACCTTGCACATGCTGGAGAGACTGTGCAAGCAGCAGCATGTGATAGTGGAGTTTCATCTGCAGCACGCACGGGTCAGTCGCTCTGCACCAGACTTTCCCTCCAATAGATCCTCATTAAAGGATTTAAAGTGTACTTATTCCTATTACAAGGCCTGGAAAGAGTCCTGTATTGTTATTTATTGTCACTACCTCCCAACGTTGGGAGTGGGTAATTTGCGCGCCTGCTGTCTTCCTTGGATGTGGTAGCCATTTCTCAGGCTCCCTCTCCGGAATCGAACCCTGATTACATGTTACCCGTGGTCACTATGGTAGGCGCAGAAAGTAACATCGAACGTTGTTAGGGCAGACATTCGAATGCGTCGTCGCCGCCACGGTCACCGCCTCCTCAACCTCCTACTCCACATCCACCTGCTCCTCCTAGAGCAGGGTGCAAAAGCGGACCGGCCATCCCCTAGACAGTACACCTGCTACTCCCCACCGCACCCAGGGACCGAGCACACCAAAGCCAGCTCCAAGGAGTTCCCTGGCGTGGCAGTTCTTCAGATGATGTACTGACGACAAGACACAAGTGGTTTGCACACTGTGCAATCAGAGCCTGAAGCGAGGCATAAACGTTCTAAACCTGAGCACAACCTGCATGACCAGGCATCTACATGCAAAGCATGAGCTGCAGTGGAGTAAGCACCTCAAAAACCAAGAAAGGTCTCAGGTTCCTCCTGCTTCCTCTTCTGCTACTGTCTCTTCCTCCACCTCTGGAGTGACAGTGGCACCTGCCAGCCCGCAAACAAGGATGTGGCAGCAACGCCACCACGTCTGCCACTGTCCCCAAGCATCTCCACACTGTCCCATGGAAGTGTTCAGCTGTCCATCTCCAAACACTGGAGAGAAAGAGGAAGTACCCTCATACCTACCTGCGATCTCTGGCCCCGAATGCCTGCATTTCAAAATTCCTGGCCTTTGAAATGCTGTCATTCCGTCTGGTGGAGACGGACAGTTTTAAAAACCTGATGGCGTTATGCACTGCAGACCGCAAATGTTTCTTTTTTGATATGTCCCAATATTTTGGGGGCTACTACAATCAAAACAAATATAAATAAAAAAAACAAAACAAATAAAAAACAGTGTTGGCTACCTCCTCCTCCTCCACCGCTGCTACCACCTACACCGACATGGTCACCGCCTCCTCAACCTATGGGTCACTTAGTATAAACTATGTACACAATAGCAGAGGCTTGTGAAGGCCTTTTCTCCGTGCATCAGGAGTTGAGCTCAGTTTGAACAATGAAAGAGAATACCCTGCACTCCAACCCTCTCTCAAATGGATAATTCTGGTGATCCTCCTGACAGCCATGCTTTAGATTTTGATTTATGTTCCTTCAAAGCTAAAATCAAAGATTCCATCTAGTGCTATTTTATGGCTCAGCTGTATTTTTATTTTTTATGTACTTTATGTTATTTTAAGTGATTTCCCTATCCACATTTGTTTGCAGGGCACTTGTCCTACTCTTACCCCCAGCTTACTTCCTTTTGCAGCCCTCTAGCCCTTTCCAGGACTTTTTTAAAGCCATTTTAGTGCCTAAAAGTTTGGGTTCCCATTGAATTCAATGGGGTTCTGGTTCGGGGTCAAGTTTGTGTGAAGTTCGAGCCCAAACTCAAACTTTTTGATGAAGTTCGGCCAAACTCGGCAAACCCGAACATCCAGGTGTCCGCTCAACTCTAGTCATCCACAGTTTGGTGCTAGTGTTGCTGTTATAGCATCAAGGACACAAAACAAACTACACAATTTTGTATTCTGTGAATATCCTGCAAGTATATAGCCTAGCTCAGGGGTATGCAACCTTGGGCACTCCAGGTGTTGTGCACTTCATTTCCCTTGATGCTTTTTCCCCGTTCCGGCTGTAAAAGCATTATAGATGAAGTAGTCCATAACATCTGGGGTGCCGAAGGTTGCATACCCTGGCCTAGCTAATCAAACTGCCAGTAGCATGCATCTAGGTTTTTATTTTTTATTTTTTAACAAAATGCACATATCAAAAAAAAGGAAGAAAAAAGAAGATAACTTCAGATTACACTTTACACAAAAATGTATTTAAACAATAGTTTACATGTGTCTGTGAAATTAGAATATAAAAAAAAAAATTCCTACAAAATTGGAAAAAAGAAATAGTTTGTATTTCAAACCCCTTAAGATCTATGAAAAGGATAAAAGTTCAAGAAAAGTTCCCAGACTATAATTGATATTGTGTTTTGGAATATTACTGAGAAATACTTTCAGGAAATGTCCTTACAATGCAAACAAAAGCTATAAAATCCAGCAACACAGAAAGTTTAGATTCCAGCTTATTGATTTGAGACTCATTTGTCTCAGCTACTTCAAGACATTAAGCTCATGCTCTACAGTCATCCTTGAAACTAATAGTACAATCTCTTGACAGCATTTTGATCAGTTAAACAGACTGTTTTTCAACCACAAAGTAATTTACCCCTTCTTTTTCAATTTTGTAAAGTGTCTCTTGAAGCTATAAGTGACTGCTTAACTTTCACTATATAGGGAGCTTGCTTATAGTTAGTATACTCTTGTTATTACTGCCATTCTGTATATGAATTATCCAACTGAAATGTAATCCCAAGATATATTGATGTCTTGTTCTTTCTTACACTGATTAACCATGTGAAAGCAGCATTGCTCTGTGACATTATGTTCCTTATGTGTTGTGCAATATTTTTCTGAATTAAGTTTTTTTTTTTTGCTATGCATATTACTAATACTCATAAGGTGAATTCAGTTGAAGTGGACAAAATTATTTTAAATAACCTAATTTCTGCTGAATTTGCAATGCTTATATATACAGTTGCAAGAAAAAGTATGTGAACCCTTTGGAATGATATGGATTTCTGCACAAATTGGTCATAAAATGTGATCTGATCATCATCTAAGTCACAACAATAGACAATCACAGTCTGCTTAAACTAATAACACACAAAGAATTAAATGTTGCCATGTTTTTATTGAACACACCATGTAAACATTCACAGTGCAGGTGGAAAAAGTATGTGAACCCTTGGATTTAATACCTGGTTGAACCTCCTTTGGCAGCAATAACTTCAACCAAACGTTTCCTGTAGTTGCAGATCAGATGTGCACAACGGTCAGGAGTAATTCTTGACCATTCCTCTTTACAGAACTGTTTCAGTTCAGCAATATTCTTGGGGTGTCTGGTGTGAATCGCTTTCTTGAGGTCATGCCACAACATCTCAATCGGGTTGAGGTCAGGACTCTGACTAGGCCACTTCAGAAGGTGTATTTTCGTCTGTTCAAGCCATTCTGTTGTTGATTTACTTCTATGCTTTGGGTCATTGTCCTGTTGCAACACCCATCTTCTGTTGAGCTTCAGCTGGTAGACAGATGGCCTTAAGTTCTCCTGCAAAATGTCTTGATAAACTTGGGAATTTATTTTTCCTTCAATTATAGCAATCCGCCCAGGCCCTGATGCAGCAAAGCAGCCCCAAACCATGATGCCCCCACCACCATACTTCACAGTTGGGATGAGGTTTTGATGTTGGTGTGCTGTGCCTCTTTTTCGCCACACATAGTGGTGTGTGTTTCTTCCAAACAACTCAACTTTGGTTTCATCTGTCCACAGAATATTTTGCCAGTACTGCTGTGGAACATCCAGGTGCTCTTGTGCAAACTGTAAATGTGCAGCAATGTTTTGTTTGGACAGCAGTGGCTTCCTCTGTGGTATCCTCCCATGAAATCCATTCTTGTTTAGTGTTTTACGTATTGTAGATTCGCTAACAGGGATGTTAGCATTTGCCAGTGACTTTTGTAATTCTTTAGCTGACACTCTAGGATTCTTCTTCACCTCATTGAGCAGTCTGCGCTGTGCTCTTGCAGTCATCTTTACAGGACGGCCACTCCTAGGGAGAGTAGCAGCGGTGCTGAACTTTCTCCATTTATAGACAATTTGTGGACTGATGAACAGCAAGGCTTTTGGAGATACTTTTATAACTATTTCCAGCTTTATGCAAGTCAACAATTCTTAATCGTAGGTCTTCTAAGAGCTCTTTTGTGCGAGGCATCATTCATATCAGGCAATGCTTCTTGCGAAAAGCAAACCCAGAACTGGTGTGTGTTTTTTATAGGGCAGGGCAGCTGTAACCAACACCTCCAATCTCATCTCATTGATTGGACTCCAGTTGGCTGACATCTCACTCCAATTAGCTCTTGGAGATGTCATTAGTCTAGGGGTTCACATACTTTTTCCACCTGCACTGTGAATGTTTACATGGTGTGTTCAATAAAAACATGGAAACATTTCATTCTTTGTGTGTTATTAGTTTAAGCAGACTGTGATTGTCTATTGTTGTGACTTAGATGATGATCAGATCACATTTTATGACCAATTTGTGCAGAAATCCATATCATTCCAAAGGGTTCACATACTTTTTCTTGCAACTGTAGGTGCAAGACAGGAGAACGTCGCTTCCTATTGGTTTATGGCAAATTGGGTGGCAAAAATGGACATTTAAATCCCGTTTAGCTGGAACCCTTCAGATGAATTTGTGGATTTCCCTGAGGAAGTCCTCGCATGGACGAAACCCACGGGGTGTGAGACTCACCAGTTTTTGGCTTATTTTCTGTTTATTATTTATTTGTTTTATCAAATTTTCCTGTGTTCCTTTTTTTTCTGCTACCAGTTTGGTTTCTTGGAAACAGACCCAGTGGATTGTGATGTGCTTTTAATTCAGCTTATTTTGTGAGTGCATTATTAATAGAATAATAAATATTGTTTTTACTGCTACACTATGTGGATGTATCTCCTTTTCCCCACATAGTTAAATAGTTACATAGCTGAAAAGAGACTCGTGTCCATCATGTTAAGCCTTCCTCACATTTGTTTTTTGCTGTTGATCCAAAAGAAGGCAAAAAACCCAGTTTGAAGCACTTGCAACAAACTAGGGAAAAACATTCCTTCTTGACCCCAGAATGGCAGTCAGATTAATCCTTTGATCAAGCAGCTATTACCTTACATTGAAAAATTGTATTGAATATTCAGTTTTTTGCAAGTATGCATCTAGTTGCTGTTTGAACATCTGTATGGACTGTATTGAAAAGTTAAAATATACAAATCCTAGTTAAAAACACATTTTATAAAAAATAAAAATGTTTGCATATTGGTTATACTCCGTTGAGTACTTTATTTAAATCAACGTGTGCTCTTTGAGGAAACTTGCTTTGAATCACAATGGGTACATTTTAGTACATTTTTAATTAACACATAATATTACATTTATTATGAATTTCTCTCTACCAAATGTTCTATAATACTGTTTTATAGTCAAATAAAAGAATATTGGATTGTTGCCTTATGTTGTTATATTTCTATGATTCAACTGTTCTAACTTTGGAGTTTTCAACAACTTTCACAAGATTTCTTTTTTTATCAGCTCTGACTGCTAAGACTTAAGACGTCTAAGAGTTTTTTACGTTAAGGGATTTATTCACTAAATTTTATATTTCACCGACTTTAGTGAAAACTTGTATAGTAACACGTGAAATAGCCATCTTGGAAGGAAACAAAAACCATCAGATTGATTATTTACTAAAAGTGATTAAATTTAAAATGTATTAAAGTGTTCTGAAAAGTGACAGTCAAATTCCGTCATTATTTTGATTGTATTTCTTAAACTGACCTAAAGAATGATGATTTTGTTCTAGTCAATTCTGGCAGTTTTTGCACCAATTACAATTTCAGAAGACTGCCAAACGTACATTGGCTGGAAAAATCGTTTCATTGTTCTGTGGAAAAAGTGACGGAAAACCCATAAATCTGCTGTGTCACCAAAACTAGGTTGTATTTTCAAAACTGACTTTTAAGGCACAAAAAAAATCAACCGATCTGACAGATTTAATGAATCGAGAATTAGACTTAAAAGTAACAGTGGCACTTTGATAAATCTCGTACTTTGTACTGACTACTTTGATTACATTTAGGTACAATTTCAAAAATCCACTCTTAACAAGGCATTTCAAATATTTCACGTTACACTGGAGCAGTGAGAGACTTTTGTGTTTATTTCTTCAACACTAAATTGTGGTGAACTTGAAGCCAAATTGCAAAATTCCAAAATAATCATTGTGCGATTAAAGTTGCGTTGGTGATTATTTTCTAATTCAGCAGTTTTTGCCTACGTTCTGCAATTCAAAATTCAAATCAACCCAATTCAGTGTTTAATAAATAAACCATTACATTTAAAAAGTCAAGTTTTACATGGGTGCACCCCTAAATTTCACTTTAAAAACAAGGGCTTTCTGTCCTTGAGGTACCTAAAACGGTGCGTGTGAAATCCATCAAAGTCCAGTAGGCTTGTAAGCTTAAGTCAACAGGGAACCCCTGACATAATTTTCATTTAACCAGTTTTTGACCAGAGAGACCAGCAACATATCATTAGAAAAAATACATTTTAATAGATTAATATTTTTTCGATTTAGATGCTAATAGCTATCATTCAAGTTAGTATTGATATATTGCTCTTTTTTTTTCTAAGGATGTTTGCATTAAATATTAATGTTTTGTACCACTGAAACAAACTTTTAAGATTTATTTCAATGCAGCTCTGGTGAATATTTTAATGCAGATATAGATGACATGCTGAGATTGCTATTGTTATACATTTGTTTGGCCTACATTTCATGTAACTCATCTTACTGCCCTAACACACTACTCAACTCATTATTTTGAAAGACCTAAAAGGTGTTATAGTTTCATAAAACCTTGCAGCTCCTTGCAGAAACCTGAATACTTTGGTCTTTAACAGTAAATCACCAAGGAAAAAATATAAACTTTGTATCGCTATTTTCTACCAGCTGGTGCCAATTAAGTATTTATACGCCATTTCGCATGAACCACAAAATAATAAAAGATTTATAAGCACTTTTTTTTTTTTTGTACAACATGGATTCAGAAAAAGCATTCATACATTATGTCTGACTACTCCGTAATTTGAAAGGACACTTTAGTTTGAACTTCATGGTGTGACCTTGCACTAAAAGAAAACTTACTCTTACTCTAATTTTACTATCTTAATACTTGAAAGTTAAGGTTTAAAGTTATAATCTCTTAATGATCTTCTACACATTAAGAGAAAGCCAAGCTACAATGGAATATGGAAAAGGATTACAAAAGAGAAAATGAGTAGGGCCCTATTACTGTAACACATTTAGTAAATATATTTATCTCATCTATGACATAACTAAAAGGAAATGCAAGACAGTTTTTTTTTTTTATGGAATAATAAACCATACCTTTGAAATAACAGTAACACTATTAACCAATGCCAATACTTTTTTTTAACACATTCATGATGGTGGCTGGACCTTGTAAGTCACTTATGGGGCTACTTAAATAGTGAGAATTCAAAGTGAATTTCAAATTCAAATCAAAATAGCCAAACTGCAAACATTCTCTAAGCCATTCATACTTTAAGTTAGACAAATTGTAGTGTATTTCTCCCCTAGTGATATACCCGCTAAGTTCTTTCTTTTTTCGAATTCACATCCACCTCAGCCTTACACATACATATGAGAGAGAATAAAAACCAATAGCACACAATTGTTGAAAAATATCAGACTTTAATACATTAATGCACTAACAGACATAATAAATAAAAAGGTATGTCGCCACTTCCAATGATCCTGTTCCCAGTCTTGACTGCCAAAATGCAAGTTTACTCGATCCACATCAAAGGTCCCAGGATTTAACTAAATAAAACAAAATAAACAAATACACTGCCACAACGTGTTTCATCTACAAGAGACATCCTCCTAGGAATCAATGGAGTATGGTAGACATTTATATAGCATCTATTATTAGGACCCACCTCCAGTTTTCACAGGCTTTTTGTTCTTTTAATCTACCTATATAACTACTGGTGTTCAGATTCTTCATGTGCATTGCACCTTGCAATGCAGACATGCTTTTTTTTTTTTTTACTGAAGTAGCAATACATTGCATCCTGTTATATTAATACCCACTTTTATCCACCTCTATCCACCAAGACCAAACTACCGTCTTGTAATAAATTTAATGTCTTTGTCAGATCCCATAGAAACATAGAAACATAGAATGTGACGGCAAATAAGAACCATTCGGCCCATCTAGTCTGCCCAGTTTTCTAAATACTTTCATTAGTCCCTGGCATTATCTTATAGTTAGGATAGCCTTATGCCTATCCCACGCATGCTTAAACTCCTTTACTGTGTTAACCTCTACCACTTCAGCTGGAAGGCTATTCCATGCATCCACTACCCTCTCAGTAAAGTAATACTTCCTGATATTATTTTTAAACCTTTGTCCCTCGAATTTTAGACTATGTCCTCTGGTTGTGGTCATTTTTCTTCTTTTAAATATAGTCTCCTCCTTTACTGTGTTGATTCCCTTTATGTATTTAAATGTTTCTATCATATCCCCCCTGTCTCGTCTTTCCACCAAGCTATACATGTTAAGATCCTTTAACCTTTCCTGGTAAGTTTTATCCTGCAATCCATGAACCAGTTTAGTAGCCCTTCATAGAAACTATGGGAAACTATCCCATCTGAATAGTCCTTTAAAAAAAAGGTAATTGTCACGAGTAGAAATACTATTTCTCTATTCAACCAAGGCATGCATTCCATCGTGAGATGCATGTACACTGATAAAGTTTTCATTATAGTGTGCACACTTATAGGGGTAATCATGTATAACAAATCAAAATTAAACACCATGAAAAGTGTTACTACTCTTAAGCAGTACCTCCTTCATTATAATTTTATATGGCTATCTGGTTTGATGGCATTCTGTGTGATAGTCTCCGTCTAGCACATACTTGAATTTTTCCTTGAGGAGATCAGCTGCTTAAACATTGCCCAATACATATACTAGGTATAATATACCTGCATTACCCAGAGTGTTCATTGATCAAGACCCTTGCAAACTATTGATCCCAGTTGGATGTGTGTTCTGATCACTATTGCTTATAATCAGTTCCTCTAGACTTGTTCTGCAGTTTCTACAATACATATCTTCAATTCTTACCTAGTTCTGCCATTTGCAATAGTCATTTAATCACTAGCAAAGTTCCAGCAGTGACCTGCCAAAGGACTCAAACCGCTGTCAGTGGAGGCTATTAGGGTTAAGCTTCTGCTAACACACTATTACTCCAAAGAGAAAAAATAACACATATCCGTAGATAGACAATGCTTCATATGCCAGCTAATTTCAAAACTATAATGTCACATAATATAATATTAAGCATCATTTTATGTGAAATGCTATAATGATTTTGAAAACACATATTGACTGTATATAAACCTGTGTAACAGGCAAACAAAAATATTATATTTACCCATAAAAATATTTAGAAACATTAAATGTTTCATTGATTAATATATTTTCCTTCAGTTTCATTTAAATAATCTAATAAGGGATCATATTGATTAAGGAATAATTGCATGTAATACAACTCCTTGTATTCATGTTTAAATGCCCTTGTGTAGCTAAGCATCTTCTGCATACCAATGACAAATCCATAACAATTTAACTTGCAAAAACATCTAACAAACAACTACAGATTATCACATTGATTAACTAAGCAGAGTGAAAAATATTTATACTCAAAAATCAGTTTAAAGATATGCAATATTCACTTTTATTTTTTTTGGCCTTTCTGAGTTTTCTGGACTTTCAGGGCCGCAGAGAACATCTCCGTCGGTCCCTCCTATTACCTCACGGCCATCTTGGATCTTGCGGCTCTGCGCGAGATTCCGGTGGCCATTTGAGTTGCAAGCCACGCAGGTTTAACCTAGCGCAGCTTATTGCTCTGTTTCCCGGCTCGCAGCTTTGACCCTAAAAGTCGTGTCTGAAAGAAAAATAGTACGAAATTAACAATGGTAAATGACAGAAACAACTAAAAAGATATAAATGAAAGATATATATGTAATAGTAAACCAAAATGTAGGAGACAGTGGAGATTGTTTCTTGTTTCTGATTGGTTCTTTATGTTACTATGTTAAATGTGTGCAAGTCGGATTCTTGCTCGTACCCCAGCTTGCGACTGAGCACCCGGGTCGGAATAACAAGAGGGAACCCCTCATAGCATGCCGCTGGGCGCATTATCTTTTGGTGGCTCTGATAGGGCTGTAGCAGTTTTCTCTCTGTTGCAGCCCTCTCCAGACCACTTTCAACTCATCTATATTGTCATATATATATTTAAAGGCATATACATATTTAAATATTGGCTTGTTCTTATGGTCTTTCCTATATTGCTGCATTTGTAGGTATTTTGACAGGGGTGAGATACTCATTAAGATACTGTTACTATGATAAGGGTAAGCCCCCACTCCTATATTAATATCAACAGTACTTCATTCTCAGTGCTACTGATTCCTATTAACATCCAAGTCTGGACTTTATATACCCTGTGACTGAATACAGCGGTTGGATAAGGGATGCGGCCCCTAAAGGTTGTTCATCAGCCAACCTATTACATTTATTATTACTGGTCATTACTATTGCTGTCTCTGACACAACTCTTTGATTGACCTGCCTTGTTTGTGCCATCCACATCCCTGCAGGGTTATACACCCGGAGGATTGACTACTGGCTGATACCCAGTTATATATATATTAACAATCGATAATATGCACATATATATCTTGATCATATTGTTTTGATAATTGGTTGACCAGTAGTATTTCAAAAGGATAACCACTACCTGTTTCTAATACTGGCCTACAATGCTTCTTAGGTGAAATTGATTGCCAGTATGGATGCTTCTACACAAGAACAGAGCTTACAGGCCCTCATTAATGTGGTGGTGGCTGTATCTGTGGAGAGAGAGCTGGCACATGTCCTGCCACTAGACCCTAAAGATAACATGCCACTAGAAACACCCAATTCTCTTGAGGATTCAGATGCCTCTGATTCCTCCAAATTGGAGTAGCCCCATCCACACAAAAGCTACTGGAAAGGGTATGGCCCTGAACCCAAAAATTGTAAGAGTAAAGCTCTGGCAAAAAGGTCCAAATAGCCAGAAGCAAAGGAGGAATTTACTAGCCGATCTACCCATTCTGAGGAGGATGAGGACCCGCTTACCCCTTCGCCTAGGGAGGTGTTGGATGAATGGAGAGCCGATTACTCAGACTCAGAAGATGAGTCTGCTTGGCCAGATGTAAATGTGGGAGACGCCCACCATAGTCACGACTCAACTTCCTTGACACTGCCTCAAGCCGGAACTGATACCTTGGATTCTCAGGGCCTACCGCTCTTTGAGCCTCATCATATCAGTCTTCTGAATGGACCTTGCCAGATCACTTGGCTCAATATAAACATTTTTGGATCAGAAGACCTTTGAACTGGAAGGTCCGTAAACGTTTGGAGGCAGAGTGCCCCAGAACGTCTCTTCTGGACAAAGTCTCTCTGACTCTAGAGTTTTATATGATGGTATATACCTAGCTGGCCAGAATAAGCAGTGACCCGCGTAAGGGCTATGAATGGAGCCTATGGCTCACACAAGGCAAACCTCTGGATATCCTGGGACGCCTGGCCAAAATGTTAATGTTAGCTGATGAAGCCATTTCTCAAGGGGTACTCTAGACCCTTCCATGATTCGGGACTGAGATCTACACTCTATTTGCCTGCTGGGCAATGCAAATGTCTCTTTATGCATGGAGTGAAGAAAAGTGGTGCTATTCCGCATGGATGCCAAGCTATCAGATCTTGGATCCAAGGAACTGGGCCCTCTGGCCAAAGGCCTATTATTTTGAGATACCTTTATAAAAGAACTCCACAAATATGTGAACCTCTACACTATGCTTAAAAAAGCCCAGTTGTCCATGAAGAGGGTCTTCCGCCAATACCCTTCCCTGGTTTTTAACAGGGCTGGCCATCAAAGGGGTCGAACTGCCAGCCGTTTCTGGCCCTGCGGCCACAGAAGATCCCACTCTCCTTCCTTCTTTCCGAGCTACCAACCATGGGGCTTCTACAGCCAGAGATCGGATCGTGGGAGAGAAGGTAGAGCACAAGGTCGAGTCAGACTACCCTCAGGTGAGACATGTTCCTCTATACCTTTCTTGTCTTTGTCATGCTGGCAGATTGTAGCACTGTTTCGACAGGTGGAAAACACTGTCTTCAGACACTTGGATCCTAAATACAGTCAGAGGTTATTCAATTGACTTTTATTCTCCGCCCAACAACTGGATCGTCCATCTTATCCGATTGTTTTGATGGAACAGCAAGCTCATTTAGACACAGAGATTCAGTCCCTTCTAAAATAAGGTGTGATCCAACTCGCAGAGGACAATGGGGGTTTCTTCAGTTCCATCTTCCTGGTCTGCAAGAAGTCAGGGGAGTTCTGCTCGGTCATAAATCTACGATGATTGAACTCCTTGTTGGTCTACAGGCACTTCAAGATGGAGAGCATTCATCTCCTTCGAGACCTCCTTCGCGCAAGGGATTGGGTTACCCGTCTAGATCTGAAGGACATATATCTGTCAGTCCCAGTAGACCAAGAGAGCAGACGGTTCCAGCGTTTCATCTGGAAAGGCCAATCCTTCCAGTTCACATGCCTTCTGTTCAGCCTCAGCTCAGCTCCTTGGTGTTTCACCAAGCTGTGAAAGCCAGTAATGACACATTTACGGGCCAAAGGCATACACTGTATTATCTATCTGGACGATCTCTTACTATTCTACAGTGACTTCTCCAGACTGCGATCACAGATGCCATTTACAATCTCCTTCCACGAGTCATTGGGGTTTGTAGTCAGTTGAGAGAAATCAGCTCTTTGGCCATCACACGTGGTTCAGTTCCTTGCCAAACACCTCTCGATTTGTTGCATACTATTGAGGATGGACCACATTTCTGCAGTGCAATACATCAACCGCCTAGGCAGGGCCAGGTCACGCACCCTTTCGGAAGTCACAAAAGAGATTTACAGTTTTATCTTCCATCTGCCAGGAGAGGTGAATATTGCGGCAGATTGGTTCTCCAGAGATTGGAGGAACGTCAGCGACTGGCAACTCCACCGGTCAGTGCTCCTACGGATTGCCTTCCTGCGAGGTCCATTCAATATAGACCTCTTTGCATCACACACAAACTACCAAGTCCCCAGGTTCTTCAGTTGGCTCCCCGATCCGGATCCAGAATGCGAAGCCTATGTGTTTCCACCCTTCGCCATGATTCCCAGAGTCATTCTTAATATTCAACAACAACGGGTCAGTCTGATTCTGCTGATGCCCCTTTGGCAGGGCCAAGTCTGGTTTCCGGACCTCTTGGAATTATCTGTCCATGTGGAATACTTGGTGCAGATGGTGTAAGGAATGGAATTCCGATCCCCTCACAGCTCCTGTTCCCGTTATTCTGAATTTTCTCTTTCACCTTTTTGAACTTGGATGTTCAATTTGATTAATTAATTTGGTGCATTCAGCCATTTCGTGGCACATGTTCCCTGCAGGGAACCCCAATTGGAAAGGACACCCTAATTTGCAGACTCCTTCGTGGCATCGGCTCGGCCTCCGGCTCCAAAATATTCTCACCTCTGTGACGTGAATATGATCCACCATTTTCTTCAAGGTTGGCCCGAGAATGCACAACTCTCTCTTCGGCAGTTATCAGCGAAATTCACCTTGCTATTATGCCTTGTTTTGTTTCGTTGGGTCTCTAACATTAGGGCTTTCGACTGCGATGGGTATACTTTTTCCCCAGAGATGGTTTCCTTTTCCATTTCTAGACATATGAAATCCGATTCGTCCACATTTTTGTTATCCATACTTTACAGATTTTCCAAAACTGTGTAGTGTCGGCTCTTTCCAGATATTCGGAGGTTACTTCTTCGCTACGTTCCTCCTGATATGGACAACTTTTAATTTCTTACATCCGTCCTCATACTCCTGTCTCTTCATCCATCCTAGGTTGCTCTCCTTGGCAGGTATCGATTCCTCCTTTGGAGCCCATTCAGTCAGAGGAGCTGTGGCTTCGGGAGCCTTTATGGCAGGCGCTTCACTTCAGGATATCCTCCACTCTGCAGATTGGTCAAGAGGATAGACCTTTCATCATTTTTATTTCTGGCCAACAGCCTTTGCATTATTGTCTGAGCGTTAAAACAGCAAAATATGAAGCCTCCTGTCATGTGATAAAATTAAAGATTATACTAGCTTTAGTGTATCTCTAATCTTAATTTTATTAATGACAGGCGGCGAATATTTTCCCACCCAACTCAGTTACCTGACCCAACTTCTTTACATTTCAGGTAAGTCTTCATAAGGAAAGATACCCAAAGGTAATCTACAATACAATAATAATAGAAAAAAACATGGAAAAAGGAATAGTGCAGAGTATCCAAATGGAATGAATTGATACTCTGCACTATTATTTCCTTTTTTCCTTTCCTTACATGCTACGATATTCCATAAGTCCTGAGGCTACCATAACATCATTTAGTGACATGCCTACAATCAATGTTGGTTTGTGAGTGTGATTTGCTATTCCATTTCTTCCAGTCTCATCTTTTTAGCATGATTGTACTATAACAAATCGCACTCACAAACCAACATTGATTGTAGGCTTGTCACTAAATGATGTTATGGTAGCCTCAGGACTTATGGAACATTGTAGCATGTAAGGAAAAGAAAAAAGGAAATAATAGTGTAGAGTATCCAAATGGAATGAATTTGATACTCTGCCCAATTTTTCCTTTTTTCCTTTCCTTACATGCTACAATGCTACATTAGTCCTGAGGCTACCATAACATCATTTAGAGACATGCCAACAATCAATGTTGGTTTGTGAGTGCGATGTGTTATTCCATTTCTTCCCCTCTCATCTTTTTAGCATTATTGCACTATGCTTTTTTCTGTTATTATTGTATTGTAGATTACCTTTGGGTATCTTTTCTATATTGTTTTGAGGAACAGGAGGAGTGCTTTGTCTACAATACCATTAGTAAAAGGGTAATTGTTGTCATTTACACCTATTACCCACTGAGTGTGTTTCTATCCACTAATAGGTGTATCTGTACATAATGTATTTTGCTAAGTCTTCATTAGGGGCTATGTTTACTCTTACCGTCTTAAATTTAACTCCAACTGAATTTTCACTGCATTTTGTTTAACACTGTTATCCACTGACTTTCGGAAGTGTTTTCCATATATGGACATTGTTTACTGGTTTTTCATTCAAGGTTACATGCATTTAGTAGTTCAATTAATCTGATTAATCCCGCTTTTCAACTCTGTTTTCTCGTTTCAGTTTAAAGTTTCCTCCAGTTGCAAAGTTTGAATTCATATCCCCGGGTCTTGGATAAGTTTCCTTGGGTTATTCGTTTATCATCTTCATTTATCATCGGTTTGGTTTCCTGGCTCAGGGCTGCACAGTAAGCACAGTAAGCAGCCCTGCCATTCAGCATCCCCACATTTTGCATGGAGACGCTGAATTTTCCTCATAGAGATGCATTGATTGGCCCCGCCCCGTGCCAATTTTAGATTGGCCCCTTTGATAATGTCACAAAGGGGGCAGAGCCAGTGCCAGCAGACCCCCGCGGTGATGGAAATAAGGTGAGTTGTATTAACCTTTAAGAGGGCTAAGGGGGGCAAGCCACCTGAATGGTGGGTTTAACACTATAGGGTCAGGAATACATGTTTGTGTTCCTGACCCTATAGTGATCCTTTAACCCCTTAACGACGAGTGACGGACGAGGTCCGTCACTCAGGGGAATGCGTTAATGACGAGTGACGGACCTCGTCCGTCACCCGTTAAAATTAACCCCAGATCGCCGCAATCGCGGCGATCGCGGGGTTAATGGTGCTCCGGTCTGCCTCTGCATTAGAGGCAGACCGGGAGCACCGGATCGGGCTGTCAGAGTACATGTGCCCGCTCTGACAGCATGCCAGAGCGGGCACATGTGCTGTGTATACTCACCTCCGCCTCCCTGCACTTCCTGGTTCTGTGTGAAGTGCAGGGAGACGGATCTTCAGTGATCCTGCCCCCTGGTGGAAAGAAAATATAGTAAAATTAAAATCCCACCCCCCTTTACCCCCCCTTTACCCATTTTAATAAAAAATTAACCCCTTCCCTGCCAATTGATCACTGACTACAGTGATCAATTGGCAGGGATTACATTTTACTAAGATCTGATTTTTTTTTTAACCCCTGAGGGTTAATTCTTTTTTTTTTTAACCCTCAGGGGCTCAATTTATTTTATTAATTAATTTAAATATTTTAAAATTATAAATTTAGCTAGCTGGGGAGGGTGGAAGTTAGTGGGGAATTGGGGGATTTAGTATTACGCTAACTAGGGGTTAACGTTAAAAAAAGTTTAAAAATACGCTTTAAAAAGTTAAAAAATTAAGTTAAAAAAAAAGTTTTAATAACATTTAAGTAAAAAATTTAAAAAAATAAACCCTTTACCCAGTCCAAATAAAAATTAACCCCTTCCCTGCCAGTCGATCACTGCCTACAGTGATCAAAATACAGATCACAGTATTATACTGTTCTAATTTTTTTTTTAACCCCTGACGATTAACTTTTATTTATTTTTTAACCCTCAGGGGTTAAATTTATTTAATTAACTAATTTAAATATTGTATAATTAAATATTTTGCTAGCTGGGGTGGGTGGGAGTTATGGGAAAATGGGGAATTTACTGTTAGTGCTGCTTACTGCTAGTTAGGGGTTAACGTAAAAAAAAAAGCTTAGAAAAATGTTAAATCTGTAAAAAAAAGTTTTACGAAAGTTTAGGAAACTTTAAAAAAATGAATAATCAAAACAAAAGTTTAAAAAATAGTTTTAAAAAGTAAAAAAAGTTTTAAAAAGTAAAAAAATACATTTAATAACGCTCATTACCACTACACCTGGTACAAGCTAGCGGAAAAATGATCCCACGCTAAGGTTCAAAATATGCCTTTTGAAATACCCTGGGATGTCTTCTTTAAGAAATGGTATGGCTTTATGGGGTATTTGGTTTATATAGCCTGGTAAAATACTCTAAAATGGGACATGGGCACAGCGTAAAAATTTAAAGTTTGAAAAAAAATGGAATGGCTCTGTCCCAAATGTGCCCCTCCGATGTCCACATATACCTGGCAAAGGTACATACGGGGGTATTTTTGTACTCAGCAGACATAGCTGAGCAACATATGAAGTATTATACAGTGGTAGTACACATAAGGTTTGCAAAATATACTGTGCAAACTCACTTTGTGTGTCAAAAAGTTAGAAAAAACGCTTATTACCACTACACCTGGTACAAGCTAGCGGAAAAATGATCCCACGCTAAGGTTCAAAATATGCCTTTTGAAATACCCTGGGATGTCTTCTTTAAGAAATGGTATGGCTTTATGGGGTATTTGGTTTATATAGCCTGGTAAAATACTCTAAAATGGGACATGGGCACAGCGTAAAAATTCAAAATTTGAAAAAAAATGGAATGGCTCTGTCCCAAATGTGCCCCTCCGATGTCCACATATACCTGGCAAAGGTACATACGGGGGTATTTTTGTACTCAGCAGACATAGCTGAGCAACATATGAAGTATTATACAGTGGTAGTACACATAAGGTTTGCAAAATATACTGTGCAAACTCACTTTGTGTGTCAAAAAGGCAGAAAAAACGCTTATTACCACTACACCTGGTACAAGCTAGCGGAAAAATGATCCCACGCTAAGGTTCAAAATATGCCTTTTGAAATACCCTGGGGTGTCTACTTTAAGAAATGGTAGGCCTTTGTGGGGTAGTTTGAATTTAAAACCTGCAAAGATGCTTGGAAATTGCACATAGGCCCGGCGTCAAAATTCAAAGTTCGGTCAAAACTGATATGGCTTGGTCTCCTATATGGCACTGTAGCTTCACAAAATAGTGCCATAGACATACAATGGGGGTGTCCTTTTACTCAGAAGACTTAGCTGAGCATAATTTGGGGGGTTTGAACTTAGTGGCACACATGAAATATACAAAATGCCCAGCAAAAATGCAATCCGTATGTAAAAAATGCACAAAATTATTTTTTACCACATACTTTGGCATGTAATGGTAAAAAAATGGGGGCATGTTAAGGCACAATATGCACCTTATGAGATACCCTGGAGTGTCTTCTTTTACAAATGGTAGGCCTTTGTGGGGTGTTTTGAACAGTAAAACTGTTATAATACCCCAAATGGAAGCATAGGCTCATTAAATCCGTCTCTCAAAATTCTACTGTGAATACTGAAAAGGACAGGTCTCCTGTATGGCACTGTAGCTTCACGAAATAGTGCCATAGACATACAATGGGGGTGTCCTTTTACTCAGAAGACTTAGCTGAGCATAATTTGGGGGGTTTGAACTTAGTGGCACACATGAAATATACAAAATGCCCAGCAAAAATGCAATCCGTATGTAAAATATGCACAAAATTATTTTTTACCACATACTTTGGCATGTAATGGTAAAAAAAATGGGGGCATGTTAAGGCACAATATGCACCTTACGAGATACCCTGGAGTGTCTACTTTTACAAATGGTAGGCCTTTGTGGGGTTTTTTTGAACAGTCAAACTACTATAATACCCCAAATGGAAGCATAGGCTCATTAAATCCGTCTCTCAAAATTCTACTGTGAATACTGAAAAGGACAGGTCTCCTATATGGCACTGTAGCTTCACGAAATAGTGCCAAAGACATACAATGGGGGTACCGTTGTACTCAGCAGAAGTAACTGAACACATAATAAAACTTTGTACAGGAATAGCACACACCAAATTTACAAAATACACATGAGAAGTTCTTTGTTATAAGTTTGTGTGCGAAAACCCCCAAAAAACACAATTTTACTCCAATATTTAGCAGAGGTTGGCGGTAAAATGGCTACGTAGAAAGTGTCAAAACAACCTTAGGTAAATAGCCTGTGGTGTCTACTTTATATAAATATATACTTTTGTGTGGCAATTTTGTTTTCTTTTATGGCTATTAGGCTTACAAGACAAACATACCAAATTCTAAAATCGCTCCACATAAAAAGTTTATTTTACTCCTTGTGCTTTGTGACCTGTAACTACCAAAAAAAACTGAAAATCCCAGACACATTATATATTCTGTAATTCAGAACAACTAAATGAATTTATTTTTAATTACTTTCCTTAACCTGCACTAATTATGTACTTATTATTATTGCAAAAACTGTAAAAAAAAACACACAAAAATTCATTTTTTTGCATATTTCTGTATTTTTTTTATAATAAATAAGCATTTATATATACATGTGTTACATCAAATTAAAGCCCTTTCTGTCCTTTAAAAAACGGTATATAATATGTGTCGGTGCAATAAATTAGTAAAATGCAAATTGCAGTTGAACGCAAATAGCAAAAAATGCAAAAAATGCCGTTGTCATTAAGTGAAAGACAAGCTTCTGAAGCTCTGTCCTTAAGGGGTTAAGTAATCACCTACCTGTAATAAAGTTGGGCCCTTTCTACCACACATTGCTGTTCTATAAAATAAAGTATAGTGAGGTAAGAAACTAGTTGCCTACCTTTCATCTAGTCACCTTCATTGGAAACAAGACTAAAGCTGTTATACCTGGGAATGTCTGTAGGTGCTGCCAATATGTATTGAATGACTCTCAGTTTGTCTCAACCTCTACTGTTAGACACTCAAAATTGGTTCTTATATTAATTGTGACTTTAATTTTGATGTATAGCTGATTTGTATAGCTGATTTTTCTTTAAATTGTAGTATTCAATATGTGGGCAAAATCTAATTTTAGACCAGATACAAGAGCACATATTACCTAAAGAAAGCAATAATATCAGGTCTCCAGTTAATCAACACTTTCAATAATGCAGTGACCGACTAGACATCCTAAGTGAATTAATTCAGAATGGGATTTAAATTGTATTATCAGACATTGGTCTTGTGTTTTCCCTTCCTTCTCTTATTTGCCCTAGGCAATGTTTATTGACCGATAAGGCTTTTTTCTTGCAAATGCTTAAATACTAACCCTAACCATTGTACACAGTTTGCCTCTTTAGGCCGCATTAGAAAATCTGTTGCTTGGACAGCCTCTGGGAAAGAAGGGGGTATCTATTAAATTGTGATTTTTTTTAATTTTGACAGTGGAGTTTCCATTCAAGGGCTTTTTGTAGTTAAGGTAATTGATGAAGTAGGGAAGTAGGGATTTTGCTTCATCTACCAACAACATATGATATGGTGTCTGGGTGCTAAAATGATTTTATTTATTTATTTTTTATTTAATTATTTTATTACATTATTATTATTTTGTTATTGTTTCCCTCTATTATTTTTAGTTTAATTTTACATTTTTTATTATTTGTATCTTTTTTATTTTATTTTGTGTTTGTTTGCCCCTTTACTTTATTTTATTTTTCTTATTTTTTCTTCTTCTTTCTTTTTCTTTCTCTAAGTCTGATCTTTTATTTATTTACCGTATATACTCGAGTATAAGACGAGTTTTTCAGCACATTTTTTGTGCTGAAAAACTCCCACTCGTCTTATACTCGAGTGAGTGTCTGTATTATGGCAATTTTCATTGCCATAATACAGACTGGGGGGAGAGGGGGGCTGGCAGAGCTGTAACTTACCTTCACAGCAGCTCCTGTCAGCTCCCTTCTCTCTCCTCCGTCCGTGCAGCTCCCAGGTCGGCTTCCTCTGCAACTCTCGCGAGAGCCGCGGGGTCAGAGCGTTGCCACAGGTTACCGTGGCAACGCTCCGCGCGGCCGCGAGAGTTGCAGAGGAAGCTGACCTGGGAGCTGCACGGACGGAGGAGAGAGAAGGGAGCTGACAGGAGCTGCGGTGAAGGTAAGTTACAGCTTCCTGCCAGCCCCCCTCCTACAGCCCATCCACTGGACCACCAGGGAGTGAGAGCCCCCCTCCCTGGCCAGCTAACAGGCAGGGAGGGGGACGAAAAAATAAAAAATATTAATAAAACAAATAATAAGAAAAAAAAATATTAAAATAATAATAACAAAAAAAATAATACAATTAATAATAAAATAAAAAAATAATTACCTAAAAAAAATAACAATAAAAATATTAAGATAATAATTAAATAATAATTAATAAAATGCCCAACCCCCACCAATGCTCTGCACACACACACACACACACACTGCACTCACACATACACACACTGCATTCATACACACACACTAGACTGCATTCATTATATACACACTGCATTCATACACACTGCACTCATACACACACACTGCACTGCATTCATTATACACACACTGCATACACACTGCACTCATACACACACACTGCACTCACACATACACACTGCATTCATCATTCATTATATACACACTGCACTCATATACACACTGCACTCATATACACAATGCACTCATATACACACACTGCACTGCATTCATTATACACACTCATATACACACACTACACTCATACACACACTGCATACACACTGCACTCATACACACACTGCACTGCATTCATTATATACACACTGCATTCATACACACACACACACTGCACTCATATACACACACTGCACTCATACATACACTGCACTCATACATACACTGCACTCATACACACACTGCACTGCATTCATTATACACACACTGCACTCATATACACACACTGCACTCATACACACTGCATACACACACACTGCATTCATATACACACTGCATTCATTATATACACACGCTGTAAATAGATATTCAGTTAATATAATTTTTTTAGGATCTAATTTTATTTAGAAATTTACCAGTAGCTGCTTCATTTCCCACCCTAGTCTTATACTCGAGTCAATACGTTTTCCCAATTTTTGGGGGTAAAATTAGGGGCCTCGGCTTATATTCGGGTCGGCTTATACTCGAGTATATATGGTAATTTTTATGATTTTTTTTTTACGTATGCACTTGTTTGCTAGTGCTGATGGAGTCTTTTGTGACTTTCAAACACTCGGTGTGCTCTTCTGTCTAGAATGCTGTCTGCCCATGCACCCTTTTGTGCCATTTGCGCATGCGCTTTTCTGCGCCCTTGCGTCGCCGGCACATGCGCATTGCTGCCGTTTGTGCTTGCCCTTAATCGTACATTGTGGGGTCTTTTTGTTTGTGGGTGAGCTTGATTGACATGGTCAAGCACGATATGTGCATGTGTGGGACTCGTTATACCGCAGGCATATTGGGCCATTATTATGGAGGATTTATAAGGTAATTTATTAACTATGGGTTTACTTATTCACATTTTCTTTTTATTATTTATGTTTTATCATTAACTATTTGGTATATAAAAGTTTCTTTATAGATTTACCCATAGTATGTGACCTCCTAACATAATAGAGGGGTGTGCAAACTTTTGTGATCCCCTTTGGTTGTTTTAATATGTGGATTCCATCTATTCCTTGTTTCCATTTATTTTTTATGCCATATACTGTTCCCATTTACCATGATTTTTAAGGAGCTTGTGACCTGAACCAATGAGTCCATTAACTAAATTAGATTATCATGTGTTTTTTATATCACTATGTGTGTTAATTAATTTTGTAATCTCACATCAATTGATTATGTGTGTATATAAACGTTTACTTATTCTTGTGGTGTTAGCTTGATAAAGACCTGGTTATGGGTTGAAACGTTGCAGATCAATTAAAACTTCTTTAAACGTATCACAGTGAGATTTTTTCTGTGTTGCACACATAATGTCGGCCATTTTTGTTGGGTATATTGTCTATGATGAAGGGACATTAGGGCATGAAATGCGTCAGTGCTTTAATACACTGCTCCCCCCTGCCTGTTCCAGCCATGCTGTATATATTTAATCAATAAAGGTAAAGATTTCATCATCTATTAATATCCAAGTAGATTACGGCATATTTCATTCTGTGAAGTCCGGCTACTGCATATTATATCTCAAACAATATGTCCCTACCTACCCTTCATATACTAAAAAAAAGTGGTGGAGTAAAAAAAATAAAAAAACCATAGGTAAATCCTATGAAATTAAAATATTTAGACTTATTTTTTAAAGGCTTGCCTGACAAATTTCGTAATTCAATGTTTTTCTCTTTAACACCAAAACATCTAAACAAAATTCTGTTATAACTTGACAAAACTGAATAAAGTAAAATAAAATAGGGAACTGACAAAAAAACATTAAAAACTCATTGCATAAAAAATAAATCCATATGAACCAATCAAGAGCTCCATGTAGAAAAAAAACAAAAACCTTGAATGCTCTGAATGGAACACCATCCTTGGAAGTAATATACTTTAAATGGTATGTATATTTTCCAGGATTTTTAATGTGCAATTAGAATCTTAAACCCCATTATTAGTGTGTGGGATGGTAGGTGGGGATATATTTTAGGAGATGGCTAATAATTGTAAAGGGTGCCAACAAATCCAAATAAAATACACAAATCCTGTAAAAAAACAAAAGCAAATGTATAATTATTTTGAAGTATTAATACACATAATTGTGTGCCCTAATTGGGGCACAATGTTTTGTTTGTGGGGTTTATGTAAATCACATGTATGTATGTATCGCTACAACAAAATGTGCAAGTTTGAGATAACAGTATGTATTTATTAAATAATTTGACCATTACATTAAATCCTATTTTACATAATTGTTTGAGCACCTCCTGGATATTAACTTGTTCAAGCGCTCATTACTCTATCATTAAAGGGAGCAAGTGACATGTATGTGTATGTACAAACATCCCTACTACACTTAAACACACTCAGAATGCCTCCCGTGGACACTATACTCTGCATTAAACTTGGCATTCTGCTTATGTCAACAGAGCATGTACTCATAAAAGCTTTGGTGTTGGCCACAAGGAAGGTGAATGACCCGAAACAAAATAAACTAGATGTATTATTTAAACAAACCACCCCCAAATAAATGCAAAATGTACAAAACATAATTATGGATCTTTTTTTTCCAGCAAATAAAAAGTGTGCTTTAATATTCCTTTAATTAATGCAAGACTGAATAAAGGCTCTCATAGTATTATATGGAATATTACTCTTACCTTCTCTACTTTATTTAGCAGGGTGTATATAAAATTACAATGCAGTGGATAACAGTCTGACAAGGTTATTCACTAAATAGTGGAATTGGCAGGAATTAACCAGGGAATTGCAAATATAAATCCAAAATCGCTGATCTGGAGAATTTTTCCAGTTTGGCTATTTTTGTCTAAAATTTGCAATTCCCTGGTTCATTTATGACAATTCCCTTTTTAGAGAATACTTCAGCGAGTCTCAGGAGGATGAAACTAAACTGTATAGTGTTTCTGTTTATACATCTGAGTAACTAACACCAAGTGGCATTTGCTTAGCAGAACTAAAATCAACAACCAAACTCTTATTCTCCTTAAGCTGCAGACCTTTATGTTACATACATTCTTCATAATTATAAAAAATGTACTCTGACATCAAAAATGTGTGCTTTTGACATCACTACGCTGGAATATATTAATTGCATAATTACTCTGACCTCACTGTTGCCGGCATATATAAGAGTATACTATATTTGCTATTGTATTCTGTGTATATTATAAAGAAAAGTCTGAAAAAGTTTGAAATGGTTAACTACAATAAAAATGTGTCTTACTTTAGCTTTATAACTGATGTAAAATAACACACACTTGTTACACCTCATATAGCATTCCTTGAGGCTTTTTCAATATTAGAAATCATTATAGAGACTTTATTGAAATGAATATGGCTCTTATAAGTGGTACACGATCGGTTATGAAACAAAAGTACAATTACACCATCATCTGAGATATTCTGTTTGTTACAAATTATCATGAAAGGCTCATAGCTTTAATGTGTTCCATAATGTGTGAAGCTAGACACTGAACCAATCAAGCTAAATAACTTCATGCGCGTGAAAGTGTTAATGACAGAACATTACGCTTATCTGATGGTGTCCAGACCTCCATTGATTTTGTTCCCAGACTCTTCATTAAACATACTGGAAATTTGGACGTCTAAGGAGCATTTTAGACTTTGCACAGCATTTTTATAAAAATAACTTTGGAATAGATTTTGCAGCACAGATGTTTTGTTGCTTCCTTTTCAAAGTTGAAATGCTTCTAGAGTTCAGCTTGCAAAATCAATTTTAAGAAGTACAATGACTACAAAATTGTGTGAAATGGGCCACTGCTCATAAACTACTATAAATGTCTTTGAATGTTCCTGTGAGTGAATGATGGTTGTAGAATACTAACATTGGTTTGACACATTGTTTATAGCCATTGAATTTCTGGAAACAATTTTATACTATGCATCATTGCATTAAGCCCTCAAAATATAAAGGTAGCAGCATTTTACTCATTTTATCTATCAGGAAATCCCACACATAAAAAAACCATAAGAAAAAGTCTGAAAAAAGGTAAGACGTGTATTGGGAAGAGTTTTGCAGAGATAATATCTTATATACACTAATTGTGATTAACACAAAACAGACAAATAGCTCAGGTAAAATATTGTAAAATAAAATCAATGGACAAAATTAAATCTGTGCCAACATAGGTTGATCAAACACCTTCTAAATACCTGGAACATTAAAGATTAAATAAAACATTTAAAAAAAAAAAATGAAACACACACACAGTTACACACCCACACAAACATTTATTTATTCATTTTTTTTTGTTTTGGGAATCGGTGGAGATATATCAAAATCTCACCAGCACTCTTCCTTTTAATTTCTGGCAAGTTGAAACCTGTAATATTTTGTTCATCTGCTGCTTTTTTGTTGTTAGTTTTGAATATGCTCCATTTTTCCATCTCTACAAATTGTGGATTTTTTTTTAAATTGAAATTTTTGTCAGCACTGTCGGCATACCCCATTGTGTTTGTAAAATATACTTCACTAGTACATCAACAAAATTATATAAACCACTACTATGTATGGAAAAGACTGATTGATACCAAATATTTAACCCCTTAAGGACATGGCTTCAGTTTGCTAGTTTTCTACTTAATAATACTAATTATAATACTTATCCTGAAGAGGATAATATACAAGTACAGCCCTCTAGGGCTACATGATAAGTATTGCTGCCAAGTCATTCACTAATTAAGTTTAGGTAGTCTTACAAAGATGGTTCACTTCACTTAACCAATCTTATTAAGTGGATAAGCAGTGTAATCAACATTTGACCTTACATTTGATAATGCATTGTGTAACGGAACCGCTGGCACCCCGACCGGGTACCCTCCGCTGACGGATGCTCCTAGTGCTTTCCGAGGTCTCCAAGCACTCCACCAGACACCATAACCACTGTAGACTCCCACGAACCGCCGCAGCTGGGTTGGGGTCTCGCCACGCTACCCACTCTGGACCCAAGACCAGGGTCTAGCTTCCAGTAGATGGACCTCTCCGAATTCCAGAGAGCAGGAACAGGAACAAGCTCTTAGCAGAGCTCAGCGATTATACCCTGGGGAGTATAGTGATTATAGCAATCCCCAGAGTGTAGTTCTCCAATCCCCCAAACATGAGCCGAAACTTCATGAAGGTACAAGATGATCTGAGGTGCTAGCACACCCGTCTGCTTTTATTTCCATCTTACACATATAAGACCGCCCACAGGGAGGGACAAAACAACCAATAGCATAATGGTTACGACCCCCAGGTTCCCTCCCCTCAGATAACCAGTTAACATAATTATTAGAGCCAGGGAAAATACAGTTTTTATGCATGTGCTATAACTTTAAAACCGTGCATCCAATCTTCATAAAAAATACATATTTGAACTCAGCATACATCAAACATAAACACTTCCAAAAATCAGCCAAATCCCCCCAGTGGATCAAAAGTTAGCTGGAGGTCCCTTTATGACCGACCGCAAGCACAATTTCCTGCCCAAAACAATTCCATAGATTTGGGCTGTGCGGGCGGTCAATTTCATGCCGAAAAACGACTAAGTCCCATTTCGAACGGGACTTAGTCTCTGGAGCTGAAAAACGAACTGTAGGAGAAGGTAAGGGTCAGCGGTGTTCGGTAAAATGTGTAGCCGATTTCAGTTCCACAGAATCTTTAGCATACACCGCTGACCGCGTTCGACTGAACAAAGATGGCCGCCGCCACGTGCAATTAACCTGCAGTAACCTCACAGCCTGGGAGGTAAATTGCCTGCACACTTTAACTTCTGGGTGGTCCGCCTGTGTGGTACTTGGTTCAGTAAGCCCTATTTACTGAACCAAGTGGGAGAGAGCCAGGGGCAAGTTATTTTACAGGTCTGGGGACATAGTCTTAAAGGGGCATTGTTCAGCAAAATCACAATATGTCCCCAGACGGTTCTTAAAGGGCCAGCAGCAGTACAATAAAATACCATTCACTGTGCTTAAAGGGCCAGCAGTTGCACAATAAAATACAATATGCCCAAATATAGTTCTCTAAATGTACCAATTTTCCAGGGGCCATAGTCAGCAGGTAGGAGGCGGGCAAACAGGCTTCTCCAATGCCCAGTGGCGAGGTTGGTTTCGTCACACATTGTAATTAAATATCATGGAAAACAGGGAGATTTTTATATTGTAAAACATGTGAATCTTAGCTGATCCAAATGACCATCCAGTTTGCAAACTTAAGACATGATAAGTATAACAGATTTGAAAATATTATCCATACCGCATAAGTCCCCCTAAATATTACAGTTGGGGGTTAAGGGGTTGTCTAATAAAATCTTGCTTGAATCATATATGTCAAGTACAGATATAAAAGATATAAAAATATATTTTATGAAAAAGGTGAGCTCAATACCTATTCATACCTAGCGATAATAGCTCTACAACTATAATACACATTGGATGTCTTGATTGTTTTTATCTTTCCAGAGGAAAAACTCCATCAAGAAACAGTGGTGGGATGCTGCCCTAAAAGCTTACCAGTCTTATTTAACAAGCCAATAATATAGGCTCTTTAAAATGTGAGTGAGCCATTCCTTACCTCACTTAAATCCACACAGTGTTTTACAATCTGCACTATATTGTATATTTTTTTGTATCTTTTATATCTGTACTTGACATATACGATTCAACCAAGATTTTATAAGACAACCCCTCAACACCTATAGCGCTCCACTTAAGGTATATGTTAATTATATACCAAACTCACCTTCTGTATTAATTGCATGTGGAATAAAGAGTAATCCACATTAGTGTTTAGAGCTGCTATACACAACTTCACCACAAATTTATTTTTTGTAACACACACTCTCCCAAGAGAAGATTTTCATTCTACTAGTGTTTATAATATGTCAAGTGTTTCTTTGAATAATATCAGTCCCTTTATTCTATAAACTCCACTTACATCAGTGTCCTAGAATATAATGTATTTAATAAATAAGAGAATACATCTATGAACGACAAGATAATTTTCTAACATGCAGGGATATTTCAATAATAATAAGGAATTGTTGTGTCCCTGATATCTAATGTTATCATATGATTTCCTGCCTTAAATCTGTCTCCTCTACAACTTAAATATAGCCACACAGTCCAAGCCAATCAGATCTTGACTTTGTGCCCAGTCCCTGTTAGGTACATTCGCCAACTACCAGTCACTGTTATCCATTTAAAGACGTATCCCAACTTCACCTGACCCATTTAAGGCAGATGCTGCCTGAGTCCTTGATGAATTGGTGTCCTGGACAATGTACATTTTCTGTCCTGTTTCATTATTCTCCAGAGAATATAACATCTCCTGCTGCCTCTTTTGTTGTGTTTCATAAAATATATTATCTCAGGCCTCACCTATTATTGTGCAGAGAAAGTGCCATTGATTTGTGTTCTGTGGGCCGTCTCTCGAATGTTTGATTGGATATTCATGGTAGTTGATTTAATCAAGAGCTATCCAAATGTTTTACAACATAACTCCTTTAGGTAGTCTTTTGAATTTTAAATAGTTTAATATATATTACACATACAAGCCTGCTATTTGTTAAATTAAGATGCTCTAAATCATCACAGTATGAATCGTTCACTAAGTTCGAGAGATTCAGCACGGACCCTAGTTGTTGTGTCTATATGACTGTCAGACGGACTATGTAAATAGCTTGTATAAATGTACATAGTACCGTGATGTATTATATTCTGGAAAATTATTTTTGCCAAAAAACACAGGAAAACTGAAAAATATGAACATGTTGCATTGGTTTATTTCTGATGATGTTATGGATAACTTTAAATCTGCATTCATGAAAAACACACACAGACACAGATACACACACATTTATTATCAAACGATTCACATTTTGTTTTTTTGTTTTTTTAATAGAGATCTACGTTTTATATCTATGTAGAGACTAGAGTTTATAATATGCTGTTCATTAAGCATGTAGACCATCATATTGTTCTTTTGTCAGTTTGTACTTTGGGAAATATAATTTATCTCTTGGGCATTTGTGTCATAAAAAAACTGTACCAACTTATCATGTCAATGCAATACTTCAGACAGCAAGGCATTTTTCCTAAAAAATAATTCAGCCTTCTTAAGCTTTTTTGACTATATTAATAATACTATATTGACAAATGTCCCAGGATGAAGTTTCTAGACAAATATGATATATTTCAAAATGTTTTCCACCTACAATACGTATTTTTTATTGTTGTACCCCCAATACCCACAACATGCAAACATTTGTATATTTGTTTATTAGATTTCAAAACATGTTAATTGCATTATAAATCAATCTGAAATAATATGGATTTTAATTAGTTAAAGGGTTAGATTCTGAGTACTGTGCTCACCACTGCTGCTACCCTTAACCCCGTAAGAATGGAGGCGATTGTCCAAGTTCTGCACCAACTCAAAAGCTATATTTGCTATGTGTTGGTCTCACCATAATTTAAGGCTTTCTCTTTAAGTGTTCCCATACATATTATGTATTGTTTTTTTAAATACATATTATGTTATGCTTTTTAAAAAACAGTAATGACTTTCTTTTAATATCATATATATGTACCTAAAACAACATTAAGTGTGAATAAAATGTAAAAAAAATGGTGAAAAACTAATTGTTTCACATATGCACAGTGCAAATAAAAAATATCTCATGTAGCTTTGCACATCAGTCCTGTTTGTTAAATGTCTCATGTGTCCAGGATTTAAATTCATTTTTGTCAGTTAACTCTACCTTTAACTCTATACTCACATACTGACTGGATACCTACCTTAACATTACCCCTAACCTAAACAGAACACAATATTTAAAACTAAGCTAATTGATATCAGTACTGATATCAGCAGATGAGTTTTCTAGTTTAAAAAGTAGAGCGTAGTAAATTACCACCATCTACTGGCTGCTCCCAGCATTACAGGGAGATTTCCTTGTAATACTGAAAGCAAACATGCTTTCCATGCTGATTACACCTGTCAGGATTCTGGCTTGAACAACTGAAAACTGAGAATCACTGCACCTGAGCTTGATCTACTCTTCTGTGGTCTTGGATTTAAAGGGTTATATTTAGCACTCACTTTGAGCACTGCATACAGCTTCTCAGTCAGTCTGGGGCTACTTATGAGGCCCACCTGACAGAAGGGAGCCTCAAGTATTAATTAACTGATGGATTTAAACTTTCTCACTCTGCATAGCAGACATTATCTTATGTTAAGCACCCTTATTTGTATAAGTCTCTCTGCGAACAAACAACATCCAACTTTTGCTCCTGTACAATTCTTACTTTTTGTGTACTAAGATACGGCATTTGATTACGATCATTCACAAACAAATAAAAAATCTGAAACAAGGCTTGTACCCTGGAACAAACATAATTTTGTTCCCAATTATTATTTTTTATCTATCTATCTATCTATCTGTCTGTCTATTTATCCATGATAAACAGAATTATTCACTAAAGTGAGAATTGTCAGGAATTCAAATATACAAATTGAAAACAAAATTGACTTGAGGAATTTTTCTAATTTAGCTATTTAGAATTTCCAACAATTTACCCACTTAAGTGAATTACTCTGGAGATGTTCAGCATATTCGACAGTATTTTCCAGCTTGGCTATTTCGACCTCACTTTTGAAATGTACTTTGAATTCTCACTTTAATGAATAACCCTGTGTGTATATATTTTGTAATACACTGATGGCCCATTTGTATGCCCATTTGGTTTGTCTGATTCTGTTTCAGAATCAGATTTTTGGTACCAAAACTGCCAAGCTGAACCAACATTTGGCCAAAATTCTGGCATCTAGACAAAGTTTCTGTTTTTGAGAATGCTTGAATCGAGCTGAATTTTCTGACTGTGCACACCTCTATTAGTTTGTATTTCTTTGAATTTGGTAAACAAAATGCAGTTAAATAAATAAAACCTATTTGTCACTTGATTAGCAAATGCACTAAAATGAGTGATAACATTTATGAATTAAACATTTATTTTGTATTATTTGCATTTTTTATCTTTACTACTTCTTTGGGTAGCATTGCAGAATAGCTCAACGGTTTTACAATTATGCAACAGATGTGAGGGTTCTTGAAATTCCAGTGACTGCAAGTGCTACAAACAGCTCCTGTGTGACAATTAACAATACTTAAAATTTGCCAACTAGGTCATCATAATAAACATATTCAGACTTATCTGTTCTAAATTACGCAGGCTTGGACAATTGCAGGACTAGCATTGAATGCCTAGGGACATTCATTAATTAATCATTGCCTTAGTTTGTGAGGCTGTTCTGCATGCCCTTTGTGTGTGATATAATAATAACAAAGTATTTAACCTGGAAAGGTACATTCAGATTACTCTGGTTTCCAAGTACGTCCATTATACATGGTCTCAACAGTGTTAGCAAATCTGCATTTCAGTTTATCTACACTTGCTGTAGGCTATTAAAACTAGTAAAACCATTTTAAATGATGAGGTTAATGTGGACAATCTCCTCTAATATGGCATTTTGATGACATTATTTTTATTTGTTTTAATTGCTACTGTTACAGTGAAGACATATTAAAAATAAATATAAATATAAAAATAATTATTATTATATCCAGAAAATCGCACTTGTTGATGATTTTATAAAGCAAACATAGAACGCAGAGTAGAACATAGTACTTTGTGTAGTTATGACAAACACACCAAATGAGTGCAGTGTATAAAGTGATATAGCTACAAATTACTAGGCTTTGTCTTTTCTAAGCAAATGTGATATAATTAAATGCAATATTTTAATTCACTTGTGCCGTTTGAACATGTTAAATGCAGAAGTAAATGTGCTTTTTTTTCTATTTCTCTATGATTTGGGATTGCTATGTGTGGAATAAAATTAGATAATTAGATATGCTCTCTTAGACCATATACATGTGCATTACCATTACCATGACGATTCAAGCTGTTAATCATTTTGCATCTGTGAAAGTTTGTTACATGGAATACGATTTCTACAGAAAAGACGCAAAATACTTTGTACAATTTTACTGAATATATTGTTTCCCTGTGACGTGGGATGTCTTGATTGTAGCCTAAAATTTCCTCTGACTACAGAAACAGTGTACCCTGCGCCCTATCAGTACTATGTAGACTCTCTTTGTTTAATGCTCTTCCTGCTGTGATTGACAACTGCCTATAAAAAATGTTATGTAATAAAATAATCTCTGATTGCTAATTTGCCACTTGTAAGTAGGAGGGTGGATAGAGTCTCTAGTAATAGCTATAACCGATATATGGGGCGAATTGAACGCAGCAATTCCCAAATTAGTTGCAATTGGGACACTAGCGATAAGAAAAGAAGAAGCCCCTATTGATATACTCGGCCAATCCTGAACGAAATGCTGTTAAGAGCTGTGAAACCTGACCGGACTCTGCTAGTATGGAGTTTTGGGTTTGATATAGCACTATTTACGTATAGCTCCAGGACACAGAGAGTGAGTATAATTGTATAGTAGGTAGGACAATCAATTATATTTTCCAAGGCTACACAACAGCAGGGTGAATAGATTGAATTTCTGATACTAAGTATGACAGATATATGAGGTAAGTGAAATGCAACATATCCCAAATTGTTACACTAACAAGCGAGCCGCTAGCAGTATAAGAGAAGAGCCCCAATTAGTATATCTTAACCTATCATGAATGTGCTAGGTAGCTGTTTAGAAGAACTGCAGATCCTGACAGCACTCTACTGTGCTAATATAGAGAGCTGTGGGTGATGTAACACTTAGATATAGCAGCAAAAATCAAAAGATGATAAAAGTATGATAAATATAGGCAATATTTGAAATGGCTAGATATTTCCTACATACAGAAATTCTGTCTCATCCAACTTATGTGTAAGGCATTCATTTGATCCAATGCCTTACTATGGCCCCAACCACCTTCTCCACTCTCTCCTTGAGTTCCATGATTATTTGCTCCAGTGCAACAATTTAGTCCTTAGTACAGTGCTCTATCTCCCCAACCAGGTAATCTTTCAGCTCTGCTATTTGCTAAAGTATTGTGGCAGTGTCTGTGGAGCAGGTTTGGGATGCCGGTGATCTCTCCTTCCATGTCTGCCTGTTTTACAAGGGCACAAATAAGTTTGTCATGAGGGCTCTCATGCCCGAGACTTCTTGGACTGGGTGGACATCATATGAGGCAACTTTTTGGTAATCAAATGACCATGTATTGATCCAGTTCTGGGTTCACAGCAGTAGTCTACAGGTGATCAGAGCGGAATTCAGCCCTGACGCAAACATCCGGCTAGGAGTCCAAACCACACCCCTCTAAAGCACTGGTTTTAATCCTCACCCCAAACGTATCTAAGTGATTGCTGCAGATTTGTTTGCCCAACCAAATACCAACCGAATTTGGCTTTAATACATATGAGAATTTCAATTACAGTTGGAATTCAGTCATTTTCACTGGAATTGGTCCTTTCCGAAAAAATTATTTGTTTAGTGAATAACCATGTTAGATTATATATATCTTTCTTTTGTGGGTGTAAGCTGTTATTATTATTATAATTTTTTTTATTATTATTATTATTATTATTATTATTATTATTATTATTATTATTATTTATATATTTAGTAATCCAACCAAATAGTATATCAGAGTTCAATTTAATCCTTTTTTATATAAATACAAAAAAACAAGTACTGCGCTCAAACTCCCATCACTCCTGGGCGGCAGCAACGACCATAGTACACATAAGCCAATATACATATAGTAAAAACCAAAGAAAAAAGTTACCTGTGCTCTCTCCTAAATCCCTATGTATATTTAGACAAATGGAGGTTATTTAGTTACTCCAACGGCCATTGGAGGGAATGCCCGCCTTCCACTTCAAGGCAAACCCCGTAGGTAGGTCCTACACTGACCTCTCACCTTACTTCCTTGAGCTTCTGGCAAAGATATCTCTAATGAGACAGAGAGGGGTATTTTTTATATACACCCCTTCATACTTATTAACCCTTAATAGGGAACACATGGGATGGGCGGCAGCATTCCTTTTTTATATAAACTTGTATTTTCTGTTGTAAGGCATCAGAATGACTAGTTATCCACACTTTACAAAGTAGGTCATTGAGGTTCATTATATTTTCATTTTCTAAGTCACTTATTTTCAAGCATTTGAATACACTGCCATGATACTTATGACATTATCAATGATTTATATGAAAATATACCAAGGACTTTTCAATGAACATGAGATGTGACATTGTCTGTATGACATTCCTATGATATATTATGTATGATACTTCAGCATTATAGAAGTGCGTTTATTTATAATACTCAGGTTTTTTGGCTTTTTGCATGAGCATCTATTTATCTGATGAGTACAAGAAGGCCTTTGTAAATAAATAACAAAACGGTGAAGCATGGGTTGAGATGGCGATCTGTTTCATCGTTTGTATGCAAATTAGCAAGCTGTCTAGAGGTCATGCAATCATTGTCATTTTTCATTATTATAATTATCAAGTATTTGTGATGCATAACATTTTAATACATTCTACACGTAAAATGTCAAATACCTATTTCTATCTAAAAATAGTATTATTGCTTTTACAAATATATAATATTGTAACCATTTTTTCAACTGTAGACAATGCTTTATTTAATCTTTATGAATATATGCATATAGAATTATTGTACTTATTTTCACTATTTGTACTTATTTTTAAACCCTAAATTCAGAGTTGTGCAAATGTTTATAATAATAAAAAGATGCAATTACGTGGACTCAAAACAACAAAAAACAACTTAGTCACAAACACTGGCCAAAATTAGCATTCATATTTGTTTGTGTGTGAAAAATGCAAAAATCTAATTTGAACGCTAATTTTGGCCAGTGACTACTAAACAACACTGGATATACCTTGGGTTGTCTACTTTTGCAAATGGTATGTAATCATGGGGTAATTCTCATTCCTGAGATACCGTATGGTCTCAAAGGCAGCATAACCAATCTGGCAAATTTCAGTGTATAAAAACTGTAATGCAAGCCTTATATTTGACTCTGTGACTTTCGAAAACATTATTAAACTGTCAGGACCTGTTCTGATGTCTGACCATGGCTTCTGGTATCCAGTACTCTTTTTATAATTCTTGTTTAGTTTTTCTTGGTTTTTCTGGTTTTCTATTCTCTGTCTGGTTTTCTTTATGCTGTGTTTTCTGAGTTCATTCCTTTATTCCATTCCTGGAATTCCCAGTCTCCTGGATTCCTTTATATGTTTGTTTGATATTGCCACACCTTTTCCTTTTCCATTAATCCTTTTGTTTCAGTTGATTCATGCAGGCAGTGGTTCCATGTCCTTTGTCCCTTTATTGCAGGTAAGTGCTGTGTGTGTTTTATTATTGTTTATTTAGTCATGCATATCTAGGCAGTTAGGACCCACCGTACTTGGAGTACTTTGGCGCAGTGGTGGTCTGCATACATCTTGACCATTTATGTATGTCTAAATCTCCAGTGTTTTACATATATAGTACTTAGTTATGTCTCCTCTTGTTTTGCCTTATATATCTTGTCCTGTTTTATTTAGTTTTTACAGTCCATGTACAGTCTTTTCCTGCCCCAGTTCTGTTAATGTTTCCCTTATGTATTGTATACATGTTCTGGGTTTTGCTTTCTATCCTTCTCCGGTTCTGGGTTCTTCTAGTTTTGTCTTGTTTTCATGTTTGGTGCCTATTCTAGTCTTACCTTGTTTCTAGTACTGGAAACATCTCAGCATTCATCTACTCTGGCTTCCTGTCAAGATCGGGACAGGGATCCAACACGCAGCGTACAAACAGTAGCCAGATACGTATACCGGACCTTAGAATGGCCGGACTAACGTAAGTAGTACTGAGAGAATAGTCAAAGACAAGCCGAGGTCGAGGGTAACAGAAGGCAGGAGAGCGAGAGACAAGCCGAATCAAGGATACAGAGGTAAGCAGAGTAGAATAAGCAAGCCGGGTCAAAACCAAAGGGAATAAGCAGAACACAAGCACTGAGTGACTAGAACAAGCTAGAACCACGACAGGGCAATGAGCTGACAAGAGAAGCTCTGTTAAATACCCTGTTCCGAAAAGTAACCACGCCTCTGAGGTGTCCTGATTGGTCCTGCAGCAATTGACTGACAGGTCGTTCCGGTAGTTTCCTGAGGACTTCCGGACGTGATGCTGTAAAAGGCCGTCACTCCCTCGCGGCCGGCTTTGCACGACCGGATAGACCGCGAGGAAGGAAGCCATCAGGCCGTCCGGATGATGGAACTGCTAAGTCTCTACCTCTTTCGGAGGTAGAGACCACAGGTACCCTGACAGTACCCCCCCTCTCAGATACGCCCACCGGGCGGAAGACACCAGGGCGAGAAGGGAAGCGAGAGTGGAACGCCCTGCGGAGACGGGGAGCATGCACCTCCTCCTGAGGTACCCAACTTCTCTCCTCAGGACCATAACCCTTCCAATCGACCAGATACTGCAGTCTCCCTCGGGAGACTCGAGAATCAACGATGGAATTGACCTCATACTCCTCCTGACCCTCCACTTGCACAGAGCGAGGAGGGGCGATCGCGGAGGAGAACCTGTTACATATTAGTGGTTTTAGCAAGGAAACATGAAATGAATTCGGAATGCGCAAGGCATTAGGCAACGCTAAACGATACGCAACTGGGTTAATTTGAGACAGCACCCTGTAAGGTCCAATATATCGAGGAGCAAACTTCATGGACGGCACCTTTAACCGAATGTTTCTAGTACTTAACCATACTCTATCGCCTGGAACAAACACCGGTGCTGCCCTTCTACGTTTGTCAGCGTGTTTTTTAACCAGCATGGAATTGTGCAGAAGGATTTGTCGAGTCTGATCCCATAACTTCCTTAAATTGGCATGAATATCCACCGACGGTACCCCTTGAGAAGAAGACTCCGAAGGAAGGATGGAAGGATGGAAGCCATAATTCAAGAAAAAAGGGCTAGACTGCGTAGAATCACAAATGAGATTGTTATGTGCAAACTCCGCCCAAGGAATCAAACCGACCCAATCGTCCTGGTGTTCAGAAACGAAACAACGTAAATATTGTTCACCTTTTCGGTTAGTACGTTCAGCAGCTCCATTGGACTGAGGATGATAGGCAGAGGAGAAATTCAATTTGATGCCTAGTTGGGAGCAGAAAGATTTCCAAAAACGGGAAACAAATTGAGAGCCTCTGTCAGAGACAATTTGGGAAGGTATCCCATGCAAACGGAAAATCTCCCTAGCGAATATCTCCGCTAATTCAGGCGAAGATGGGAGTTTAGGTAAGGGAATGAAGTGAGCCATCTTAGTAAATCTGTCCACCACAGTGAGGATAACAGTCTGCTTTTTAGAGATAGGCAAATCAACAATGAAGTCCATAGCCAAACAGGACCATGGCTTTTCAGGGACCTCTAAAGGATGCAGAAATCCGCATGGAAGCGAATGAGCTTGCTTAGTCTTGGTACAAACCTCACATGCCCCTATGAATTCTTTAATATCCTTACGTAAGTCAGGCCACCAAAAATCTTTAGAGACCAGAGCATATGTTTTGCGGATGCCCGGATGCCCCGCCACTTTGCTGTTATGGAGACAGCGTAGCACCTCCAGTTGGAGAGTGGCAGGAACGAAATGTCGATCCCCAGGAGTCTGTTTGGGTGCCAAATGCTGAGATTTCATGATCTCGGAAAGCAATGGAGAGTGAATCCTAAGATTCGTGTTTGCGATGATATTTCCCTTGGGAACTATGGAGGACAGGACTGGTTCAGTTATAGTAGATGGTTCATATTGACGAGACAAAGCATCGGCTTTAGAGTTCTTAGAACCAGGTCTATAAGTAAGTACATAATTAAAGTGAGTGAGGAACAAGGACCAGCGAGCCTGTCTGGCGGATAAGCGCTTAGCCTCTCCAATATAAGACAAGTTCTTATGATCCGTTAATATAGTAACAGGGTGTAATGTCCCTTCCAGTAAATGTCTCCACTCCTTTAAAGCCTTAATGACCGCTAACAGTTCCCTCTCCCCGATGTCATATCTGCTCTCAGACCCAGATAATTTCTTAGAGAAGAAACCACAAGGGTGTAACGGTTTATCCACCCCTAACCTTTGAGATAGAACAGCCCCAACTCCTGTCTCAGAGGCATCGACCTCGAGCAAGAAAGGCAGAGTCGTATCAGGATGAACTAGAATGGGAGCCGAGGCAAAAAGTTCCTTGAGAGTTTTGAAAGCAACAAGAGCCTCCTTAGACCAGACCTTAGTATCAGCCCCTTGTTTGGTCATATTGGTAATAGGTGAAATGATAGAGGAGTATCCCTTAATGAAGCGCCTATAGTAGTTGGAAAAAACAATAAACCTCTGGATAGCCTTGAGTCCTTTGGGCAAAGGCCAGTGTAAAATAGATTGGAGTTTTCCAGGGTCCATTTTAAAACCTTCCCCAGAAATCACGTACCCAAGAAAGTCTGTCTGAGACTGATCAAAACTGCACTTCTCCAATTTGCAGTATAGACCATGTTGCAGAAGTTTGTGTAATACCTTTCTGACCTGTTTATGGTGAGTCTCAATCTCCTTAGAGTGTATTAGTATGTCGTCCAGGTAAACAATAACACAATCATGTTGAAACTCCCTAAGTACCTCATTAATCAAATCTTGAAATACTGCAGGAGCATTGCAAAGTCCAAATGGCATAACTGTGTATTCGTAGTGGCCATACCGGGTATTGAATGCCGTCATCCACTCGTGACCATGCTGGATTCTCACCAAATTGTATGCCCCTCTAAGATCTAACTTGGTGAAGATCTTGGAGCCCTTAAGACGATCAAATAACTCAGTAATCAGTGGGATAGGATAGGCGTTTCTGACAGTTATTTTATTCAAGCCTCGGTAATCGATACAAGGTCTCAGCGTACCATCCTTTTTCTTAATAAAAAAGAACCCAGCCCCGGCCGGAGAAGAAGACCTCCTAATGAATCCTTTTTCTAAATTCTCCCGAATATACTCCTCCAGCACCGAGTTTTCCTGAACAGACAAAGGATATACATGGCCCCTCGGAGGCATCGTCCCTGGTAAAAGCTTAATCTTACAATCAAATGACCTGTGTGGCGGCAAAGAATCGGCATTCTTCTTGTCAAATACTGCCTTTAAGTCTAAGTAAAGGTCTGGTATTTGTCTTTCTGTGGACTGAGTAGGATTCTCCGGTATGTTAATATTAGCTAAGGGAGAAACCTTGCTTAAACAACTCTCCTGGCAGCCCTGGCCCCACGAGAGTATCTCCCCTAACTCCCAATCAATAATAGGGTTATGTTTCTTCAACCATGAGTACCCTAGAACTATGGGAACGGAAGGGGATGAAATGAGCATAAGAGATAAATTCTCAACGTGTAGGATACCAACATTTAAATCAATGGGTATGGTCTCACGAAAGATAACAGGGTCTAGTAGTGGTCTACCATCTATGGCCTCAACGGCCAGGGGTGTCTCCCTTAGCTGGGTTGGGATGTTGTTTTTACTCGCAAAGGCCTGGTCGATAAAATTTTCCGCAGCACCGGAATCTATCAATGCCATAGCCCTTACCACTTCCCTTTCCCAAGTCAAGGAAACTGGTAGCAGAAGCCTGTGATCTTTATAATTAGGAGTAGAGGACAAAATCGAAACACCCAAGGCCTGTCCTCTAGAAAGACTTAGGTGCGAGCGTTTCCCGGACGGTTAGAACAGTTCGAGAGTAAATGACCTTTGGCTCCACAATACATACACAAACCCTCTCTTCTTCTGTACTGTCTTTCCTCCTCAGAGAGGCGGGTATACCCTATCTGCATAGGTTCAGGAAGCAAAGATACCGTGGAGTCAGGCCTTGGAAAAGAGGGAGCTAACCTAAAAGAAGGTCTCCGATTTCTCTCTCGAGTGTTCTGTCTCTCTCTTAAACGTTCATCTATACGAGAGATGAACGAAATTAAATCTTCTAAATTCTCAGGGAGTTCTCTAGTAGCAACCTCATCAAGGATTACATCAGATAGACCATTCAAAAATACATCCATATACGCCGGCTCGTTCCACTTGACTTCTGACGCCAGAGACCTGAACTCTAGTGCATAATCCACAAGTGTTCGGTTCTCCTGTCTCAGGCGCAACAGTAATCTGGCTGTATTAACCTTTCTACCTGGAGGGTCAAATGTTCTTCTAAAGGCAGCTACAAATGCGTTATAGTTATATACTAATGGGTTATCGTTCTCCCATAGTGGATTGGCCCATCTCAGAGCCTTCTCAATAAGTAGGGTGATAATAAATCCTACCTTTGCCCTATCTGTAGGATAGGAGCGAGGTTGCAATTCAAAATGGATACTAATTTGGTTTAAAAAACCACGACACTTCTCAGGCGCCCCATCATAGCGTACTGGGGGGGTAATGCGAGAAGAAGCACCCACTGTGGCTACCTCTAAACCTGAACTGACAGGAGAAATAGGGGTATTACGTATCTCCTCTGGTGGGTTATTGGCACGAGATAATAGTGCCTGTAGCGCAAGTGCCATCTGATCCATTCTGTGATCCATGGCTTCAAACCTAGGATCAGGAGAAGCAAGCTGACTGTTTGTACTTGCAGGATCCATTGGCCCTGTCGTAATGTCAGGATCGGGACAGGGATCCAACACGCAGCGTACAAACAGTAGCCAGATACGTATACCGGACCTTAGAATGGACGGACTAACGTAAGTAGTACTGAGAGAATAGTCAAAGACAAGCCGAGGTCGAGGGTAACAGAAGGCAGGAGAGCGAGAGACAAGCCGAATCAAGGATACAGAGGTAAGCAGAGAATAGAATAAGCAAGCCGGGTCAAAACCAAAGGGAATAAGCAGAACACAAGCACTGAGTGACTAGAACAAGCTAGAACCACGACAGGGCAATGAGCTGACGAGAGAAGCTCCGTTAAATACCCTGTTCCGAAAAGTAACCACGCCTCTGAGGCGTCCTGATTGGTCCTGCAGCAATTGACTGACAGGTCGTTCCGGTAGTTTCCTGACGACTTCCGGATGTGATGCTGTAAAAGGCCGTCACTCCCTCGCGGACGGCTTTGCACGACCGGATAGACCGCGAGGAAGGAAGCCATCAGGCCGTCCGGATGAAGGAACTGCTAAGTCTCTACCTCTTTCGGAGGTAGAGACCACAGGTACCCTGACACTTCCATATAAGCTGCAACAGGGTTCTGGTTTGTGGCCGCACAAATGCTGGTGCTCAACACCAGGGGGCGTGTGATTACCCTGCACGAGGCCCTACTGATCCACTTCCATGCTGAAGACTCTGCTCATCTTCTACAACAGGCACAGGGGTCCCTGAATTGGTGGTAAGCGCTGAAAGCTTCCAGTACTGTAGGGTATACCCTGTGATGCCATGCGGGCGGCACAGATCCGCCTGTGTGACAGGATGTACCCAGATTGGGTTATGGTACTGGCAGTGTTTTAATCACTAAAGCTCACCCGGATAGTGCTACAGGGTCTGCCCCTGGGTATGTATTGCATGCATTATAAGGGTTAGTCACACAATCTGTCAGACAATTTTTTAGAAGTTGGTAATAGATGGCACAACAGTGAAAATTTTAAGTCCTTACTTGTAGTGAAGATACACAGTGGGGAAGTACAATGTCTGTGGGTCCGTACCGGCAATCTTAGGTCCGACAGTTATTTATTAGAGTAAGCTGACCATCTGAAATTGAAAACAAAGATGGCCACCATGAGTATTGCGGCCCATGAACACAAAATGTCTGTTGCGCACGGGGACCCGGTGGGAGCAACTTGCGCGGTCTGTGTGAGCAACAGGTGGGACACCCCATAATCCCCACCACCCGGCTCCCCCCTACCCAGCCGAAACCGAGCCGCAGAAGGAGCAGGACCGTTGCCTAAAGGTTTTGCTGCAGGTAGGGAGGCCAGGCCGCCCGCCTGGACAGACAGGGATAGTGAGAGTCAGAAGCATAGATGTAGCCGGACAGGGGACAGAGGCGCAAACAGCAAATGCAATAGTGATAAAATAAGGTATTAATAGCAAACAAATTCAAATCATAAGGTAGCATGTAAGAGAATCAATACTCTGACCTGTACTCTAGCTGGAGCAGCAAAGAAAGAGGAAGAGGCAGGCACCACAGAGACATATGTAGAACGTTTCTTGATTCTGATTGGTTAAAACTTTTGATTGATATATGCTGCTGGAGTTGTTAAATAAAGAAAGATTATGCAAATATGAAGCCTCCTGTCATGTGGTAAAATTATGCTTCAGTCCTTGCTTTGAATCCTCAGTTTTAAATATGAAATACAAAAGCAGAAACAGAGACCAATAGTGCAAAACCGTTTTAGGAAAGCTGGATCATGAACAACATAGAAGTAGAGAAGTGCCAACTCACAATATAAAGAGCTATGCCCAGCTCTAGGTAAAACAGCATAGAGTAGTATTGAATACTCCCAACATGTATGATATAACTGGACACTTGGAGATGTATCCTCAAGACTTCTAACAGCATTACAGATAAGCGTCAGCATATAAAATACATAAAAGAGGGAAAAACACAATGGTGCAATAACGTAGGTTAACTGCAACAACAGACAACACTGAGGTCTTAAGAGTGCCAACTTACAATTGGGAGAGCTATAACCAGCTCTGAGTAAAACAGCATACAGTGGTATTTAAACTCCCCACATGTAGGATATCCTTCTAGCGATGCTTGCAGTGCCGGTGTTATGAAATTAGAATCACAAGAGAGGGCCCATAGTGTTTACCGTATAAAAAATAGCAGTGAAAGGTAAAATGAAACATACTTACAGTGTTCAGAGCAGCCACACTGCTCTATGAACCAGGCGTAGGTGGAATAATCCCCATCAGGGATTTCTTTTGTAGTACTGGATCTTTAAAATGATAAAAAAAATCAGCCAGGATAAAACAGCAACAAATAGAAGTAAGTGTGCAAAATACTTTTATTGGATTCTTATAAAAACACAATGCGTTTCAACAAAAAACAGGCTTTATCAAGTGTAGACAACTGAGCCTGGCTGTTCACCTTTTATAGGCAAATATGCCATTTTACTTGCCGGCGGGGGATCAGCAGGGACCCGGTAAGTAGTAAGGATTGCGAGGATGTTCTATGATGCCCTCTGGCGTTTAAGACTGCCTAAAAAAGGACGGCATAGAACGCCCACAGTCCTTAAGGGGTTGATTTGTAAATTGCTATATAGTCTGAAATCAGTAAATAGGGAAGGGCTGTAATGAAAAATATTTTGAGAAGACCTTTAATGTTCTCAGAATGTAAAGTTAAATATACTAAACAATCCAATGTTGGTTCATTCATTAAACTGCTAAATAATCAGTATCTTCATTTGCAATAATTGTTTGTCTTCTTTAGTGGCTCTAGCAGATTTTAGGTAACGTTATACATAATTTTTCAGTAGAAATCACATCCTGCTTGTTCCTAAGCAGTCCATGCTAATATGACTTAGCAGTGCAGCATTTGCTTTTTTCACAGTACAAAGTTACAAATATAATATCAGTATTTAATGTCATGTCTACTATCAATGGGTAATTTTGATGGAGATACAAAATGAATTTGTCAATTGGCAAAGTATAGCGCAGATGCTCATTTTATGTCATATAAAATTATTATTTCCATTTCTATTGGCCAAAAATCTGATTGTCCTGCAACATCATAAACTGAATTTGATTTCCAGGGAGTTAGGTGCAGTATAAGATTTTATTTCTTATCACATATTCATAAAGTTGTTATTGAAAACCTGAGACACTGTTTTCCTGCCTGTTTATAAAGTTAGTATATAACCAAGAAGACAAAAAAAAAAAATACGAGAACTGCAATTAATAAAATAGTTCATAATATTTGATTTGATATGCAAAATTAACTAATTTTTGACAGAGTTGTATAACATAAATTGATAATCCTCTGTAAACTGATGGGCTATTTTCAGACCAAAATTGTTACTGGTTTTTAAGTATGACATATTTTGTACCATTATTTATGATATTTATGATATTAATGAATAACATATCATACCATTCTTCTATGACTGCTAAATTATTTATTTATGAAATATTTTACCAGGAAGAAGACATTGAGATTTCTCTTGTTTTCAAGTATGTCCTTATGACTCAGTTGTTCTTCTCAAGAAAAAAAATGTTTTATCTTAATTGCGCCCTCCCAGGGTAAGTATTTCTATACAATACCAAAATTTCTATACAATTTCAATACATACCAAAAGAATGAAAAGAAAGGGAGAAGGAGAAGTAGAGGGGGAAAGAGAACAAAAAGAGGCATAAGAGACTATAAAGCCCCAGAGGAACCGGTGCGGATATTTAATCTGTCTGACAAACAATTAGGGAAGTCACATATTTCGTTACTCAATAAGGGCCTAAAATTCGCTCCAACATAGAATTTGGATAAATTACAATTCTTTGTGGATTTGAATAAGTTCACAAGGAAACTTTGTCTAAAAAACATTTTAACAAAAATATAGAGATTCCCATAGTTATAGATGAACAATGTGAAATGGAGAATGAAAAAGTAATGCATACCTCACTAAAAGAAAAGTCCCATTTCTATCCAAAATGTTTGGTGTCTGAAGGAATGATCACTTTTCAGAATATGATCAATTCAGACATACAAAGATTAAAACCACCAAGTAGATTTGTATCGAATTTAACCCCCAGGAACATGCAGCACTTAAAGATTTGAGACAAGATACCAACATAGTGATCAAGCCAGCCGACAAGGGGGGTGGGGTGGTTATTATGAACTATGAGTACTATATAGAGGAATCGAATAGACTACTTGGAGACAGTTCTACCTATAAGAAGCTACTCCAGAATCCCACACAAGAAATAAAAAAGGGGTTTAAGGAAGAGGTTCTAAATGAAAAGGAAAGAGAGTATATTGAGATAAAGTTTGAGAGGATACCAATATTCTACTTTCTCCCGAAACTACATAAAGAGAGGCTTAAACCACCGGGAAGACCTATAATTTCGGGTATCAACTCGATATCGTGTAGATTATCGGAGTATGTAGACCATCTATTCCAACCTCTAGTGAAAATATGTCCATCATACTTGAAGGATACAACCAGTATCCTACAGGTATTGCAAGAAATTAAATGGGATAATGACTGGCTTCTAGTTACAGCAGACGTAACTGCTCTATATACCAATATAGATCATAAATTGGGCATCCAAGCTATAAGATATAATCTGGAACATAAATCTTCATACCCTAACAATCAAATTCAGTTTATTTTAGAGTCCATTGAGTTCATCTTACGTAACAACTTTTTTTGGTTTAACCACGACTTTTATTTACATATAAGCGGCACTGCCATGGGCACCAAGTTCGCTCCCAGCTACGCAAATTTATTTATGTCACGTTGGGAATCCCTACATTTTGGGGATGAGAGTGGCTGGGAGTCGAACTTGGTGCTATACAGGCGTTACATCGATGATTTGTTTTTTATTTGGCGAGGAGGAGAGGAACTCCTCAAATCATTTATTCAACACGTCAATTCTAATCAACGGGGGATCAGTTTATCCTTCGACTATAGTGACAAAGAGGTCCATTTCTTAGACCTCACTGTGTATATAGAAGCAGGTAATATTAACACCAACTCCTTTTTTAAGTCCATTGATGTAAATAGTTACATAGAAATGAGTAGTTGCCACTTCAGCCCTTGGCTCACTAACATTCCGAAAGGACAACTAACCAGAATAAAAAGGAACTGTACCGATCAGAATGTTTTTGTACATCAAAGCCAACGGATTTTGACTGACTTCAAGGAGAGAGGCTATCATGACGACATTCTGTGTAAAGCTGTAGAAGATACACAGAATATAAGTAGGAATAACCTATTGAAATATAAGACCCAGATAACAGATAAGAGAAAAGGGAATGATGTCCCTTTTATCTGTCAGTTTTCAGGGCAGCAAAACAACCAAGTCAGAAAAATTATATCTGAACACTGGCATTGGCTACTAAAAGATCCTGTTCTATCAAAGTTTCTACCTCCTATTCCAAAAATAGTAAACAGAGGGATAAAGAATGTAAAAAGAACGGATAGTATCCCGAATAAAAATCAAACTAAACCTAATTTCATTAACCAACTAAAGGGATTCTTCAGATGTGGATATTGTAATGCCTGTCGGAATACAAATAGTGGAAAACAAACCATTAAAGATTTCTCAGCCAATGGAAAAATATATAGGATAAAAGAACTTATAACTTGCCAAACACAAAATGTAATTTATATGCTAACCTGCCCATGTGGCTTGAGGTACATAGGCCGTACAACTAGACAACTACGAGTAAGAATATGTGAACATGTATATAATATCAAGAGAAAATATCAATTACATCAAGTTTCTCTACACTTTGAGGAGTTTCATAACTCAGACCCCTCCCTCTTAAATTTTATGGGGATCCAACAGAACTGGAGAGGAGGCAATTTGATTCAGAATTTAGGCCGTACAGAAATGAGATGGATATTTGAACTAAACACTCTCATTCCTAATGGAATGAACAATGACTTCGAAATCTGTCATTTTTTATAATTTGTCATTTTTAAAATTTTTATAAGTATCAAGTTGAATTGATTTTCTAATTTTAATTTTAATTTTAATTTTTAATTTTTAAATTCTAACTTGGACATTTGCATAATTTAGATTTTTTGGGAAATATTACCCCTTTAAATACTTATACATTAAAAATAAGATTTGAATATCCACTCAGATTTTGTATATTTTGTATATTTTTTCTCTAATCAATAAAATGTCACTATCACTTTAAATGTCACTTTAAGCATAGTTAAGAGGAAAATCAAAGACATGTGTATATAATTGAGAATAAGATAAATGTATACTAACATATATTCTCTCTCTCTTTCCATATGTATTTTTCAATTAGGCTTCTAAAGGGAAATGAGTGTGGATACATTTGAATTTGTACATATATTTTGTGTTGTTGCAATGTATTAATGTTATCACCCAAACCTTGTATAGATATATATATACCTGTTAATGACCATATACATATTGTTATTGCAAATGTGGGTTGCCCATTCCAAATGAAAGTAAAGCAAGCATTTTTAGCTTGCCGGTCTGGAGGCTCTCTGGACGTCCCACATATGCAAAGTGAGGAAGGTGGAACACACCAATGAGATGAAAGACTTTTCGCATAAAAACCCTGAGAGTGAGGAGGGACTTAGCAAATTATGTCCTGACGAAGCCGTCTGTGAACGGAGAAACACGTAGACGAACACGGAAGTATTTTGAGAAGGGGCGGAGCCTATTAACCAACCGGGACTTTTGAAAGAAGCAGCAGCTGATCGCTCGCACATTACCCGGACCACAGTGAAAGGAACTCCATTTACCCCCTAACCCAGGAGACATCTCCCAGTGCGGGAAAGCCTGTTTGTGAGTAACGGGAATATACACCGTTTTACTCACCACTCTATCTAGTAAGCAGCAAACCTGCATTATGTCCTATTTGTCTAGCAGTAATCTGTTTTGTGTGTGTATAGAGCAACTACCTGCTTTAGGATTGTTAAGTAAGCAGTGATATGCTATACACCTATGTTTTATATTTATTTTTCATTTTTGTATAATTGAAACTGTTATATTGGTAATAAATTGTTTTACATATATCTAATTAAGCCACTATCTGTATTTTTAATATTACTTAAGAGGCTTCCAGTAAGCCATACAGATCTGTTCTATGATTTCTTTTGTTTTTTATATTTTTCTTACATGCCGAGCATGAACTGGAACACCATTCAGTGAATAATATAAGTACCTTTCTTTTCCTTTTGCAAACTTTGGTGCATGTGGGAGAGGGACCTATTGCAATCTTAAATCGCTCCACTTCTTAATATTTTTTTTGTAATACTTGACATGTGGTGAAGGGATCACTTTGAAGTGTTGCAGCGAATATATAGCAAATATCTAAATATTTGAATACTTACTTATGAATAGCTCTATATAAGTTCTTATAGAGTGTCTATATATTAAGCGCTCCAGTATTGTATATTTTATTAAGTATTTCTATGGTTGTGAATGGTTTGACCAGGGTCTGGTCAAAGCCAAAATCCCATGCACAGTGCAGCAATGACTGAGAGCATCAGCTGAAGCTCCTTTAAATGAGCTAAACTCACAGTAAGCAGTCAGGCTGGCTTACATCAGAGAGTGTTTGGCTCACCTGGAGGAGGTGACTGGTATCCTGCAGATTTCAGACCATTTGCCAACTATTTGGCTGTGTACCCCAGGGGGTGCCAGAGCACTCCTGGCACCATAACCAAACAGCTCACAATAGTGGTTATAGTGTTTTAAGTGTTCCTTAAGTAACTTAACCAGAAAATTACACATTATTGTTACTCAGTATTTAATCAGTATTTCATTCTAAACTAGTAAGGGCCATCTGGAAACTCCCATGAATCCTAAAGAAAGCACTGATTATAAAACAGGAAAACATGAAACAAATAAAGAAGGTAAGCAGATGGCAAAACAGAGAGAATGCCCACCCAACTGATCTGGAGGGACAATAGAAAGAGGTTTGTCTTGTCCTTATCCATATCTCCACTATATCCCATAACTGGCAATCCACTATTTTCTGTAGGCATAGAGAGCTCAATTTTATCTCAATTGTCTCCCAAACCTGTTGTGACCCTGATGGATGTAAAATCTACCACATTCACTCGCCCTCTACAAAGTCTGCTAGTGAACAGACACCCATCCCATATGGATCATTTTACATACTTCCAACTTTCTTGAAGTCTACACGGGGAAATCAAGAGACTTTTAGGCCAATTACAACATTTGAAACCTTATGTCACAACCAGACGATTCCCACTAAGCCAATCTCTGGAGCCTATAAACTGTTAACATTATCTTACTACAAGCAAATGCATATGTCAACAAATGGTCTAGGGACCTGAATATGACTCTCTCCACAAAAGAATGGCATAAGATTTTTTTCCCTATCTTGATAAGCTACTGTAAGTGCCCAGATCAAGAAAATTAACTTCAAACTCTTTTTTTAATGGTACTTCACCCCAGCAGTTTTACTAACAATGTTCTCTTCCATACCTGCAATATGTTGAAGATGCAGGACAGCCAGGGGATCCTTTACAAATTTTTGGATGGCATGCCAACTCATAAACCCCGTATTGGAAGGCAATATATAAGGAAATAGATGAAATCCTCCAACGACCACTGGTATTCACTCCTAAATGCATGCTGCTGCACATTCCTACTGTTTGATATAGCAAAATCTCTAATTCCACTACACTGGAAACAGAAAAAAACATCAACAATTGTAAATTGGCTTAGCTCTATTGAACAGATCAGACAATTGTGAGATCGTACATATTCATTCGAAAAATGATATACAAAATATTAAAAAACTTGGAGCCCCTTGATTAAACACTTATCCCCCCTCAATGAGTAACCAAGACCCGACACGAGACTGTTTAACATCCACAATCAAGCGCGGCCTTGAAACACACTAATCCCATTGCACATTTTTCTCCCTAACTGGGTCTTCCCTCTTTAATTTTTTTTTACATTTATGTTAAATCCATTACTATATTTTCACTACGGTGTCACGTGTGATGTCTACTACTGACTGTCCGACTTGGAAACTATATTGTTCCTCTAAACCACATATGTAGATTGTGTGCTCTTTCTATTTAATGTTTCTTGTCTAATGTTTGCTCTTGCACATGTTGCATATACTTGTTGTATTATTATTTTATTATTTATATAGTGCCAGCAAATTCCATAGCGTACAATGGGTGGACTAACAAACACATAATTGTAACCAGACAAATGGACGTACAGGAACAGAGGGATTTAGGGCCCTGCTCAATGAGCTAACATGCTAGAGGGAGTGGGGAACAGTGACATAAAGGGTATAATAAGGGTAATGAAATAGGTTGCTAGAAAAGTATTCACTGAGAACTTATTATTTTTAAAAGTTGCAGGAGAGGAGTCATGGCAGTGGGGAAATAAAAACACGCTAACAGTTTAAATGATATGCTTTCCTGAAGAAGTGTGTTTTTTCAAGGAGTGGAGACTGGGTGAAAGTCTAATGGAGAAGGAAAGGGAGTTCCACCGAAAAGGTGCAACCCTGGAGAAGTCTTGGAGGCGAGCATCAGATATCACGTATCACGTATATATGTATGATGGACACAGTTTTTTTTTACATTTGTAACTTTATATAAATGACAAAAAAATAAAATTAAAATAAATCAATAAAGAAATGTGAAAATGGCTTGCCCATGTGTCAATATTTCTCCCCTCTACTATATATGATGCATGTGAAAGACAGTGTGATGTGAATATGCTCAGGGTTAGTATAAATTGAATAAGTAAAATTGCCAACCAAGAGCCCCTTAACTACTACAGAATAGTTATTGATATGTGTACATATAGCAGATATGCGTCCAATTTTGCATGTAAAAGAACACTCCAAGCACCATAACCACTGTAGCTTGTTGTACTGGTTATGATGCCATTGTAAGCAGTAAAACCATTTTTGACCAAAACCGGAGACCCAGAAACTCCTAAGCAGAAACTTCTATTAGCTCTTCTACAGTAAGTCCTTAGGGGTTCTTCTGCATTAATTGTGGTGAATCCCAGATAAGAAGTCAAACCATTCAAAAAAAAAAATGTGACTCCTTGCAATGAGGGGCGCCAGGGCATTCCTGGCACAATAACCACGACATACAGCTGTAGTGGGTACAGTGCTTAGAGTGTTCTTTTAAAACACTTTCTATGCTTTTAGGCTCAACTAAAATATTTAAAGCAAAAGACTAATGGGCAGACACCATAAACACTAAAAACTCTTACAATGCTCATATGTGGGATTGTTTATAATTGCTATTTTGGCCCAGGCTGGAAATGGATAAACCGGAATCCAGAAAGGTCAGTATTTGATGTCAGTTTCAGTTTTGTGACTTCACTTTTATATTGAAAATTCCATCCATTTATACAATCAGTAGAACCCACAGTTCTCTATATTGTACCAGAAGATAATCATGTCTTGTCTAGGAAAAGTAGCCTCCTCACTATAAGTGAACCTGTAAAAGCTGACACGTGCTTTAATAGCATAGTATTTATTTTTGGCGATCACAGTTTAATCAAATTGTCTATGTACTACAATTGCCAGTTTTTCTTGACTTGGCTGTCGATACAGATCTAAAATGTCAGTCTCTGATAAACGAGTTTCAAATTACACTGTATATTATCCGTTGTGTCATGTTTTACCAATAATGTGAATACATTAATTTTCTTAACTGACTAAGTGGAGATTAATAAATAGACATGCATTATTACTTATATCTATTTTATTATAAATTTACCAAGTGGGAAGTCAATTAAAGAAGCAATTAGTTACAAATGGTTGAACATATGTCAATAAAGGTTGAAGGAAATACATTCTCGCTGAACCTTGCAATTGCTTTGTTTAGCAAGTTGCCATTTTGTCACTAATTTCTTACAGTTTGCATTTCCAACTTAGGCCCTGCAGCTACTCTTGTGTACAAATCACTGTCTGCAACCTTGGTTGTTAGCTCAAAAAAATGGGAGTTGTAATCTAACAATGGTAAAAAGATCTTATGCTGCTAAATGTTTTGAACCATTTTTCCATATTTTTAATCTCATTGTTAGCATGTTCTAGATATTTTTAATAATTCAGGTATATACAGATAGGTTAAATTAAGCTAATTTTAGCTGCATTTATTTGAAACAAAAAAGTGCTTTTTAAATATATCATGATTTTCTAAATAGTAAAATTAGTTAATCTCCCTTAAAAATCAGTATTGATTACTCAGTATTACTTTTATTTCATTGGTGATTATTGTAATCTGCACCTCTTTATCTTTCAGTAAAACTGATTTCAAAAAAGTAGTATTAGTGTCTTTTGGTCAGATCAGAGACAATATTTATGACATCTTTTGTTCTACTAAATTGTATGTATTGCTTACTGCTCTAGAAACATAAAAATAAAGAAGCATATGTCTAAGAATTTAATGAGGAACTGTAAAAAGAGTGCAGCATTCTGAAAAACATAAATTTATTTTATGCAAAAACTTTAAAGAATTAAGCATGCAAAAATCCATCAAATACATTAAAGTAGTATGGTTCTTGGGGAGGGGCTTTAAGGAGCTAGATATACAAAGGAGACAAGACAACATAACCGAGAGATGAGTAGTGCCACTAATTTTCCAAACTTCTGTTAAGGCATGTAACTTGGGTATCATTTTGGATTCCAATATTGTTGAATGGATAAGGCATTGGCTCAGAGAGAGGCAAAAGAGGGTTGTAGTCAATGTCTAGTTACCAGTGGGGTACCTCAGGAATCTGTACTTGGAACCATTCTCTTTAATATTTTTATTTGTGATATTGCAGAAGGACTTGATGGTAAGATATGTCTTTTTGCTAATTATACAAAGGTTTGCAACAGGGTTGATGTTCCAGGAGGGATAAGACAAATGGCAAATAATTTAGGTAAACTAGAAAAATGGTCAGAACTGTAGCAACTGACATTTAATGAGGATAAATGCAATTTAATACATCATGGGTATAAAAACCCAAAGGGCAGAGTTAGAATATTTGATACAGTCTCAACCTCAACATCTGAGGAAAGGGATATAGGGGTAATTATTTCAGATGACTTAAAGGTAGGCAGTCAATGTAATAGAGCAGCAGGAAATACTAGCAGAATGCTTGGTTGTATAGTGAGAGGTATTACCAGAAGAAAGAGGGAAGTGCTCATGCCATTGTACAGAACACTGATGAGACCTCAATTGGAGTATTGTACGTAGAACTGGAGACCGTATCTTCAGAAGGATATTGATACTTTGGAAAGAGTTCAGAAGAGGGCTACTAAACCGGTTCATGGATTGCAGGATAAAACTTACAAGGAAAGGTTAAAGGATCTTAACATGTATAGCTTGGAGGAAAGACGAGACAGGGGGGATATGATAGAAAAAAGTGAGAAAAGCCCTACTAACTCCTCCCTGCTGGGGAATAACCCACAATTATAAATAACAAAAAATAGGACGGAACCCAAACGAGGTCCCTAATCGGGAGAGTTATGATAAAAAAGGAGTCCCTACCTTTAATAATCCTAGGGATATAAGGGAATAAAAATAGTCAGGAAGAGAAGACAAGGTATAGGGATAAGATGTGTAAATACACATGCAAATCCAAACAACTCTTAAACAGGGAGATAGCCAAACGAAAAAAGGATGGTACTAATTACTCCAAACTGTAAGGTTGTGACAGTATAGGTAGATTTGAGGGAAAAAGTAGAGGGTAGGGGTGAGGAACACCTCCAAAGGGGGAAAAAAGGAGCAAGCTAAATCCCCCATAAACAACAGCCCCCAATCCCAATAAGGACCTACTTCCTAAGAGAGGTCCCTAAAACTATTATACCTCGGCACAGTGAGAATCACAAGTGCCTACCTATTACCCTTCTCTCTTCCTGGCTAAGTAGCTAAAAATACAAATTAACTTAACTTAAACTAATCCATAAGTGCTACCTAAGTGAACCAACTGAACAAAATAAATAAAAGAAAACTCGACGCGCGTTTCAGCGTGCTAACACGCCGTCGTCAGGAGTAATGAACCTCCGTGTGGTTTTATGCTCGTTTATATAGGGATTGTAACGATTAGCCTATAACAATTTGCCGGTGTGTATCCGACATGTGTATTACCCCTCCGTGACTTGCGGTTCATTGATTGGTCGCAGGGAGGCCAACCCAGTTTCCTATTGGATGGCCTCTTGGACCATATGACCGCAGGCTGTTACGGTCCGATTGGACGGTACCCACGTGGGGGCGTAGGGGGGGGAGTGGCTTAATCGCGTCAATCAGTGACGCCGTTATCCTTCCCAAGTGACTCCTCCCATGTAGAATGCGGTCTACGTAAACTCCAAATACCTAAGGGATCCTCTGGTGACGTGGATTGTCAAACCTGCTGAGACCTCCCATATTGTCCGTGTCAAGAGCAACCCATCCTGGTACTCTGACAGGGAATTTTGGCACAGGGTATGGCTAACCAGCCTGAGTTTATAGTCCAATTGCCACGGTGTCCTAGTAGTATATTACTAGGACATCAATAAAGAGGATCCTTATTAGGTGTGATGACACATAGCCATATAGAGAGTATTAAGATGTCCCCAACGTAAACCGAAAATACATAAGCGAGAGTCTAATGATGGGAGTATAATAAAGGAGCCTGCTGTATGGGAGTATTAAGTATTACTTATATCTCCCTATTTTACAGCATAACAGGTGAATCTGATAAATTGTGGAGAAAAACACATACAAGAGCTGTCCAAATTTATGATCCTTATATTAAATCTCGCACCAGGTAAAAGCGAAACATACGGAGGATAATGTATTCATTTATATGAACAGTAACTATATACAAGTGTCCAATCTACTTATTATATACATAGGATTTGTGAGGGATGTCCCTAACTATATATTACATCTAAAAGAGTAATCATAAAAAAGCGGAAAATGAAAAGCCCTCATTTAGGCCAGCGGGGGAAAGGGTCTTCAATCTGTAGATCCAATAGGACTCGCGCTGTCTCAGTTTCGTATCCCAGTCACCTTTTCTTTGAGTCTGAGGGATATGCTCAATTCCCATAAACCTCAATTTTTTAGATGAGTTCTGATGGTGTATTTTAAGGTGGCAGGATATGGGAGTTTCTAGCGGTCTCCTAACTGAATTCACGTGTTCCCTGATCCGTAGTTTAAATGCTCTAAAGGTTTTCCCCACATATTTAATGCCACATGAGCAGGTTAGTAAGTAAATCACACCCTCTGTCCTGCAGTTAAAAAATGATTGAACAGGGAAAACATCTGTATTGTTGCTGTCAGTGAATTCCTTGGACTTCTTTTCCATAAATTCACATGCGCTGCAGTGCCCGCATTTATACGAGCCTTTCGGTAGGTAATTATTGGTGCCTCTTTTCCTTGGTGCCAGGTGACTCTGCACCAAAGTGTCTCGAAAATTTCTTCCCCTCCTTGCTGTCACTGAGGGAAAACTAGTGATTACTTGTTTTAAGTGTGGGTCCGACTTCAGGATCGGCCAATATCGCTTAAGAGAGTCTATCATATAGTCCCACCCAGCGTCGTATGTAGCGATGCATCGTATCAGTTTTTTATCTGCTGATTGTGTATTCTCGTCAGTGAGAAGTGTGTCGCGGTCAGTCTTAATGGCCCTGGTGTAGGCCCTACGAAGGACCCTATTCGGGTACCCCTTTTCCTTAAAGGCTCTCCTAAGCTCCCAGGCTTTGATTTTAAAGTCCTCTGTTGACGAGCAATTGCGTCGTAATCGGAGATACTGGCCTATTGGAATACCAGCCTTGAGTGGCTGAGGGTGGTAACTGGTCCAGTTTAAAAAGCTATTAGTAGCTGTTTGTTTCTTAAACAGAGTTGTTTGGACCATTCTCCCTTCCTTAATTTCGATAGTGATATCCAGGAAGTTAATTCTGTTACCTCCTAGCTCACTGGTAAATCTTAAATCAAAGTCATTAATATTCAGAATTTTGACAAAGTCTTCAAAATCCTCGGCAGACCCTGTCCAAACAATTAGTACGTCGTCGATGTACCTTTTCCAGCATGATATTGACTCAGAATATTTCCGTAGATGTGGCGCTTTTAGGATTTGATTCTCCCAAGTTCCTAAATAAAGATTGGCATAGGACGGGGCACACGAAGTCCCCATAGCCGTCCCTTTTATCTGTTGATAGATAGTGCCATTAAATAGGAAAACATTCTTGGTCAATACCATTCTGAGTACATTTGAGACGAAGTCGATATAAAGGTTTGAGGACTGGGGTTCTTGTTCCAGAATGGCTTTGATGTTATCAATGCCCTTCATGTGTGGGATGGAACTGTACAAGGATTCTACATCCAGGCTACATAAACATGCTTGCTCTGGTATGCTTAAGTCCTTCAAAAAATTAAGCATCTGCTTAGTATCTCTTATGTGAGATGGTAGTCTTGACACCATAGGGGATAAGATTTTATCAAGGTATATACTCAAATTCTGAGTCAAGTTGCCACACCCCGACACAATTGGTCTACCGGATGGATTATCTAAAGATTTGTGGACTTTTGGCAAGCTGTAAAATGTTGAGAGTACTGGCTGTTTAACCAACATAAAATCAAACTCATTTTTAGTGATTACTTGGTCTAATAAGCCTTGGTTCAACAAGGTTTTAATTTCAGCAGAATATTGTGAGGTGGGGTCATGACAAAGGATCTGATAGGTTTCCCTATCGTCCAACAGGTGTTGTACCATTTGGATATAGTTGGACCGATCCATAAGCACAATATTCCCCCCCTTATCGGATGGTTTAATCACCAGGTCATCATACTCAATCAGTTGTTTTAATGCCATTTTTTCTTTATTAGTCAGATTACTGCAGATTTTAATTTTCTGATTTCCCAAGTCTGCTTTAATTATATTAATATTCTGAGTCAATATCATGCTGGAAAAGGTACATCGACGACGTACTAATTGTTTGGACAGGGTCTGCCGAGGATTTTGAAGACTTTGTCAAAATTCTGAATATTAATGACTTTGATTTAAGATTTACCAGTGAGCTAGGAGGTAACAGAATTAACTTCCTGGATATCACTATCGAAATTAAGGAAGGGAGAATGGTCCAAACAACTCTGTTTAAGAAACAAACAGCTACTAATAGCTTTTTAAACTGGACCAGTTACCACCCTCAGCCACTCAAGGCTGGTATTCCAATAGGCCAGTATCTCCGATTACGACGCAATTGCTCGTCAACAGAGGACTTTAAAATCAAAGCCTGGGAGCTTAGGAGAGCCTTTAAGGAAAAGGGGTACCCGAATAGGGTCCTTCGTAGGGCCTACACCAGGGCCATTAAGACTGACCGCGACACACTTCTCACTGACGAGAATACACAATCAGCAGATAAGAAACTGATACGATGCATCGCTACATACGACGCTGGGTGGGACTATATGATAGACTCTCTTAAGCGATATTGGCCGATCCTGAAGTCGGACCCACACTTAAAACAAGTAATCACTAGTTTTCCCTCAGTGACAGCAAGGAGGGGAAGAAATTTTCGAGACACTTTGGTGCAGAGTCACCTGGCACCAAGGAAAAGAGGCACCAATAATTACCTACCGAAAGGCTCGTATAAATGCGGGCACTGCAGCGCATGTGAATTTATGGAAAAGAAGTCCAAGGAATTCACTGACAGCAACAATACAGATGTTTTCCCTGTTCAATCATTTTTTAACTGCAGGACAGAGGGTGTGATTTACTTACTAACCTGCTCATGTGGCATTAAATATGTGGGGAAAACCTTTAGAGCATTTAAACTACGGATCAGGGAACACGTGAATTCAGTTAGGAGACCGCTAGAAACTCCCATATCCCGCCACCTTAAAATACACCATCAGAACTCATCTAAAAAATTGAGGTTTATGGGAATTGAGCATATCCCTCAGACTCAAAGAAAAGGTGACTGGGATACGAAACTGAGACAGCGCGAGTCCTATTGGATCTACAGATTGAAGACCCTTTCCCCCGCTGGCCTAAATGAGGGCTTTTCATTTTCCGCTTTTTTATGATTACTCTTTTAGATGTAATATATAGTTAGGGACATCCCTCACAAATCCTATGTATATAATAAGTAGATTGGACACTTGTATATAGTTACTGTTCATATAAATGAATACATTATCCTCCGTATGTTTCGCTTTTACCTGGTGCGAGATTTAATATAAGGATCATAAATTTGGACAGCTCTTGTATGTGTTTTTCTCCACAATTTATCAGATTCACCTGTTATGCTGTAAAATAGGGAGATATAAGTAATACTTAATACTCCCATACAGCAGGCTCCTTTATTATACTCCCATCATTAGACTCTCGCTTATGTATTTTCGGTTTACGTTGGGGACATCTTAATACTCTCTATATGGCTATGTGTCATCACACCTAATAAGGATCCTCTTTATTGATGTCCTAGTAATATACTACTAGGACACCGTGGCAATTGGACTATAAACTCAGGCTGGTTAGCCATACCCTGTGCCAAAATTCCCTGTCAGAGTACCAGGATGGGTTGCTCTTGACACGGACAATATGGGAGGTCTCAGCAGGTTTGACAATCCACGTCACCAGAGGATCCCTTAGGTATTTGGAGTTTACGTAGACCGCATTCTACATGGGAGGAGTCACTTGGGAAGGATAACGGCGTCACTGATTGACGCGATTAAGCCACTCCCCCCCCTACGCCCCCACGTGGGTACCGTCCAATCGGACCGTAACAGCCTGCGGTCATATGGTCCAAGAGGCCATCCAATAGGAAACTGGGTTGGCCTCCCTGCGACCAATCAATGAACCGCAAGTCACGGAGGGGTAATACACATGTCGGATACACACCGGCAAATTGTTATAGGCTAATCGTTACAATCCCTATATAAACGAGCATAAAACCACACGGAGGTTCATTACTCCTGACGACGGCGTGTTAGCACGCTGAAACGCGCGTCGAGTTTTCTTTTATTTATTTTGTTCAGTTGGTTCACTTAGGTAGCACTTATGGATTAGTTTAAGTTAAGTTAATTTGTATTTTTAGCTACTTAGCCAGGAAGAGAGAAGGGTAATAGGTAGGCACTTGTGATTCTCACTGTGCCGAGGTATAATAGTTTTAGGGACCTCTCTTAGGAAGTAGGTCCTTATTGGGATTGGGGGCTGTTGTTTATGGGGGATTTAGCTTGCTCCTTTTTTCCCCCTTTGGAGGTGTTCCTCACCCCTACCCTCTACTTTTTCCCTCAAATCTACCTATACTGTCACAACCTTACAGTTTGGAGTAATTAGTACCATCCTTTTTTCGTTTGGCTATCTCCCTGTTTAAGAGTTGTTTGGATTTGCATGTGTATTTACACATCTTATCCCTATACCTTGTCTTCTCTTCCTGACTATTTTTATTCCCTTATATCCCTAGGATTATTAAAGGTAGGGACTCCTTTTTTATCATAACTCTCCCGATTAGGGACCTCGTTTGGGTTCCGTCCTATTTTTTGGGATATGATAGAAACATTTAAATACATAATGGAAATCAACCCAGCAAAGGAGGAGACTCTATTTAAAAGAAGAAAAACTACCAAAACAAGTGGACATTGTCTTAAATTAGAGGGGCAAAGGTTTAAAAATAATTTCAGTAATAATTACTTTACAGCGAGTGTAGTTAACACAGGGAGAGAGTTTAAGCATGCATGGGATAAGCATAAGGCTATCATAGATATAAGATACGTATTTAGACAATTGGGCAGACTAGATGGGCCAAAGATTCTTATCTGCCATTACATTCTATGTTTTGATGTTTCTGTTTATCATATTACCCATAATACCAAGCAATGATACCCTGGAACTTGATGCATTTGCAATGAAAAACAAGACTGTCTAGCATTTGATAGCAATCCACATTACAACATGGCAGAGGTTTTTGATGGAAATAAATAAATAAATGAAGAAACAAACTAAAATAATAAAATCAGGATTGGTCTATGCACATCATATGTGATGTTAATGTAAAGGTTTATATAGACTACATATACATGAAAATGACAGTCAGGATATTTCTTTGAAATAATACATTGCTTTTCAATTTGTCAAATATTTGACTAGTACTATTTCTAGTCTATGCCAATTTTACAACTAATTTACTCAACACAAGGGTATATAGACATCTTGAAGAAAACTCTTCTAGTCATTGATTTAAACATGCCTGCACAGTTACCTATTACCAATGTCTCACAGTTTGCAGGTTAGGAACAGATGGACATGTTTTAGAAAGGAACTGATTTGCTAATATAACTAGAATTAGTGAACCATTTAATACTCTGTGGCTGAAACTGGCTGAGGTAAATTCTTTAGTTAGGTATTTTACATGGCATGATGTTGACTTCTGAGTCTGGATAAAAAAATACTGACAACTTAATGTTTAAATAGCAGATAAGGATAATAAGTATCCTTAAGATTCTCTCTGTGTAATGGACATGCCGTTTCCATTCTACACAGACACCCTGATACTGCAAGTACCTGTTGTAGTGCTTAAGGTGCTTAAAAAATGTTCCTTTAAATGTTGGTTAAAAAGCTTGGTTTTAGTGGTTTATTCTCCCTCAGTGTTTTTCGATATGGTTTAATGAAATAGTGCTACAGTGTATTGGTTATGGGCAATGATAAATGTTCTATTATTGTGTTCCCATTCATGTGCAATAACTTATGATACCTATAGGGGGTGTAGTGAGCACTGTGACGTCGAGTGAATAAAGATGGCTGCCGCATAGTCAATGAGACATGTGCTTTAGGGAGGAAGTGACCTATAGGTGGCCTAGTGAGCACTATGACGTCGAGTGAATAAAGATGGCTGCCGCATAGTCAATGAGACATGTGCTTTAGGAAGGTATTGAGAATTCTTAAGTCACTTCCTTTCACAAATGACCACATGTAGTATCCGCCTCCTAGAGATGACCATTAGGTATTGGTTATGTTACCTCTGTGGGCGGATACTAGATGGGAGGTTATTCAAGGGGTTACCAGAAACCTGAGAGCAGTTTCATGACTGGGTCGGAAGAAGCCAGGTGTCTTTAGAGGTGCCCATGTAAATCCATTTAACATGTGGCAAGGAACTCACCTCATTGTTCTGTGTGTTATGCTGATTCAATTATCCTGTGTAAGCTGCTGAATCTCCATGAATAGAGCTAAGTAGATTTCTTACCTGAATGTATTGTTTATAGCAGTGTGTGTTTTTTTTAAAGTATTTGTTTTTTTGTGTGCTTGATAATTGTATTCCCAGTAAAGTTTTGTTTATACTTTTCATCAAAACTTTGCCTCTTGTCTGTTCATTCAAGATATTCACTAATATTTATGTGATTGACCAGTATACATTTTATTATTTTATTTGTGGTATTATTTCATATTTATGAAATTCAGAACTTCATAAATATAAAGAAATTACTTAATTTACCATTACAACTGGCGCTGTGAACAGGATACTGCACAATCACTAAATATAGAATATTTGAATGTGTGTATAGATTGAATAAGCCTATAGCACAGTCACGTTGCACAGTGAAAAGAGATATAGTTAACAAGCATTGTCTTTGATTGGTATATTTGCATTTTTGTGTTCCCCCTGAGAGTAAAGATGCTTACTCTGTTTAAAAAAAGTAATAGAGCAGGAGGGAAGGAGGCGTCTAAGTATGGGACAATTCCATTGTGGGCCAGTTTAGAAAACTGGAAACCCATTGCTGAGGAGCTGATCAAGTATGCAGCTCCTGTCTATCCTGATGCTGGTACTGAACTTGGTGTTCAAGCATTACGGTTAGACCTGGGAGTATACTCCAAAAAAGTGCGGAAAGCCGCTGCCACCACAGGGTGGATAGTTGTGCAGGCCCTTAGCCGCGAGGTGCAAAGAAATAAAGCGCTCGAGAAAGAGTTGCAGGATGTAAAAGATTTATTAGTTATGACTAAAGAATGTATGCGTAGTAATGCATGCCAGGTGGCTGCCCTAGAAGAAAAGTGTACTACTTTAGTGGTAAGCAAGATTAACCGCAGGAGGTCACAGAAAGGAAAAAAGCCAGTGCCTGTAAGTAAAGTGCGAGCAATGGTTGCAAACCCCATATGGGATCCTGAAGCACCGCTACAGTCATCTGATGATGAGTATGTATCCTTTTCTGATGATGATAATGATGTGGACAGGCGACAAGCCCGTCCTATCATTACACAGCAGCGGAAAAGGAGACTACAAGATAGAGCGCATGGTTTGAGAAATGGTGTACATGAAGAGATGAATGAAGTGGTAAAAAGTTACACACAAACAGAGCTCATGGAGCTGGCAAAGGTGTATAAGCATGAAGTTGGTGAAAATGTGGGAGAATGGTTATTGCGCATGTGGGATGGAGGAGCTGACAGTGTGCAGTTGAATGCCAGGGAAGCATTATGTATGGGGCAGCTGACGCTGCATCCACAGCTCATGCAGGTATTACGGAGGGTGAGGGAGATTGGAGGTAATTTTTCATTATTTGATATGGTGCGGCATGCCATAATTGTGGCCTTCCCATCTAGCAATGACATTGAGCCCAGTTTACCCTGGTCAAAACCGAGGGATGCTATTACCCGCATTAGAGTTATGGGTTGTGTGGTGGGATTAAACAAGGATAACTGGGAAGGTCCAGACATGGAGGAATTCACAGCCAGCATGCGGTCTCGGTTTTTAAAAAGTGCACCCCAGGAAATGAAGGCATCTTTATTGTCTTTGCTGGGCAGTTTGGGGAATAATGTAAAGGTACATCAGCTCACCACTTATTTAGCTGAAATTGGGGAATTAGAGTCAGAATCTAACCCTAGGAAAGGTGTTTTTGCCGCTAACAGGACAAGGGAGGAGATGGTGGAACCAATAGAGGGAAAAAATCAGGGAAAGTTTAGGAATAAAACAAGGCTGAGAGTTAATCGTTTTCAAATGTGGAATGATTTGATTGAGGCTGGTGTACCTAGAGAACAAATTAATGGAATTTCAACACCTGCCATGTTTGAAAAATGGTTAGAACTAAAAAAAAAGTCTAATAAAAAGGTACAGGTGCATTTGGCATGCAAGGATCAGGCAGACAATACCATGCCCTCTGCCCCATTTGTCCCAAAGTCTCCTCCCCCTAGTTATTTAAAAAACACTCCTCTCATGCCTACAGACACACCTCCTCTGTCCATACCTCTATTCCAACATTGTGCTCCTTATGCTGTGCCCCCACCCTCACTTCAAGCCCAAGATAATACCCCCCCACATTCATACCCACATATGTCCTCACTGTTTCCAACAGAATATCGTGCTAGGACTTACTCTCATACTACACCTAGTGAGAAACAAGCACTGCCAGAGAGTGATGGTAAAGTCAGATCCTTGTATCCTGTAAAAGATCTGATGACACATGATTTGATGGATTGGGACAGTGCTGTAGTACAATGACAGAATGGTGGGCCTCCGGCGGTACATGTGTCCCCTTTAACCGCCGGGGACCGACGCCCTTATGTACCTTTGACTGTGTGGTGGGGGACAAGACCAGGACCAACAAAGATTTTAGCTTTAGTTGACACAGGAGCAGAAGTCACAGTACTGCATGGTAATCCATCAAGGCTATCAGGACCCTGTGTGAGAATAGAAGGTTTAGGAGGTAGAATTACCAAAGCAGTACAAACTGTTGTGGCTATGTCAATTAACAAAGGACCAAGATTCAGTGCTAAAGTTTTGATTTCAGAATTGCCAGACAATATCTTGGGAATAGATGTGTTACTAGGGCAGAGTATTGAGACACAGTGGGGGGTGTTCACGTTTGGATTCCCTCATAAGCCATACTATCTCAGACCAGTAAAAGACATTGTGCGAGGGAATGCAAATTGGACACCTGTCATTGTTCCTCCTCCATGCAACCCGGTAAGACTGAAGCAATACCGTTTGCCCGGAGGATGTCAAGAAATTAGTGAGACTATCGACAAGCTTTTACAGTCAGGTGTAATTCGTCCAGCTGTCAGTCCGTTCAATGCTCCAGTATTCCCTGTAAAGAAGATGGATGGTTCATGGCGAATGACGGTGGATTACCGGGGACTCAACAAGGTAGCACCACCATTGAGTGCTGCTGTCCCTGATATTATAACCATTGTGGGAAACATTGCCAAACAGGCCGGGGAGTGGCATGCGGTAATAGATTTAGCTAATGCGTTCTTTTCAATTCCTATTGCACCTGAGTCGCAAGATCAATTTGCTTTCACTTGGGAAGGACGCCAATATACCTTCCAAGTTGTGCCCCAGGGATATATACACTCACCTACGATTTGCCATGGACTAGTTGCACGGGATTTAAGCCACCTCACTCTACATCTTCCAGTATTTCACTACATTGATGACATCATGATCTCTGGATCTAAAGAGGAAGTGAAAGAAGCATTACCTGTTCTAGTGAATTACATGACTGGACGGGGATGGGCAATAAATAAAGACAAAATTCAAGGTCCAACCCAAGAAGTTAAATTCCTAGGAATGATGTGGTCCGGGCCTGTTCGGAAGATACCTCAGCCTGTGCTGGATACAATCCAGAATTCTCCAGAACCTAAGACGTTAACAGAAGCCCAAAAGTTTTTAGGTGCAGTTGGTTACTGGAGAGCATTTATACCGCATCTAGGATTGCTGCTACGCCCCATATACAATGTTACCAGAAAGAAATCAGCATTTGTATGGGGAATTGATCAAGCTACAGCATTCCAAGCAGCAAAGGAAGCAGTATTACAGCATCAGGGCTTGGGCTCGATTCAAATTGGAGTTCCGTTCATATTGGATGTGATGGTGAACGACAACGTAGCATCATGGGGACTATGGCAACCGAGCGAAGACAAAGGCAAGCGGGCAGTACCAATTGGGTTTTGGTCCAAGCAATTGACTGGGGCTCAGCAAAGGTACACACCTTTGGAGAAGAATCTTCTGGCAGCATACCTCGCACTGCAGCATGATGACTGAGAAAAGCATAGTATCAGTGAAAACAGATTTACCAATAGCAGGATGGGTACGAGATGAAGGATTATCTGCAAAGACAACAGTGGCACAAAGTCAGACATTATTAAAATGGAAGTGGTACCTGCAGGAAAGAGGAGGGATCCAAGCAGGTGAAGTGAAGGAACTGACCAAACTCCTTACTGGGTTAGTGACATATGATACACTTTCACATCCCAATGTACAAGAAGTCCCAATTTTACAGCCCTCACCCATCAAGACAGCTCCTTCATTTGGAGAACTGGGTGAAGAACAAAAGAAAAACGCATGGTTCACAGATGGGTCTGCAATCATGACCCACAAAGGACGACATTGGACTGCAGTAGCTTACAACCCTCAGCAACAAATTGTGATTCAAGAGAAGGGAATAGGAGGATCTAGTCAATATGCTGAATTGACTGCCATAGTCATACTGATGGAAGAAACCACAGATCCAGAGCTCTACATCTATACAGATAGCTGGGCTGTGTACAAGGCTTGTGTTACATGGATGCCTACATGGAGAAACAACAGGTGGCAAATACATGGCAAGACAGTATGGGGAGGAGAAGATTTATGGGAAAATATATGGAAAACAGCCCAATCAAGATTAATACACCTCGGACATGTTAATGCCCATGTGAAAGATAGTACCGGAGAAGAGAACGCGAATAAGATAGCCGATGAATTGACCCGAATACGAGAAGCAAAAATAACACCAGAACCTGTTGATCCAGTATTACTTAGGATGGCAGACTGGGCCCATGAGACCGCGGGTCATAGAGGAAAAGCAGCTACGCTAGAGTGGGCGCGAGCCCGAGGACTACCAATAACTCTCCAGATGATTGTCCAAGCTCAAGAAGTATGCGAGACCTGCAACGAGGTGAAGAAATGGCCCCTCACGAAGCAAGCCCGTGGACATTTAAATAAAGGAACAATAGCAGGACAGATCTGGCAGATGGACTACATTGGCCCCATGCCTAAAGGAAGAGGGGGGCTGATGTATTGTTGTACTGCTGTAGACACCTTTTCCGGAATTCTGAAAGTATTACCCTGCAAACATGCAAACCAGGCCTCAACACTTCAGATGCTACAGACTCTTGTGATTGCTTATGGACTGCCATCTGAGATTCAGACAGACAATGGAACCCACTTCACTGGACAGCTCGTACAGCAGTGGGCAAATGACTCAGGGATTAAGTGGATCTTCCACATCCCCTATCATCCTCAAGCTTCGGGGTTGATTGAAAGGTGCAATGGGCTTTTAAAAGAACAGATTCGGAAGCTATCCCCAAGTAGGACATTGAGGGGGTGGGACCGGGTGATCACGCAGGCAGTTATGATACTAAATAGTAGACCAATAGGACAGTTTTCACCATATGAAAGATTGACTGGACAGGTAGGGACACCAACTGTGTCAGTTCGATTAAGGTTCAAGGGATCTTTCCCCCAACAGGTGGGGAAGAACAAATTTAAAGTGGTCAGCCAGAACCTAGTTGAGATTGTACAGGGTGATGAATGGATGACATACATCCTTCCCATGGGTGGGATATTACCAGAAGGGACTGAAGTGACCTTCGCCCTAACAGAGGAGCTAAGAGATGATAAATGGTTGACCACAGGGATGGTAAATGTGTTATCAGATTTGTGGGAAATCCCATTGACCAGGGGGTGTCCAGGCCAGATTTTCTCACACACTGTATTAGGCGTGGTATCCATTTGGATCCCACGGAAAGTATTAGTGACATGGGAGGAAAGCAATACCTTACAGACAGGTTCCAAAGTATGGGTGCTACCACGAGCAGGTGAACAGGTCAAACAGAAGGGAGAAATACTGTCCAATGGACCTGGTGACACTAAAGTTGTATTACTAAGTGGAGGTACTCACCCTATTTTCTTTCCTTCCAACAGATTGGTGCCTATATAGACAAGTCGGATCCCTGGTCCTCCAACTCATACCTGAATCTATTAGCAAGTTATTCGAGAGTGTCAAACAGCACGGATTGCTGGATTTGTGGGGCCATATCATTCAGCGAGGAGAGCAGTTACCCATATGTTGGTGTTCCATGGACATTGGAGGAGTTAAAACAATATAATAATACAGGATTCGGCTGGTACCGAGAAGAAGGAAAGCCACAATCATTGGACAGATTGCATATTATAAACCGCCCCCAGGAAGGTGCTATTTGTATCAGTTCACATAACAACGGAGGCAATGCCACTAAAATGGGATATTCTAACTGTACATCTGCCTGGGTAAAGGGCTATGGTAATGAACAACATTGGGCAATGACTGTCAAAGACTCCAGCCCAGTGGTGAGAGTAATAAGTATGACCTCTCATGGTGCAATAAAAAGACTGAGCTTTCCCTTTATTTCTATACTCCTGGACATTTGTTTTAGTGGGGCCCCAGATAATAGTTACAGTGTCCTTCCAAGAGGTGTGTATTTTCTGTGTGGTAATTGGGCCTATAGATGGTTACCTAGTCAATGGGAAGGAGAATGTTACATTGGATCAATCATCCCCGCCATAAGGCATAGAAATAGCTTTCCAGAAGGCATGATTAGAAATAAACGGTGGAGTTCATTTATCGGAGAACATGAAGCTAATTCTGGAATTGTATTTCCCGGCTGGGGAGTATATTGGTCATTAACTCGAATAGAAGCTTTAAAAAAGCTAGTGGATGAAGCTTTAGATGCAACCGTGGATGCTATTAACAAACTATCCCAAGAGCAGGTACAAATGAGAGCAGTGGTGTTGCAAAATAGACTGGCATTAGATTATGTCTTGGACGCCAAAGGAGGCGTTTGTGCGTTGGTAGGGACAGAGTGCTGCTCATATATTGTCAATAACTCTGGCGCAATAACACATGATATTTCAAAGATAAATGATACCAGGAAGAAGCTCCAGAATCCACCGGATAGTGGACCTTTTGGGTGGTTGGGTAATTTAGGGTTTAAAGTAATGCAATGGGTAGTAGTGGGTGTTGTTTTATGTATAATATTGTATTTTTTTGTAAATTTGATTATATGTGTGGGAAAGCAAGCTATGAAGAAAGTAAGACCTATCCGGGAAATATATGAGTTATAGTTATTACTCATGTAATGGGATCAACAGGTGGATTGTATTGGTTATGGGCAATGATAAATGTTCTATTATTGTGTTCCCATTCATGTGCAATAACTTATGATACCTATAGGGGGTGTAGTGAGCACTGTGACGTCGAGTGAATAAAGATGGCTGCCGCATAGTCAATGAGACATGTGCTTTAGGGAGGAAGTGACCTATAGGTGGCCTAGTGAGCACTATGACGTCGAGTGAATAAAGATGGCTGCCGCATAGTCAATGAGACATGTGCTTTAGGAAGGTATTGAGAATTCTTAAGTCACTTCCTTTCACAAATGACCACATGTAGTATCCGCCTCCTAGAGATGACCATTAGGTATTGGTTATGTTACCTCTGTGGGCGGATACTAGATGGGAGGTTATTCAAGGGGTTACCAGAAACCTGAGAGCAGTTTCATGACTGGGTCGGAAGAAGCCAGGTGTCTTTAGAGGTGCCCATGTAAATCCATTTAACATGTGGCAAGGAACTCACCTCATTGTTCTGTGTGTTATGCTGATTCAATTATCCTGTGTAAGCTGCTGAATCTCCATGAATAGAGCTAAGTAGATTTCTTACCTGAATGTATTGTTTATAGCAGTGTGTGTTTTTTTAAAAGTATTTGTTTTTTTGTGTGCTTGATAATTGTATTCCCAGTAAAGTTTTGTTTATACTTTTCATCAAAACTTTGCCTCTTGTCTGTTCATTCAAGATATTCACTAATATTTATGTGATTGACCAGTATACCTTTTATTATTTTATTTGTGGTATTATTTCATATTTATGAAATTCAGAACTTCATAAATATAAAGAAATTACTTAATTTACCATTACATACAGTTACTGAATATTGCTCAATGCTATTCTTCGAGTACAAAAGGTATGCCCCAATTTATAGCACTGAAAACAGAAATTCACTGACTATATGCTTAGATCTGATTTAATCACCTGACAATTATGCTGAAAATGTGTAATTTGGGTTTGAAAGAAGCTAAGTGCATGTAGACAATCTAACATTTTACACTGTTGAATTTTATTTTTCATTCATTAAAATTAGCTTGAACCGCACAGAACTTGAACAATATAATACTAACAAGCATTACATTTGATACTATTCGATTTCATTAAAATATACCTTTTCAAACTTACTTATTTTTATTCCGTTCTATAGGGAAAGAAGAAAATATGTCAGTGAGCTTACAGACAAGATCAGTTGTGTCAATGTGAAATAATTAGCAGTAAATCTATCAATCACATTCATAAAGAGAATGGAGATCTATTCAGAAAACCTATAGTAAAAATCAGTCTTGAGTCAACAACTAACTAAGTAGCAGATACGTTTTATTAAGTAATCCAAGTCACACAGATGGTACAATACAGGTGATGTATATTTGTAACGTATCTCTGTGTCTAACATTGATAATAAAAGGAAACTATAGTCCTGAAAATGACAATTGTTACTTTGGGACTATAGGCTCCCCTCTTGCAATGTGCATACTCTGCACCCCCTTTGCCCTAACAAAACTAAGTTAAACTATTTTTTTTTCAATCCTTTTTATTACATTTTATAAACAGTATAAATACACAATACACAGTGGATCTAACATTAAAACTATTATTCACCCCCAGGGCCGGACTGGGAAAAAAATTAGGCCTGGGCATTTTTCAATCACAGCGGCCCCCTTAGAAGGGGGCGGGTCAGAGAGGGTGTGTTTTGTCTTCACTAATGACAAGCATGCCCCCTCTCAAAGTGAGCATGTTGGTGCACAGAGCCCCGCTGAAGAGCTCTAGCATTTGAAAAAGGCCCTGTATTTGTTCTGCACAGTGCAAGCTGTGTTTACTTTAAACTTGTCTCTGTGTTTGCTTTAAACTTGCACTGTGTTTGCTTTAAACTTGTCTCTGGTGTCTCCATGAGTGTAATATGTGTATATTTGGAAGTATTGTATGTGTGAGGGGTGCGTTGTGTGTGTTGAGTGTGCTGTGTGTATATATTGTTGTATATACTCACAATGCATGTCATATATCTGGTCTATATCAAATGAAAATCATAAATAAGTGACATTACTATCCAAAATCTCCTCAAATTTATACTTTCAAATTTAAAACCTCCAAAAGGGCCTCTGAAGTTGGGGAGCGGAGTTGGGAGCTCAACCCAAAAGGAATATAGTCTGGATTCCAAACTTACATAGTAAAGACAAAACGGAATTGGGGGTAAACATGGAGCATGTTTTTCTCATAAATGGTGCTGCAGTAGGGACCAACATTCATACATAATATAAATTAAGGAACAATGTAAACAAACAAATACAAATTCAAATTGTATAAGGCTACATTAAATCACCTATCTCAGTAAACAACTATGGGGATTCAGTTCAACAATATGGCCAGTTCATAGGGTAAAACCTACTAGGAAAGGTTACAGGATGTATAGCTTTGAGGAATGACAAAACGGGGGATATGAGAGAAACATTATATACATAATGGGAATCAACACGTTAAAGGAGAGTATGTTTAAAAGAATAAAAACTACCATAACAAGAGGACATAGTCTTAAATTAGAGGGGTAAAGGTTTAAAAATAATATCAGGAAGTATTACTTTACTAAGAGGGTACTACAGTAAAAGAAAAATGAGACTCATAGAGTAGTAAAGTTGATTACACCAATATACTAATGTTCAGGTTACACTCACAAAGGTATATTGATTGTAGGCATATCAAAATGAGTTAGACACAGCACGAAAATGGGCATGTAGGATAGAAAAATAGTCCAATAAGTGCAGACTGCTAAAAGCTGAACCACGCGCTAAAATAAATAACACAGGCTTCAAGTGATATATAGGCATATCATAACCAAAGGGTATGATCCTCAGTCACCATCCACAGGTTCCCATTATGCAGAATGAGGGGTACTGCTTCTTGATTTATTGGATACACATTAAAATAAATTAAATCAAATAAATCAAATACAAACACCCTACAGTGGTCCAACCCTACGTGTTTCGTCCGCAAAAAAATTGGACTCCCTCAGGGGTAATAGTAAAGTCCAATCTCCCGTATAGATGCAGTGTCAAAAGGAGGAGGGAGTAATAATTTGGAGGGAGTAATAATTCAATTTTAAAAGCATTAAGAGCTGGACAGAGGGAATATTAGATGGTGAGTGGAGGAATGAGAAGAATATTGGGGTGTTTGCAGGCTGCCTGCAAGTGAAGGAGGTTACCATGTTCATCGCCAGCACGCACTGTGTGCTGACATTTAACATATTTTTTGCACTGAGCTCAAATTAGGCAGTATGGAGTAGAGTTCAAGCCTGCCTAACTCATGTTCTTCTGTCAGTCCCTACATTGGCTTCCTATAAGATATAGAGCTCAATTTAAAATTATGATTCTTGCTTTCAAATCTCTACATAATGCTGCTCCCACCTATATAGCCTCCCTTATACACAAGTGTGCCCTGTCTAGGCCCTTACGATCTGCTGAAGACTTATGTCTATCTTCTGTCCACACTCCCACGCTCGCCTTCAAGATTTCTCGAGGGCTGCACCGTTCCTGTGGAACTCACTTCCCTCCTCCATTAGATGCTTACCCAGTCTCCACTCCTTCAAAAAAATCATTAAAAACCCACTTCTTCATCACTAGTCTTATACTATCCTTACCTTTTGTGTCATTTTACCCCACTCCCTCTAGCATGTAAGCTCATTGAGCAGGGCCTTCAACCCCTCTGCTCCTGTGTGTCCAACTTGTCTGGTTACAACTACATGTCTGTTTGTCCACCCATTGTAAAGCGCTGTGGAATTTGATGGCGCTATATAACTAATAACATAATAATAATAATAATAATAATAATAATAATAATAATAATAATAATAATAATGTGTGACAGGGGTGTAATTACACCCGGAACAAAATCAGAAATGACATTGTATAGGCAGCATTTCAAGCTGAAAAACGTCATATACATTTTGCTAATGAAAATAGCTAAAATGTATTAAAAATAGAGCATGTATTGCCAGTAGGTGGCAGCGTGTAGCTGCACTGAAAACACCCATAACATGGTCAATGCAGATTATTGTGAAACAGAACATCTGCATCTAGGACAGGTAAATCTCTAAAATAATGGATTGGTGATTTTATGATTCCATTTTACATCATAATTGAGTTGAACAAATATCTGTTACCAATATTCAATACTCTATGTTCACATTTATTGGAAGAAAAGACACTGATGAAAATATTATAAGCTATTTCCTGCCATTAATCAAACAAATTCAGGAATACATGGAATGTAATTTCTCATCATTAGTTGATCTTTATATATCAATGTATAAATGTTGATCACATAATCTCTCTTTGTTACATTTTGCTTTGATTAATCTAGTCCATGAACAATCCATGAGTCAAATATGTATCAAGATCAAGTTTAAGAAGTAATGAGGCATAATACTACACCTTTTATTTTTTTTTTGAATTCTTTATTTTTGTTGCGCAGGTGGTTACAGAAATATTGACGAACGTCACAACAGCGTATATGTATAAATCAACAAGTTAAAACAGTGGCAGCGCTACATGCGCATTTTTGATTTTTAGGTACAGGGTTATCTATACGCCATAGATGCGTTCCTAGATGTGAATCCATGCTTAGTAATGGCGTGAGTGTATATATAGTTTATAACATAACTGGTTAGAACTTTTCGCTTTAAACAAAACTAGTGGGGTGTTACGTCGCTACATATTACGATCATATAGTAGTAATAATAACAGTAGTATGGTTATCTTATCGTGAGGATAAACAAGTGAACAAGACATTTTGCTAGCAGAGCTATATGTCGATAGTGGTAACAATAAACTGTTCGCAAACCGTGTAATGGCCCTGTGGGAGGTAGTACAGTTTAAGTGTTAGTACATAGTGGGCAGGTTAGTAAGAAAGTTGGTAAACATGCCTAGTATTTGCTTAGCCTGGTATGTGCGGTTAGTGAGCAATGGGGAGCCTGTTATTTCAACCGACTGGCCTACCATGCTTCAGAATCGAGCTGGTTATGTAGTAACAGGCTGATTTACATGTAAGACGATTAGGAGGGAACACCAGTAGTAGAGATATTACTCGGGTGGGTCAGGGAAAATAAGCAAAACAGCAATAAGCTGACTTAAGTAATAAGTAAGTGACGAGTACTAAGCTAGGCAATACATGGCTGTAGTTACTTATGTAGTTTCCGTTCGGTTACATGCTAAGTACAGTACAATTAATGTTATTAAGCTAATATTTAGTTGATTATGAGTTAGACCATATGTTAAGATTATCAAGAGAGTTATAACGTAATGAACAGTAGCAGCCTGCTAGTTCACATATAAAAGGTTAGTTACATGAGTCCAGCAATGCGGGTGAGGGTGAGTCAGAGAGTTCATTTTGCCCAGCAGTATCTGGGATCTTAGTGCTTTCTCAGCCGATTCCCAGCTTGAGGGGGGGATTTCAGGGCTCTCCTCAGTTGTGTCCGGGCTTGTATGGTCCACGCCTTGTCGGAGGTCTGAAGCGGTACGTCCCAGACTCTAGGTCCCCCGGATGAAATCAAATCTGGTGGGCTTGTGTGCCGTTTGGGACCCAGGTGCGCTGCCTGTACCCCTCTGCCCTGGTACCTCTGGAGAGCTGATGCCCTTGTGCCACGAGCTCGGGGACCGGTGTGGCCCGAGGTCTCCCCTGTCGGGGTTGTGCGGTGGGTCTTGGTCTTTGGTCGCTGTCGTTGAGGTTTTGCTACCCTCCGCCGGTGTGGCTGGCAAATGTGGAGTACATCCCCACTTGCTCTTGGACCAGGAGGGCCTCCGATTCGGGAAGATGTGGCTCGGTGATCCCAGGCGCTGGAAGGCGGTAATTTAGCACCTCTCTTTGTCGGGGCTGCACGTGTTGCGGGCTTCATAGGACATGGCTCAGCAGCCTGCATGCATTTCGTTAGCTGGGCCCAAAAGTTGTCGAAGATAATGTCTATCGGGTCCCTCTCGATTTTGCTACTGCCCAGCTGGGTAGGTAGGTGTCTGGCTTGCGGAGTTAGAGACGCTTTATCCGCCATATTGGAGGTACCCACTCCCACATTGCTTGAGTGCGTCGCTTGCTGGGTCGGAGGTTGTGGGGTGCGGGGCACTCCTTCTGGTGGGGACCGGGATCTCCCCCACCGGTCCATAGGGGGGGGGGAAGCCGTACATATTCTTGTGTCGTCGCGCGTGGCTGGCGGGAAAGCGGCCGCCATTCCCCTTCGCCACTCGCTGCAGGCCGCACTTCGCCGTCGCGGTTCCCTGTGGTCCTTGGTGACGTATGTGGCATCGCCAAGTTCAGGTAACGCTTCCAAACACAGTGGTGTATTTTGCCAAGGGTTTATGTCGCTGTATCTCAGGTTAATTCAAGGAATATGCTTTCCTCGGCAGGAGCTCTGGCAAAGCACGACCTCTCTGCTCGCTGGTTAGGCTCCGCCCCCAATACTACACCTTTTATAATCAACCAAAACATTATAGTTAGTATTACAATTTGATCAAGACATTCAACACAAAGCTCTAAATGTCAACAGACAATACTTATATTTGCACAAATAAAAAAAATCCTGTTTGTGAAATGCATAACCTCAATGCTTAAATTATATATATATATATATATATATATATATATATATATATATATATATAAAAATATATCATACATTTTTTTCCAGAGCATACAGAACGTTCAACTACTTTATTTGTGATTCAGTGAATGGCACATTTAGGGACAACAAATAGGGAAAATGTCTTTAGATATGCAACAATACTTAGCGCAATTTAAAAATCATAAAATAAAAACTCACTTTTACAAACTTTAGCATCTATTGTTTATATTTTATTTTTACCTGTATTTTTCATTATGCTGACAATTTGTAAGGAATAACTTTTATTCTAAATATTATGAAATTATACTTTTTACAAAATGCACAGTTAATCAACCATAACATGTAATACAAAATTACATGCGGTAGAATGAATGGATTTATTGTATTATTAAATGCAGTTAACTCTGATCATAATATAAAAGTGCATAATGAATCCATCAGTACAATTCTAAACTATAGTTAACTTCAATCATTCCATTCACGTACCTTTGCTTGATTGAGGTGCCAATGAAGATGGGTTATAGGGAAGGGAACATATGAGGAATAGAAAAGGGACCCGCAGAACATCCATTACTTCACAATCTGGCTAGTTAATACATTATCATCCATTTTCATTATAATCCATGTATTTGTAAGTGTGATATCATAGGTTGTTTTATTATTTGCTTAATATAATTCTCCATTGCAACTTTTCTAACATATTTGGGTTTGAATGTGTTCCCAGGAAGAATATATAGATGCTTTTTCTGGGAACAAAATCCACATTCTAGGGCACTTCCTTAGCTAATATAAGATGTTCTGCTACAATTAACATCTTTCTGAATCCACATGAAAGTGTTACATTTTAAGTGAACTTTTCATCTAGAAGGAAGTTTAGTAGTTCGTAAATATGTTTTAGTTGTTGAATTCTGGCAAAGGCCAAATACAATGTTCAAAGGATCTGCAGATGTCTCTATTCAGAACATCAAATATTGTTATTAGTGACAGTATATTAGAATATATTTTACCTTGTGTATATATTGACCCTATGAATAATTTCACAAACTAGTAAACATTTGACCTTCCTTAATACCAATATGAAAATGTATGTTCAGTAAGTAGAAATGATAGTGTATGCTAATACATCCCTCCCAACCTTACAGGCCTTTTTAATTTTTGGGGAGGGTATTTTTTTATTTTTTCCTTCCATGGTCAATCTTAAGTTTGTATTTACTTTTGTTTGTTTTTCCCCCATATTTTATCTTTTTTTTTCTCACTTCCACTGAACAATATTTAGTTTCAATCTTTTTGGAGACATTAAATTTTATAATTGAATTTTTATTCTATAAATAGAAAAACTGTCTGTTTGTTATACAGAGATCTCAACAGTCTGACAAAACTCGGACTCATTTGTTTTCTTTATTTACATGGGCTGTTTTTTCTCCCTGAAATTATATGGTATTCAGTCCTCTCTTATCTTAGAGGTTTTACATTTAATTTATTTTACTTCTTCTACTACAGTTTAATGGCCATATTTCATGTATGTTTAAAATGTCCTACTTAATATACATGTATATTGATACGGATAGAGAACATTTCCCCCTTTGTCTCGTTTTTTCTTCTCTACCTATTTCCCTAGTTGATTTTTTCCAAGTTATTTAAAAATATATTTAAACAATATTTGAAAATAAAAGTTTTAAGGACAAACAATTTATATATGATGTATTGAAGTGCAGCAAAGGACATGCTATCAGCAGACTATTTAGAAATGCTTATGTTATCAATAATTCTGAGATTATAAAATAAGATTGGGATTTCCAAGATTACTTTTTGGAATCCCATTCTTATCTACAAATATCACACGCAGACAGGGGACTCTCTGTGCTCTACCTAATAGAAATGTACTACTTAAAAAATCGCAAATCGCAAATCGTAGGATGGTTACATTTACTTTAAGCTAGGAATATCTAGCGCAATAGAAAATAGGTAAAATAAAAGTAAAAGCTGCACCAAACGAATAAATAAAAAAGTAGAGAATATAAAATAGTCCAAATAAGAGAAGTCCAAATAAAATAAAATAAAAGTCAATCTTAGCTGGATGAATCTTCTTTAAATAAGATAAGTTCTACAATGGTGGTATCCTCGTAGTCCTTCCTCAGGTAAATCCAATAATATGAAAAGATAAAACAGATATCCAAAATAGTGTAATATGTTCACTAAAATATAATAGATAAAAAGAGAATAGTATAGCACTCACATTTAATAGAGCTATGACCAGCTCTAGTGTGGAGAACGTACAGCGGTATAAATCCCCGCTTGTAGGATACAATGCGACTTTCTTTTCTTCAGGGGTAAGTGCCACTCAAAGAGAAAATAAAAAACCAATAGTGTTATCTGTATAAAAGTAGTAATAAAATAAAATAAATAAATGAAATGGTACTCACAAAAGTGGAGCAGGCTGACTGCTCCTTGATGACAGCGTAGGTGAAATAATCCCCACCAAGGATTACTAGGAGTCCAGAAGTATAAAATGCAAGGTGATGAATGTATATAAAGATTCTTGGCACATGCGAAATAGTGACCAAAAAATAGAAAATAGCCTGAAATTGTACAGAGATTTTTTGTTTTTGTATATACACTAAATTGTAGTGAATAGACTTGGAGAATCATTTCAGACTGACCTCGAAATTCTGAATTCTGGACCACTACGTACCAAAATCTTGAAGATACTGACTTGGGCAAGCGTGAACATATTTGATTTGGCTCTTGTTTATGAGAGCTGTTCCTGGAACCAGATAAAAAGTGGCTGGAAAGGTATAGAGGCTGATTTTTTGGGGGGACAGGGTGATGGCTGCATCTCCTGTCTAATCAAGAGGTGTAAAATAGTGGTGGTTAAATGTTGGAGATCAAGTGATGTGACCAATAGAGGAGAAAAAATTAGGAACAAAAAACACGCTAGACATGCCAGCAGTAATCCTGTGTGTTTACTCTTGTTGTGTCTAGGTTGGAGTGGAAAATAGCTTGGGTCATTGATTCTAGTGTGAGACTAGGTTTTGCAGCTACCAAGCAGCTGCTGACAATGGTACTTGAAAAAACATTGAGTTGGAAATATGAGATTGGCAGGCATCTTGTCATTGATCATTTTTTCTTTTTAACAATTTGGAAAAAATATATATATATTTTTTATTGTGTTTAGTTCAGTGTGTAATGTGCAAGTGTGTAAGCACTATGCAGTGTTTCTTGACGCCAAACACAATAATGTTACAGCAGTAAATCCACCAAGCACTAACCCAGTTTGCAAAACAAAAAACTTTTTTTTCCTGAATGAAGCTGCATTACCTTGCACAATACACAGTCGGTCATATACCTAATCAAATTAATTTTAATTAGAAAAAGAAACCTAAAATCATCAATGTCAAGTACTAATTCCAAGCCAAAATTACAGGAGGGTAGGGGAAGTTTTCCTGTTCCCCAATCTACCATCAGCAGTAGTGCAATTGCTTTTGAGACTAATATAACCTCTTCCTTGGACATAAGGACTACTGACACATCCGCCACCACTGCCTTGATCACCATCACTGCTGCCACCATTATTAGTAGCATCAGGATAGTGGTAATAGAAGCCTGTCTGTTATGTCTGATTTCCCAAACTCCCCCTTGAAGCAACTAACTGAGAGTGCATTATTATGACATTCACATTTAAAATGCCATGCAGAACTTGAAAAATAACAGAATTTCTTAATTTATCACTTTTTTAGATTGTATTCATATTAAATTATGTTCCGTATATAAATATTAGATGTGAAATGAAAGCCCCATTTCTTCCGAACAAAATTATATATAATAAATGTGGGTGCACTTAATATGAAAGAGGTAAATTATGCTTGAACAGACATAGTACAAATTCCAGGTTTTGTTTTGATTTGTTTATATTTCAGCATGTCTCAAAAGATAATAAAATACAGTGTTGGCCTGATTGTTTAAGGTTAAAACTGGCTATATTTTAACCAAATTCTGAAAACACCAGGGCACGGAAAACATTTTATTCACTTTTTTAATCAAAAGTTTCTTTTCTGTGTCTGTTAAAATGCTACTGGAATTTACGTTTCTCACAATGTGCAAAAGTCCTTATGCTACAATACTCATTACGTTTTAGTGCTTTAGTCTGTTCATTTTCAATTAAAATCTATGGTGTTGATAAATTAATAAAAACTATGGTGCATGAACAAATTGTTTACAATTGCGGACAGTTACTTGGAGAGCAAAATGTATATCTATATTAGAACTGGACACAGATTGCTGCCCAGCTATTCTCTCTGACAGTATGTGTGTTCTGCATGAATGATTGCTAAAAAAATAAAACCTAATAACAGCATATAAAGGATTTGTACACAATTCATTACATGGGATAGTTGGCCTCTGCACCATTCTGGGAAGTTTCCATCCAAGACTCTTCCTTATTTAATTTTGTCATCCTATTTTAAGTTACACATCTGAGACTTTATAATCTTATCTTCATCAAGCCAGTTTGCTCTTTTTCAGTTCCATAATCAGAGTTCCTTGATGGCAGGCTTTAGAATTCATCTCAGGGGAGAACAGAAGTGCCTGTGAAAAGCCTTATCGGGAAACTACAGAACATCCTGCTTGTCCTTATCTCATCTCATCTTATTTCTTAATGGCTGTCATTGGATTGCAGAGAATTAACTGATACTCTCGTTTGCCATTATAGTAACAAAACTGAAAGCACATCATGAAAGCTACGATACATCCTAAAGAAATTGAAAATAACTTTTAAGTGTTCCAAATCTCAGAAAGTGACTTTTTAAGATTTTTGTAATGTATTCTAATTAAAAATGCAAATATATTTTTATTGATATTATATTTTATTTAGTTTGCTGGACAATAAAGTTTCACACACAGTGCACTCAAACATATATGGCAACTGTACCAGACATGCAAAAACAAGACAAAAAAGAAAGTATGTAGGATAGAGTATCAATGGGAGCGTTAAATGGATATTATAAGTGACAGGAATGCAAGGCTGTGTTCCTAGCACTATAACTCCCTCTGCCTCCTCACTCCCTTTGCGCCCCCTGCCCATCACTGTGGTCAATAAAGGATTAAAAATCCTTTATTAACTTACCTTAGTAAGTATGTAGGATAGAGTATCAATGGGAGCGTTAAATGGATACTATAAGTGACAGGAATGCAAGGCTGTGTTCCTAGCACTATAACTCCCTCTGCCTCCTCACTGCCTCCTCACTCCCTTTGCGTCCCCTGCCCCTCACTGTGGTCAATAAAGGATTAAAAATCCTTTATTAACTTACCTTAGTAAGTATGTAGGATAGAGTATCAATGGGAGCGTTAAATGGATACTATAAGTGACAGGAATGCAAGGCTGTGTTCCTAGCACTATAACTCCCTCTGCCTCCTCACTGCCTCCTCACTCCCTTTGCGCCCCCTGCCCCTCACTGTGGTCAATAAAGGATTAAAAATCCTTTATTAACTTACCTTATCCCAGCACCAATGTCCCACGGCGCTAGGTCATGGCTATGCCTCCTCCTCCATCCCACAAGAAGCCGGCGCTAATGCAGATGTACGGCAAATGCCACGCACGCATTAGACCTCCCCATGGGAAAGCTTTGAATCATTACTTTCCTATGGTGAAAAATATGATGCTTGATGTCCTCATCCAGAGTGTGAGGACATCCAGTGCCAATTACTAGACCAAAGGTCCATTAGGATCCAAAAAGCGCCTCCAGTGTTTGAGCAGAGAACCAAAAAATAAGTATATCAAACACTCATAAGTGTAATGTCAGTTTAATAAATGAATACATTGCTGAACTCTTAGTTCACACACATAGACCCCCAAAACTGTGAGATTGTAGAACATAAATGAAATTAAGACCAAGCTTGTACCATCAGAAGGCATTAAGGAATACAATAAGGAATACGCCACTCAAAATGTAGGCCATAGGCCTTCTAGTACATAAATAGTAAATAAAAATCAATGTTACCTCCTGATAATCTACAATACTAATGGAAAGCCAGCGTGCTCACCTTATGTGGAAGAAGTGGTAACATGGATAACACAGACCGAGTCATGCTGTCTAAACACCTTCTGTCTGTGTAATGAAATAATATAAAATACAAAAATCCACAGGAGCTAGTACTAGTACTATTTCAAAACCAAGCTTTTATTTGAAAAAGTAATAAATAATTATGATGCCACTTGGGCTACAACACTGCAAAAATAATACACCATGTAATAAAAAAAGAATGTGGTGCTAACGTGTCTCATGCTAATGCAAGCACTTATTCCTATGAATGGTAGTGGGTAATGTTATTTACGTAGTTACATAGTTACATAGCTGAAAAAAGACTTGCGTCCATCAAGTTCAACCTTCCTCACATATGTTTTTGCTGTTGATCCAAAAGAAGGCAAAAAACCTAGTTTGAAGCGCTTCCAATTTTGCAGCAAACTATGAAAAAAATTCCTTCTTGACCCCAAAATAGCAGTCAGATGTCTCCTTGGATCAAGCAGCTATTACCCCATGAATTAGAAATTATATCCCTGTATGTTATTTGTTTGCAAGTATTTATCCAATTGCAGTTTAAACATGTGTATGGACTCTGATAAAACCACCTCTTCAGGCAGAGAATTCCATATCCTTATTGCTCTTACTGTAAAACAACCTTTTCTTTGCCTTAGATGAAATCTCTTTTCTTCCATCCTAAATGTGTGACCTTGTGTCCTATGTATAGCCCTGTTAATGAGTAGATTTCCAGATAAGGGTTTGTACTGGTCCCAAATATATTTGTATAATGTTATCATATCCCCTCTGATGCGCTGTTTTTTCTAAACTAAACAGATTTAATTTTTTTAACCTTTCTTTGTAACTAAAATGCTCCATTCCTTTTATCAATTTTGTAGGTTGTCTCTGCACTTTTTCTAGTGCCATGATATCCTTCTTTAGAACAGGTGCTCAATATTGCACAGCATATTCAAGGTGTGGTCTTACCAGCGATTTATAAAGAGGCAAATTTATATTTTCATCCCGAGAATTTATGTCCCTGTTTATACATGACAAAACCTTACTGGCCTTAGCAACTGCAGATTGACATTGCATATTGCTGCCTAATTTGTTGTCTATAACATTTCCCAAATCCTTCTCATGTGTGGTTATCCCTAATTCACTACAATTTAGCGTGTAAATTGCTGGTGCATTCTTGACCCCGGAGTGCATAACTTTGCATTTCTCTACTTTATATGTGTAAGGAATAATTCCATCTATATTAACCCCTTAAGGACAGAGCTTCAGAAGCTTGTCTTTCACTTAATGACAACAGCATTTTTTGCATGTTTTGCTGTTTGCGTTCAACTGCAATTTGCATTTTACTAATTTATTGCACCGACGCATATTATATACCGTTTTTTAAAGGACAGAAAGGGCTTTAATTTGATGTAACATATATATACATAAATGCTTATTTATTATAAAAAAATACAGAAAAATGCAAAAAAAAGAAAAAAAAATGATTTTTTTTTTTTTACAGTTTTTGCAATAATAATGTGTGCACAATTACCGTATATACTTGAGTATAAGCCGACCCGAATATAAGCCGAGGCCCCTAATTTTACCCCAAAAAACTGGGGAAACTTATTGACTCGAGTATAAGACTAGGGTGGGAAATGCAGCAGCTACTGGTACATTTCTAAATAAAATTAGATCCTAAAAAAATTATATTAACTGAATATTTATTTACAGTGTGTGTATATAATTAATGCAGTGTGTATATGAATGCAGTGTGTGTGTATGCAGTGTGTGTGCAGTGTGTGTATGAGTGCAGTGTGTATGAGTGCAGTGTGTATATAATGAATGAAGTGCAGTGTGTGTGTATGAGTGCAGTGTGTGTATAATGAATGGAGTGCAGTGTGTATGTATGAGTGCAGTGTGTATGTATGAGTGCAGTGTGTGTGTATGAGTGCAGTGTGTGTGTATGAGTGCAGTGTGTGTGTATGAGTGCAGTGTGTGTGTATGAGTGCAGTGTGTGTGTGTATGAATGCAGTGTGTGTATGAATGCAGTGTGTATATAATGAGTGCAGTGTGTATGCAGTGTGTGTATAATGAATGCAGTGCAGTGTGTGTATATGAGTGCAGTGTGTATATGAGTGCAGTGTGTATGTATGAGTGCAGTGTGTATGCAGTGTGTGTATAATGAATGCAGTGCAGTGTGTGTATATGAGTGCAGTGTGTATATGAGTGCAGTGTGTGTATATGAGTGCAGTGTGTGTATGAGTGCAGTGTGTGTGAGTGCAGTGTGTATGCAGTGTGTGTGTGTATGAGTGCAGTGTGTGTATGAGTGCAGTGTGTATGCAGTGTGGGTATAATGAATGCAGTGCGTGTATATGAGTGCAGTGTGTATATGAGTGCAGTGTGTATGTATGAGTGCAGTGTGTGTGAGTGCAGTGTGTTTATAATGAATGCAGTGCAGTGTGTGTATGAATGCAGTGTGTGTATGTGCAGTGTGTGTGTGTGATTGCAGAGCATTGGTGGGGGGTGGGCATTTTATTAATTATTATTTAATTATTATTTTAATATTTTTTTTAATGTTATTTTTTTTAGGTAACTATTTTTTTATTTTATTATTATTTTTATGTTATTATTTTAATTATTTTTTCCTTATTATTATTTGTTTTATTATTAATATTTAAATTTTTTCGTCCCCCCTCCCTGCTTGTTAGCTGGCCAGGGAGGGGGTCTCTCACTCCCTGGTGGTCCAGTGGATGGGCTGTAGGAGGGGGCTGTCAGGAAGCTGTAACTTACCTTCACAGCAGCTCCTGTCAGCTCCCTTCTCTCTTCTCCGGTGCGTGCAGCTCCCTGGTCAGCTCCCTCTGCAACTCTCGCGGCCGTGCGGAGCGTTGCCACGGTAACCCGTGGCAACGCTCTGACCCCGCGGCTCTCGCGAGAGTTGCAGAGGAAGCTGACCTGGGAGCTGCACGCACCGAAGAAGAGAGAAGGGAGCTGACAGGAGCTGCTGTGAAGGTAAGTTACAGCTTCCTGACAGTCCCCGGTCCATGTCTGTATTATGGCAATGAAAATTGCCATAATACAGACAAGTGACTTGAGTATAAGACGAGTGGGGTTTTTTCAGCACAAACAATGTGCTGAAAAACTCGTCTTATACTCGAGTATATACGGTAGTGCAGGTTAAGGAAAGTAATTAAAAATAAATTCATTTAGTTGTTCTGATTTACAGAATATATAATGTGTCTGGGATTTTAATTTTACAACATGACAGGAGGCTTCATATTTGCATATCTTTCTTTACTGAAAACTCCAGCAGCATAGAAACAGTAACAACCAATCAGAGAAAAGATATGGTGCCCATAAAAGGCCCTGTCTATGACATCACTTCCTCTTTCTTTGCTGCTCCAGCCATACATCAGGTCAGAGTATTTTACCTCTCTGGTAGATTCTTAATTTACACTGTTTTTTTGATTGTCACACCACTATATATTACTCTATTTATTGCTAACACCTGCTACCTTGGCCCCCTTATACCTGTCCCTTCACGGTATCCCTCTGTTTTTTCCCCCTTTTTATTTCTACCTTACTGCCTGGTATCCGCGGGCACAACGACTACCCGTGTCGCGCTCGCCCCGCGGACCGGCCCTTTTCATTTACACAGGGGACTGTATGGGGACGGGTGGAGGGAGGCTGGGGTCAGCGTTTGTGTTGCTTTCACCTTTTGTTTTGCGCCGCGCGACCGCGATCCGCGACGCACCTTCACATGCGGGCGGCGGCCATCTTGGATCTCGCGGCTCACGAGATACCTGAAGGCTGCCTTCCCTGCTCGCTCGGCGGATCGGGAAATCACCCGACCGCCGGGCTCCACAAGTGTATGCTCTCCCAAGTGAACACTGGGAGAGTGCAAGCAGAATTTCAGTTTTTCTCCATGTTTTCTCTCGATGTATTTTGCCACAGTGCCAACAGTGTCTGAAATATAGTGAGACAAGAAGAATATTCATCTCTTGGTGCTCACAGGTTCAATTCCCTGCAGGGCTGACTCAGTCCTTAATTTAATAATATCCATCCTATTAAATTGGGTATAAGTAACATCCCCCAGTATGCACTTGGAAACCAGAAGATATTTGAATGTCCTCTTTTCTGGTAAAAGATTTTACCAAACAAATAATTACATGCAGGCATTAAAGGAGACACAATATATTTTTTTCCTATATCCCACACAGGATGTTTATGTCTTTGTACCTTACTCAGGGTCATACTACATTACTATACCCTATACAGGGTCATACCATATTACTATACCCTGCACAGGGTCATACTGTATTACTATACCCTACAGGAATCGCCTGATCACCGCGCCCTGCATCTGGATTAACCCCTTCAGGGGTCCCTCGCTCTGGGCACATTCGTTTATTGATACAATTATTATTTTATTCTCATGGACATACCTCTCAGGGTACCTTACACTGGATGATTATATGTTGAGCATGCACACAATCTATGTATTATGGTGAAGCCATACAATATCACAGTTGTTATACAAACATATACGGTACCTATAACAAGATCAACTATATCACTGCACCCTACGAAGGGCATAATGTGTTACTGTACCCTACAAAGGGCATATTATATTATTGTACCCTGCGGAGGGTCATATTGTATTACTGTACCTGTCGGTGCAAATTTATGTGGTTGTCCTCTGGGTATTTTTCATGGCACACCACCTGGGGTGACCCCCCAGATATGCATGCAAGGTCACGGTCAGACCATTACCTTTGATGTGGGTGTCCTCTGGGTTACCACGGCACACCACCCGGGGTGAACCCCGATCGTACGCACGGAGGCCTACGCCTCAAACTTTACCTCTGACTACTACAGACACGTATGGATGTTTAAACACTGCCTGTCAGTTTTACATTAAGGCAACAGTACCATACCGGATGCGGATTGACAGCTGGATCACTAAGGAAACTGAGTGTATTGCGATGTACCCTTCACAGGGATACATATATGTATACTTACCGTGCCTAGTGTACATATTGAACGTGGGTGTCCTCTGGGTAATTTTTCATGGCACACCACCTGGGATGACCCCCAGATAGGCATGCAATGTTTGTAAGGTGCCAATAATTATGATGTGGGTGTCCTCTGGGTTACCATGGCACACCACCTGGGATGAAACCAGCCTAATAGACATGGGTCCTGCGGCTGCAGACCTTATGGTGACAGGCCCCACGCGCCTATATATAATAAGCCACTACAGTTAAAAACCGTGCATACAGCTCTGGTGTACATTTGTGGTGAACCCGGCTAGCCAGACCAACACCACCACCAGCCAGTCACACCTGCACCGTGGCTCTCAGTAGGCAGATTAAACTTATAGAGGTGACCCCTCTACACTTGACACGAGTATTCATACTCTCAGACAAACTAAAGCAGGCAATTCAAACCGTTTTACCTGGGTGATCCCCAGTTCTACCAGGAGCCTAACACCCCTACGTGATGGCCCTCACACACTACTCCCACTGACTACCGCTATCTCCCAACAGGACGGGATCGAGTCATGGTGGACACTCTCAATGTTCCCACGATTTCTAGACAATGATAAACGCCGCAGTAACGGCCCCAGTGGAGAAGTTTCTGTTATGAACGCTACCCCACACCGCTTGATGGAGGCCTCAGGCCCACAAGCCTTCAAGTCAACATGGCAAGGGAAGGGCTCCAGACCCCCTACCACTAAGGCCAAGGGCAAGACGCCCATCGAACAGACCAAATAGGCGGAGCACCGGGAATCCAAACCCCGTCCGCCACAATCTTCCGGCAAAGATGACTATTACCCACCACGTACTTTGGACATTGTAGATGAGCGACACGGAGACAGCTCACCGTCTGAGGAAACGGAATGGCAAGACCTTCCCCACACTTCCTTGAAGTACGTTAGGGGAACCTTACTCTGTGACGGCGGCTGAGGCGGAGGTAACAGTGGTCGGCACTAAACCAGAGTAGCCGAAGAACAAACACTATTGGCTGCACAACCCTCGAGGGATGGAAGGATGCACATGCCTCAAGACCGAATACCCCAGGGTACACAACTCAACCCTACCTCCTCAAAAGAATGGGCTCAATGCTCGATATGTCTCCTGGGCAACGTAAAGGACGCACTATGCGCCAACAGATGCAAATCTGTACTGGGCCGCATCAACAACACACTAAAGCACATGACCTACTATTCGAACATAGTGTTCATTGCAGTACTCAAGGAACACGTGGATTTACTCACCACACTAAATTAAACCCAGACCTCACTAAAACAAGTCTTCCACACCCCTACAGGGAAAGGTGTTTCTGGGAGGATTGGTCGGTAGCGGAACCGAGCCACCAGCCGCTTCTGGGCGACAGGTTCCAGATCGTATACACAGTCCTCGTATTTCTTCCATCTACTACACCAGACAGTACAAGGCTATGTCATAGAGTTTTTATCACAGCTGTTCAGGTCGCCCCTTCACCTCCATTACGCACGCTGGCGGAACAGGAACGCCTCATGGACTGGAAAACCCGCACCCTCTTCAGGAGGAGCGCAATTCAACATGCACTGGAAGGGAAGGTTTCCTCAACAAATTTGCCTTGGTCAAGACGAAGCCAGGAGACTACATCAATGGAACTCCTACATGGTGCACAAATGCTTCAGGATGGAGGAAATTCGTCTCCTACAAGACCTCCTAAGCGATAACGCCTGGTTTACACATCTGGACCTCAAGGCCGCGCTGGTCAGTGCCCGTTGCCCTGGACTGCCGAAATCTCCTTCCGATTCCAATGGTGAGGACAAACACGGCAGTTTACGACTCCGTGGTGCTCGCGAAGCTATTGTAACCAGTGAGGGCACACATCCGTAAATTTGGGCGTGCGATGCCTCGTATACCTGGAAGACTTGCTGATGCTTTACGAATCCAGGCTACGTTTGCGGACGAATTTGTCGTTCACTTCGGGACTCCATGGGTTTTTGTTGTACACAGACAAAGATCACTTCTCCATCTGCATCGGGCCAGTCCCTCGGTTTCGACATCGGCTTGGAGAACTACATTCCGCGTCCGTCTACGGCAAAGAGCGCCTCTATGAGGATAACCGTTGGACACGCTCTAAGGTTGGATGCGTCTCCAATCAGGATACTCATCGGATTGTGGGATTCCTCTCCTCCTCTCCTCCTCCATACACGCGATATTCCCTGGCCCACTACACTACAGGGCCATGCAACGACTGATGGTGAGATACGTATGCACCGGTCACCGGAAGTGAGGATGGAATTTCGATGGTGATTACTTCACATACAACTTGGATTGGCAAAACGATCTTTGACTCTTCCTTTGGACACGGGGCGATGGATGAACCCCTGCTAACGTGACCCAGCCATTCTCCACAATAGCAAGGGTGTTTCGATACACACACCCACAAGATATCGCTCCTGCTCATGACACCCCTCGAGCAGGGCCAACCGTGATTTCCCGGATCGCCTGGAGATGTCTCGCGAAGACCCTCTACTACTCCCTACCTTTCCTCTACTTCTGACGGGACCTCGAGGGGAAGCCCACTCCCTTGTCATGGAAGGACGACTGGCACTAGTTGCCTGGACGGTTTCAGGGGCTCCTGGTCAGTTCACGACCTATTGCATCAACTAAGACCTCCTAAGGGACTCATAGGCTCCCGGCACCAGGGAAGGCTATATTTCTGCCTGGTCGGCCTGGAGTGATTGGTGCGTGGAAAGGGATACCGATCCCTTTACCGCACCTGTCCCACTGATCCTCAACTATCTGTCACACCTGGTCTCGTTGGGTCGGTCATATCGATCCCTCAACGTGATCAGATCCGCCATATTGGCGGCGTACGTTCCGGTACAGGGCAAACCAGTGGGTCAAGATACACTGGTTTGTCGACTACTACGGGGTGCCGAATTGTCGAGATCCCGGCACCCAAATATTCACGCCTCTGGCAGGTGGATGTGGTGCCGAGATTCCTTAGGGAATGTCTGGACAATCTTTGTTTGTCACTGAAGCAACTTTCAGCCAAACTAGTCCTCTTATTAGGCCTCACCTCATTTAGACGGTGGCGGATGTTAGGGCCTGCGATATGGATGGTTTCTCCACCACGCCAGACGGGATTACCTTTACCATGTCGAGACGAACTAAGTCTGATTTCATCTTCAGGGTCATACCCATGCTTTGTGTCAGACGCCACACTATGCGTGGTCAGAACGCTAATGGGGTACATCAATATCTCTACCCCTTCGAACTCTGGGTTTTGTCTTTAGCAGGCGTCGAACCTTGTTTCGGAGCCCACTCGGTCAGAGGAGCGGCGGCCTCGCAAACCTGTTCGGCTGACGCTTCCCTAGCCGACATTATTCGCTGCGTGGACTGAGCGCTAGAGAGTACGTTTAGAACGTTCTCTTTTCGGCAAACATCTCATGCTTCCTTCACATTGATCAATCCAAGCTTTAAAAATGCAAATATGAAGCCTCCTGTCATGTGGTAAAATTGAAGATTATACTAGCTTTAGTGTACTAATAATCTTAATTTTAGAAATGACAGGAGGCGAATATTTCCCACCCTATAGGATCCCTCCCATGTTTTCTCGTGTTGAACAGAATATACACTTTATGTTCAGGAAGGTAAGTACGTTATGGTTGTATGTTTGCTACTTTGATATGTGGCTTGAGAGATTTGTATAGGTTGAATAATTAGATTTGTACCTTGAACTATGTCGTGTTTATAGATTCTTAAATATCATTGCCTTAGAATTAAAATATATTGATATGTTACTCATTCTAGTATCCATTGGTATATCAGATTCTTAATGTTTATTGTATGCGGACAAGTTATCACGCCAGAGTCCTTTCACCTTTTTCTTTTTCTTACAGCGTGAACGTCTTCTCCTCAAGACAAAGACTCACCTCCCATAACTCTACATCACGGAACTACTGGAGTGATTATTCTAATATGTTGTGGAACTGTTGAAGTAATATGATTATGTTTATTGTTGCTATTTATTGTTTCGCTTCAAAGAAAGAGGAAGTGATGTCATAGACAGGGCCTTTTATAGGCACCATATCTTTTCTCTGATTGGTTGTTACTGTTTCTATGCTGCTGGAGTTTTCAGTAAAGAAAGATATGCAAATATTCGCCTCCTGTCATTACTAAAATTAAGATTATTAGTACACTAAAGATAGTATAATCTTAAATTTTTTTTTGGTAGTTACAGGTCACAAAGCACAAGGAGTAAAATAAACTTTTAATGTGGAGCGATTTTAGAATTTGGTATGTTTGTCTTGTAAGCTTAATAGCCATAAAATAAAACAAAATTGCCACACAAAAGTATATATTTATATAAAGTAGACACCACAGGCTATTTACCTGAGGTTGTTTTGACACTTTCTACATAGCCATTTTACCGCCAACCTCTGCTAAATATTGGAGTAAAATTGTGTTTTTTGGGGATTTTCGCACAGAAACTTATAACAAAGAACTTCTCATGTGCATTTTGTAAAGTTGGTGTGTGCTATTCCTGTACAAAGTTTTATTTTGTGTTCAGTTACATCTGCTGAGTAAAATGACACCCCAATTGTATGTCTTTGGCACTATTTTGTGAAGCTACAGTGCCATATAGGAGATCTGTCCTTTTCAGTATTCACAGTAGAATTTTGAGAGACGGATTTAATGAGCCTATGCTTCCATTTGGGGTATTATAACAGTTTGACTGTTCAAAAAAACCCCACAAAGACCTACCATTTGTAAAAGTAGACACTCCAGGGTATCTCATAAGGTGCATATTGTGCCTTAACATGCCCCCATTATTTCACCAATATATGCCAAAGTATGTGGTAAAAAATAATTTTGTGCATTTTTTACATACGGATTGCATTTTTGCTGGGCATTTTGTATATTTCATATGTGCCACTAAGTTCAACCTCCCTAAATTATGCTCAACTAAGTCTTCTGAGTAAAAGGACACCCATTGTATGTCTTTGGCAATATTTCGTGAAGCTACAGTGCCATACAGGAGACCTGTCCTTTTCAGTATTCACAGTAGAGTTTTGAGAGACGGATTTAATGAGCCTATGCTTTCATTTGGGGTATTATAACAGTTTGACTGTTCAAAAAACCCCCACTGAGGCCTACCATTTGTAAAAGTAGACACTCCAGGGTATCTCATAAGGTGCATATTGTGCCTTAGCATGCCCCCATTTTTCCACCAATATATGCCAAAGTATGTGTTAAAAAATTATTTTGGGCATTTTTTTACATACGGATTGCATTTTTGCTGGGCATTTTGTATATTTCATATGTGCCACTAAGTTCAAAACCCCCAAATTATGCTCAGCTAAGTCTTCTGAGTAAAAAGACACCCCCCAACGAATGTCTTTGGCACTATTTCGTGAAGCTACAGTGCCATATAGGAGACCAAGCCATATTAGTTTTTTTTACAGAACTTTGAATTTTGACGCTGGGCCTATGTGCAATTTCCAAGCATCTCCGCAGGTTTTAAATTCAAACTACCCCATAAAGGCCTACCATTTCTTAAAGTAGACACCCCAGGGTATTTCAAAAGGCATATTTTGAACCTTAGCGTGGGATAATTTTTCCGCTAGCTTGTACCAAGTGTAGTGGTAATAAGCGTTTTTTCTGCCTTTTTGACACACAAAGTGAGTTTGCACAGTATATTTTGCAAACCTTATGTGTACTACCACTGTATAATACTGCATATGTTGCTCAGCTATGTCTGCTGAGTACAAAAATACCCCCGTAAGTACCTTTGCCAGGTATATGTGGACATCGGAGGGGCACATTTGGAACACAGCCATTCCATTTTTTTTCAAACTTTACATTTTTACGCTGTGCCTATGTCTCATTTTAGAGTATTTTACCAGGCTATATAATCCAAATACCCCATAAAACCATACCATTTCTTAAAGAAGACATTCCAGGGTATTTCAAAAGGCATATTTTGAACCTTAGCGTGGGATCATTTTTCCCGCTAGCTTGTACCAGGTGTAGTGGTAATAAGCGTTTTTTCTGCCTTTTTGACACACAAAGTGAGTTTGCACAGTATATTTTGCAAACCTTATGTGTGCTACCACTGTATAATACTTCATATGTTGCTCAGCTATGTGGTCTGAGTACAGCAATACCCCCGTATGTACCTTTGCCAGGTATATGTGGATGTTGAAGGGGCACATTGAGATGCAGCCATTCCATTTTTTTCTAACTTTTGAGTTTTATGCTGTGTCCATGTTCCAATTTGCAGTAGTTTAGATGGTCCGTCACTCGTCCGTCACTCGTCATTAAGCGGTTAAAGATTGGCTTTTTTTTTGTTTTTATTTACAAAGTCATTTGTAATTCAGTGTTCTTCTTGTAATAACAGATCTTTATTAAACAAACAACAACAAAAAGAGAGGTTAGTGGTGAATAGTGATGTCGCGAACATAAAATTTTCGGTTCGTGAACCGCGCATGCAAACTTCCGCAAATGTTCGCGAACCGGGTGAACCGGGCGAACCGCCACAGACTTCAATAGGCAGGCGAATTTTAAAACCCACAGGGACTCTTTCTGGACACAATAGTAATTGAAGGGGGGGGGGACCTACCCTCCTTTCCCCACCTGGCCCCCACCCCTGGGCGGCGGGTGGGGGCGATAAAGATAATGAGGGAGGGACCTACTGTCCTCCCCCTCTCCGGCCCCCGGATATTAATACTAATTTTTACTTAGTATTAATAAATTTGGCTGAAAGACCAAAAAAAAAAAAAGGGGGGCGGACTGAACATCGCATATGAACTATTCGCCAGCGAACCGTTCAGGACATCACTAGTGGTGAATGAAAATTATCCTTGCGTGTGAATGCTAGTAAATTATAAATAAATGGTTCAGTATTGTTGGGCTGCAATTTGCATTCTGCCAAACATTTTTGGGGCAAAAAACTATAAAGCTTTAAGCATGCAAAAAAATGTGCGATAAGATGTGTCAACAAGTCCAATACTAAATGATAGGTTATGCCATTGTTACCCTGTGACTCAGTGGATAGTCCTGGTAGATTTGTACAAGCAATGATGGTCACCAGATAAACTCTGTGATGAACTAATTTATTGTTATGACTTCCAGTCTGCTTGCTAGTTTAGCTATCCTTTTCTACTTCCTGTCTTCACCCCCATGTCCCTACACATCTATTTATGCACATACATATTCTACAGTTCTTTGAGGACTACAAAGTGTCAATATCCAAAAAGAAAATAGTGAATTGGAACTAATGTCTCATTGGAAACTGATCAGTCATACCGTATTTCACCGCATAATAGTCGCCACCACATAATAGTTGCACCATGGTTTTTAGTTACATAGTTACATAGCTGAAAAGAGACTTGCGTCCATCAAGTTCAGCCTTCCTCACATTTGTTTTTTTTGCCGTTGATCCAAAAGAAGGCAAAAAAAAAAACAGTTTGAAGCACAATTTTGCAACAAGCTAGGAAACAAATTCCTTCTTGACCCCAGAATGGCAGTCAGATTTATCCTTGGATCAAGCAGTTATTACCCTACATTGAAAGATTATATCCTTGAATATTCTGTTTTTGCAAGTATGCATCTAGTAGCGGTTTGAACATCTGTATGGACTCTGATAAAACCACTTTTTCAGGCAGAGAATTCCACATCCTGATTGTTCTTACAACAAAATTTCACATTGTGATTGTTCAGTCCAAAAATTGGTTCAAACTCAAACCATCACATAATAGTCACATAATTGACCGTTGCTGTTCTTGTTGTTATTATTGAAAACTAATTGCGAACATCCTACTAATCTTATACTGATGAGAGAATTTATTACCTATTTTAGTGCATTCTATCTATGTAGTGTATTAAGAAATGACAGGAGAACAGGGATCAGGATCAGAGTTAACGTAATGCATTAGAAAGTGTGCTATGTTATGTTATCAGCAACTATAATGTTATCAGCAACTGTAAAAAAAAACCACAAAGCTTTTCATATATAATATCACAAGAAATAAAGCTTCACATAATGGTCGCACCCCCATTTTTAAGGAAAGGAATTAGGCATAAAATCTGTGACCATTATGCAGTGAAATACGGTATATATAGTGTTGATATGGAGAGCTATAGGGTAAACAAGTGAAATACAACTAAATGTCAGGCAGATGTTTTAAGCTGAAAGCAAAACCAAATATTAAAATATGGCAACAAAGACTCATTCAGAATTCCATATAAAAGCAATAAAATTAATGTTCATGAAAACAAGGAAGTAAAAAACAAATACATCAGAATTCCTCTGAGTAAATGAAACTATGTAACCAATTACAATCTATACAGGACAGAATAAAAAGCATAGGGCTTATTCAATACCTTGATCCAACTAGAATATATTCTAGAGAGTTCTGTTCTCTTTTGGTTCTGTGAGTGGTTGTGATCATGAGATTAACATTGTTTGAGGCTCAGTAACATTTTCTTCTAGTTTAATAGCTTCATGACAGCATAGCTGCTAATTACTGTTTGTTATAAATAAGTCCATCACATAGAATAATGTTTACAAGTTACAGTGACAGAAAACAAAAAGCCTTGCCAGAGTCTGTAATATGCAAGATATTAAAAGCGTTATTTAGGAAAGCGTGAATTCAGAGTGAATTTTACATTTTAAAACCTATTATAACTCACCCTCTGATCCAACTATGTCCTCACAGAGGTAGATATTTAATTGCAAACGCCATCTCTGCTCTTCCTGTGTTCTGCCTGGTCTCTTTTTCGATTAGCCATGCTTGGGAATGCATCCCCATTAGGGCAAACCACCTGCCAACATGCTGACTTCATTACCTGCATGCCAGTGCCTGAATGGAGTAATGTCAGAAAGTCATCTCCTATACTCCCTAGGCTGCACTAGAATCATTGGCTATGGAGTTACCATAGCAACCACAGCTCATGAACTGTGGTTGCTATGTGTGGAGAGAAGATGGATGACCTGTAGTAGGTCTTTTCTGTTCTTTCTTTTCAACAGTTCTTGACATAGAGTCTATGCTGAAGATTCAATTGACAGATGAGAGAAAAATGATTTTTTATATTTTTTTCTCCAAATCTACATACTTGCTATCAAATCTGCTAGATCAATAAATAGATTTTAAGAATTTAATGTCCTTTAAAAAGAGCATATGTTGTACCTTGCATGACAAGTACCTTTTAAATTAAAATAGTCACACTGGAAAAATTATCAAAGACAGCTATGCTTCCAGTTTAGCTAGCTTGACCTTACATTTGAAATTCACTTTGAATTCATGCAGTGAATAACCATGTAAGAAGTAAATAATGAGGGAGTCAGCAAAGTGTAACTGAGGTCCAACTGTAGTTGTCTCTAATTTGTGCTGGTTAAATAATGAAGTACATAATGGAAATATTGAGAGATCCCTAACTTGATATCATTAACTAGATATCATTTAAGTAATATGGGCATTGCTACATGAATCCGTGTTTGAGCAAGGTTACAGCTCTTCAAATAGTTTAATAATACTTCTGCTGTTTCCATAAGGAAATCTGTATATAATATAAACTTAACTCAACATGTAAATTCACCCTTTGATGATCTAGATAACATTTTATCTCAATCTTTCTACACAGAGAATTTGATTTTGTGGTACTGGATCATCTAGAAGTATTTCCTGATTTCAGTTGTGATTATCTATCACATTTTATTTACTTGAAGGTAGTAAAATTTAAAAATATGTCACTGTAAAATATTTCCATATTATTGATGTGTGTTATGGTTATGTTAAACAGTGTCAATCAAGCTACTTAATTCAGTGATCCATGTCTTTTTGTATCTGCTATGTTGTTTCAAATTACACCTTAGCTTTTTTTTCACTATTACTTAACTGCCTTAATTCAATAAAGCTGTAGCATTCCTGTCAATCATGTTAATAAAATAAGAGATGTTTTTTTTTCTTATAAAATAGTGTCTCTAAAACATCTCATGTACAGCTTTACTGATAAAGTGATACTAGCTTGCTACATTTTATGGCATCTCTCCTCCTTTTGCTCAATCGGTATTTTCTACAACATGTACCACAGCATATTGCTATGATAATTATTACTTAATAGAGGCCCAGGAAACAGCCTCTATACTTTCCTAGGAGATAGGGTGCATGTTCATTTAATTTGAATTTAGTGGTTCCCTTAAATATGTATTAGGACTCTGCATAACCTATCACATATATAAAGAAAACCTGTAAATAGAATAAAATATTTCATACTAATGTATAGCTTGCAAATTATTATTAAGATAAAAAAACTAAATAAAAAATTAAATTATTTTAGGAGGTATTAAGCAATACCCATATATCACTGAAGTAATGTATTAAGAAAAAGATATTTGGTCAGAGAGTTGAACACAGAAAGCTGTTATAGTTCCCGGACTCAATAATATGTTTGAAGAGAATTGGAAAAATAAAATTGATTCATACATCCTGCTCATATTAATTACATCTATACTATCAGATAGTACTGAGTGGAGTTCAGTATCAGTTAATTGCTATAGAGTACATATTACAGTAAAGATGTATAAACGTAATTTTAACTTTTAAAGTTAGATTTGTGTAATATATATTTATATATTGATATAAATATTTAATCCTGGAATGACTGACTATTTTAGAATATTTTCCTTAAAGTTTTATGCCTGAAAAAAAAAGAAAATAATTTAACAATGTGCCATGTACAAACTACCAGCCAAACAACTTTTATTTGTGTTTCTTGAGCAGAAATTTTTAAAATAAATTATTATTTCAACTTGCTAAATGGTCTATCTCCTAGTCCTTTTGGATACAAAATAATGAAACACCATGCTACAGGGTACAGAATATGTTTATGTAAGTTGGAATGAAGATTGCAGAAATTACACAAATTGAATCTATAACATTTAAATCTGAAGTGGCTTTCATGTTTGGTGTTATGTCTATTAATATTTTAATTTACAATGTAATTTTCCAGTTCTCTAAAACCAGTCTGTTCTTATCATTATATACATTTAAATGTTGTTTTAATACAAATATGTTTATCCCATGCAGGAAGAGGGAAGAAGAATCGTGTAAAAGTCCTCAAGCATATGCAACAAAAAGAGCCCCCAGACAGGATGGTGAAACTAATTTCTACTACAAAACATTTGTGAAATGTTTGGTTCCACAACTTTTATGATTTTATACACAGTACTCTCAAATGAGAATTATGCCAAAAGACATCTTACAAGCCCAGATGATCACTGAACCTAACCAGTTAAACCATCCACGCTTTGTTTTACCTCCATGCCCATATGTTACCTCCATGCCCAGATGCACAAAATACAATTGCCCATAGGATCTCTCCTCTTCTGCCCCTTCTAATAAATAACAAATGACTAAAATATATCGAGGATAGACAAGCCAATGACAGGGTGCTTCATCAAATGGGAAAATTACTTATCCATCTCTATTTTCCTGAAAGAGTAGCACAGAGTGGGTTCTGCCATCACTCATTGTATTGATCATCTAAGATGCATTCAAAGATTTTATTCCGGTGGCTATGCAATCTCTTCTTTTCTTTGTCTTTCTTTTTTCATGTTTCTCTTTTGTTTCTATACTTACTCCTTATTTGTATTGTCTGATAAATGTGTTATAAGGTTCTGGTACAATGTTTCATATAGTGCTTCCTTTTATTCAGCTATTTGATGCTCTGGGTGCAGTTATGTTATGTCTGTTTTTTGTAACTGACTATATTAAAGCACAAATTCTACAGTCTCTCTCTCTCTTTCTCTTTATATCACTTATCACCATGCCTAGTCACTTGTTCCATTTTTCCTTTTACTGTATTATCTTACTAAATCTTGTTATGAACATATACCATCTTCTTTATTTAGTCACACTTTGACTAACAGTCAGAGCCCTATGAAGTTTTTGGCTTGGATAAAAATGTGCATAGGGATTTGGGATAGTGTGCAGGAAAATTTTGTTTTGGTTTGTTCTTTGAATTTTGGATAATGAATGTGGCAGTTCACCTCTATGTGCTGATGTGTACCTTCATTTGAAGAACCCTATATCATCATTTAAAAAAGTTATATTAGTGTTCCCATTATTTTAAAACTTATTTTAACTACATGGGACTTAATGTTTGGGACCCCTCTATATTTGGGACCCCTCTTTATCTTTGGAGTCTCTTGAATGATGTCCTGTAACATCAGATAAGATATGCCAATGTTTTTGTATAATATTTTTTAAAACTTTCTCATTACCAGAGTAATTAAAAAGCAGTGTAACTACTTATGTAAATTTGTATTACTTATTGTCTTTCCTGTTTCTTCTTCCTTTTCTGTATTTTCCATACAGCTCTCTGTTTTCTTTCAATAGATCTACTACATCTATGTTATACATTTCTCTATATACCTTCCTGGAGTTAAGATGTAAATATAAATAGATCCAAATTCTCTCTGGATCCCCTCCAGATCCAAAACAGATCGTTAATGTAACGGCGATAGGTAACTAGGTTCCGCACCCAGCCGTGCCTCTCATATACAAAGGATTCTTCCCAATATGCCATAACAAGATTGGCATAGCTGGGTGCAAACCAATTCCCCATCAACGTTCCGAGAATCTGCAAATAAAAAGAATCTTTAAAGAAAAAATGATTGTGTTTTAAAATTAAATCAATCCCTTCAAGAATAAAAGATACATGAGATTCACACAATTCTGATAACTGGAGAAAGAAAGAAATAGCTATGATCCCTTTGTCATGTCTAATAATAGAGTATAGGGAGGCAACATCTGCTGTAACTGAGATGTCTCCTTCCCTCCACTCCACTTCATGAAGTACCTGCAAGTATTGGCCATTATCTCACAAGTTGGAAGGCCATTTGGCCTGAATTTGTGGGAGGAGTTATGATCCTATATAAACCCTACGCCCCCTACTTACCTTTGTTGTGCAAGCTGTTTGTTGGTCAGATGAATAGACTGTTCAAGGTCAGCATTTGCATGAGATCCACTTCCAGGTCCTTTGCTCCATGAGGTCTCCTACTCCAAGCTTTGTCCAGGAATCCTGCAGCAGGGCTTTCCGTTAATCCAGTGGCCTTCTCTCCGGTCAGCATCACATTTGGTGTCTCAGGGACTCTCAAACCGTAAGTTGACCCACCTGTTGCGCCAGGATTAGTTCCCACAGCGTTCAGCACAGCACGGGTCCTCACTTTACGGCTTCCTTTCGTTTTGCGGTTATTTCGTTACCTTATACTCACCTAGCTGTTCATGTAAAATCTGTTGTTTAAAAGCTGTTTTGGTTAAAATCTGTTGGGTTAAAAATCTGTTTGGTTAAAACTACAAACTAAATACAATTTTTCACCTACACACTGACCCCTACCGGTCTTTTGGTGTACTACAGGCTTCTCAGACATTATTGCATTTCATGTACAAACCAACAAACCACTGCATTTTTGCCTACACACTGACCCCTACCGGTCATTTGGTGTACTACAGGCATCTCAGACGTTATTGCATTTCATGTACAAACCAACGAACCACTGCATTTTTGCCTACACACTGACCCCTACCGGTCATTCGGTGTACTACAGGCATCTCAGACATTATTGCATTTCATGTACAAACCAACGAACCACTGCATTTTCGCCTACACACTAACCCCTACCGGTCATTCGGTGTACTACAGGCATCTCAGACGTTATTGCATTTCATGTACAAACCAACGAACCACTGCATTTTCGCCTACACACTGACCCCTACCGGTCATTTGATGTACTACAGGCATCTCAGACGTTATTGCATTTCATGTACAAACCAACAAACCACTGCATTTTCACCTACACACTGACCCCTATCAATCTTTTGGTGTACTACAGGCTTCTTAGACATTATTGCATTTCATGTTCAAACCAACGAACCACTGCATTTTTCACCTACACTGACCCCTACCGGTCATTCAGTGGACTACAGGCTTCTCAGACATTATTGCATTTCATGTACAAACCAACAAACCACTGCATTTTCACCTAGACACTGACCCCGACCGGTCATTCGGTGTACTACAGGCTTCTCAGACATTATTGCATTTATCAGTCTTCAAGAAGTGGTATCCCAGTACCCTGTATTACTGTATTAGGTAAGTAGGTTTACCAGTTCTCTTTTTCCCTCGAGGCCTTATTCAGCCTCCATGGCCTCATTCAGCCTCCATGGCCTCATTCAGCCTCCCCACCTCCCAAAGTGGGTTCTAAACTTCCAACAGGCCAGTTCTGAGATTCCTCACGGCATTTAAAAACATCAATCACACAAACCTACACCACCTAGCTACTACTTATACTTTTCTTCAAACAGAGCTCCAAGAAGATGTACCCAGTATCCGGCATTCCGGTAACAGGTAAGAAGGTTTACCATTTTACGTTTTCCCTTGAGGCCTCATTCAGCCTCTATGGCCTCATACAACCCCCCACCTCCCAAAGTGGGCTCTGCACTTCAAAACGTACCTGGGCTAAGATTTCTCACAAAATGTCAACAACAATATCTTAATCATAATCCACCATATTACTACTATATTTATCGGTACATGTTTTGTCATTTACTTCTACATATCATTACTTAGACACCAAGTCCTACGCCATCAACAACCTACAGTCTACCTGGTTCCCTGCATTGCAGTATCAGTTACTGGTAATCTTACTCACTACGATTACGTTTCTCCTTAAGGCCTCACTTTGCCTTCGTATCATTCAAAAAACTCATGGGAACCCAGGGGCTTGTCTCTAATTTACGGACCAACGTTCAGGTCCCTCAGCTTACCCACGTTCGTATGTTACAGTATCTCTGATACACACCTTCTCATACGTTCTACATTTTTACACTCATTATATTAGTGGCACGCCTCAGGCCCACTAGCATCTTTTTCCCACTAAGGTTTCCCGGACCGGGCCCGTTCCCTGCAGAAGCAAGAATATATTGTAATCTTCTGGTACATTGCCCAAATAAAGAGGACAAACACTCAAGGTTAAGTATCTACATACGTTATATCACACCATTCTAAGAGACAAGCCCCATTAGGCTAGAGAACTGGCATTGAGGGTTAGGCACTGGCCTTAGCTATCCTAAGTAATACTACTGTCCCGCGAGGTCTACACCCCACCTCAACACGGAGGTTCAGCCCCACGACCAAATCATAGTTAGCCACCTCGCTCGCCCTTCTTTAGGGCTACAGTTAGGGCTTCCCATGTCACGGCCACACGTTTTGAATCACTTACGGTCACCGAGAGGCCGATATCCTGCCTCCACGTTCAAGTGACAATAAAATCCCCTCGGCCCAAATCATAGGTAGAGCCTCTCTCCGCCACTTGGCACTAGCAGGGCCTCACCTGCCACTTGGTTCTAGGTAAATTCTTCGCTTCGGCACTAGCTAGCAGGCCAGTTCTCCGAAGGTCTCCATACCTCTAAGACACATTAATTATCCAATCATTATTTCTTTTTCAGAATGTCACAAGTATCCATCCTGATAATCGGTCTGCTGTTGGACGAAATACCCAGAACGCCAGTCTGGCCAGGATCTCCATAGGAATCCCTCACTCCTTCTACCCTCAGTTACCTGGGATTCTGGTACATTCTAAAAAAATATCAGCAGAGCTCTGACACAGGGGTATCCTCTCCCCAGCCACTGCCAGTAAGGCAGAACTACACTGGCTCACAACGGCTCAGCCCAATGTTCCCAGGCCCGGTTCTAGTTCACAAGGGCCGTTAGCTTACTCCTCAGATTCCAATCAGGAGACCCTAGTCGCTATCCTGGCCAACCTCCAAATGATTAACAGGCTGATAAATGGAATCGGCTATAGCCACACCAGGTGTCTCATTAAGCCCGGCAGGTGCTCACCTGGCGATCTCGGTCATACAGTCTGGCTTACCCCTCATTTCCCTCCCCGTCCCCTACCACCCACTATCACTACTCCATATGTCTCACCGGCCCACCCTGTTCTAATTTCCATGGAGAAAGTAATTCTTGATGGAAAGGGCGTTAAACTAACATCACTACTTAACTTCACAAGACTCCCTACAGTACAAAGGTTATATTCTTGGCGACATTTCAGCACTCCAAAGAGTGACACCCACGACTTAACAAAGCTTTCCATTCCTCTGTTTAGCATTACCTCTCACATAGAGACAGCTATTTCCACTTCTCACCACCCCTTCACCCCACACACTAGTCAGGGAGGCGGCCAGAGGGACAAGCTGGGCTGACCACTTCATTTCTGGGGAAGGCTCGGGTGCACTATGACTTTAATACTGGGGTATGCTATTTCACTACATGCAGGGTTTTGCACATCTGCTCCAGAACCTACACCTAGTCTACATACGCAGCCCATCTTTCACCTAAGATACGCCCAACTAAGGTTAACTTTGTTATCCTAATATACTATCTGCATTTACACCCAGCTAGGCATCTGGTAGATTCTGGTGCTGGGTTTCTCACCGGGGTTCACACGGGCCTTATCGCCATTCCCACAGGTACACTCGTAGGCCCTAACCTTCTGTCCACAGCAGTCATACGCTGGGTTCACGATCGCCTCCTTACGGTCTTCACACTTCTCATCTTGGCGTACCATTCCCATCGATGTAGAAATTCACTATACCCTATAATACGTCTGATCATAGACCTCTTCCGCACCGGACTCTACATCCATTCCCAGTATCAAACTCCCTCATTCCCGCTATGGAGTTCTCACTGCACTACGCAAATCAATCATGCCATACAAGCTATCACTTAACAAGTATTAAGGCTTGAGCAAGATGGACTTGTCCAACGCCTTTAATCTATCTATTCACCCTTCACCATGGCACCTGGCCTACGTTCGGGCGGCCATCCTCGCTAACCATTTTGTGGCTATTTTCATAGGCTGACTTGGCTGGCAGCAACCTCTCAGTTCTTATTAGTCTGCTTTTACATTCCTGGTGTCCACAACACAGCCACTGAATCTCTTTCACGACCAGTTTAAGGTCTCCCTACGACCTTCTACATACCATCCAGGATACAACCTTTTCATGAGATAATCTTGGACTAAGCACAGAGTTACACCTCATACAGATACGCACACTTCACGCAGTTTCACAACTACTCTATCACTCACGCCAGGGCTTTGTATATTGTTCCATGTCACAAGTAGAGTTTGCTTGATTCAAGACTTTTTTAGACTACAGGGAGTGCAGAATTATTAGGCAAGTTGTATTTTTGAGGATTAATTGTATTATTGAACAACAACCATGTTCTCAATGAACCCAAAAAACTCATTAATATCAAAGCTGAATATTTTTGGAAGTAGTTTTTAGTTTGTTTTTAGTTTTAGCTATTTTAGGGGGATATCGGTGTGTGCAGGTGACTATTACTGTGCATAATTATTAGGCAACTTAACAAAAAACAAATATATACCCATTTCAATTATTTATTTTTACCAGTGAAACCAATATAACATCTCAACATTCACAAATATAAATTTCTGACATTCAAAAACAAAACAAAAACAAATCAGTGACCAATATAGCCACCTTTCTTTGCAAGGACACTCAAAAGCCTGCCATCCATGGATTCTGTCAGTGTTTTGATCTGTTCACCATCAACATTGCGTGCAGAAGCAACCACAGCCTCCCAGACACTGTTCCGAGAGGTGTACTGTTTTCCCTCCTTGTAAATCTCACATTTGATGATGGACCACAGGTTCTCAATGGGGTTCAGATCAGGTGAACAAGGAGGCCATGTCATTAGATTTTCTTCTTTTATACCCTTTCTTGCCAGCCACGCTGTGGAGTACTTGGACGCGTGTGATGGAGCATTGTCCTGCATGAAAATCATGTTTTTCTTGAAGGATGCAGACTTCTTCCTGTACCACTGCTTGAAGAAGGTGTCTTCCAGAAACTGTCAGTAGGACTGGGAGTTGAGCTTGACTCCATCCTCAACCCGAAAAGGCCCCCAAGCTCATCTTTGATGATACCAGCCCAAACCAGTACTCCACCTCCACCTTGCTGGCGTCTGAGTCGGACTGGAGCTCTCTGCCCTTTACCAATCCAGCCACGGGCCCATCCATCTGGCCCATCAACACTCACTCTCATTTCATCAGTCCATAAAACCTTAGAAAAATCAGTCTTGAGATATTTCTTGGCCCAGTCTTGACGTTTCAGCTTGTGTGTCTTGTTCAGTGGTGGTCGTCTTTCAGCCTTTCTTACCTTGGCCATGTATCTGAGTATTGCACACCTTGTGCTTTTGGGTACTCCAGTGATGTTGCAGCTCTGAAATATGGCCAAACTGGTGGCAAGTGGCATCTTGGCAGCTGCACGCTTGACTTTTCTCAGTTCATGGGCAGTTATTTTGCGCCTTGGTTTTTCCACACGCTTCTTGCGACCCTGTTGACTATTTTGAATGAAACGCTTGATTGTTCGATGATCACGCTTCAGAAGCTTTGCAATTTTAAGAGTGCTGCATCCCTCTGCAAGATATCTCACTATTTTTGACTTTTCTGAGCCTGTCAAGTCCTTCTTTTGACCCATTTTGCCAAAGGAAAGGAAGTTGCCTAATAATTATGCACACCTGATATAGGGTGTTGATGTCATTAGACCACACCCCTTCTCATTACAGAGATGCACATCACCTAATATGCTTAATTGGTAGTAGGCTTTCGAGCCTATACAGCTTGGAGTAAGACAACATGCATAAAGAGGATGATGTGGTCAAAATACTAATTTGCCTTATAATTCTGCACTCCCTGTATTGTACTTTTTGCCTTTTCCTCTAAACCTACATATCAAGCATCTTATTTATACCTCCTATGCTGTCACTCCGTTTTACGTATCCAAGGTCAGCCACACACTATCAGTACTAAGCCATTACTTTACGTCTAAACATTCCATTAAGGTAAGCTACATCATGGCTTCCTTCGCTGGTCTCTCTTTTTCACAGAAGCGCTGCATCAGCGGTTCCAAGCTCTTACAACCCAGGTGATGGGGCAACAGGTAACAGGCTTAGTTACATATATACCTCAATCAGAGTAAAAGCTCCTTACTAGCTTTCAGTACACAAGCTGTATAAACTTGCAATAAAGTGTGCTTTCTTTTAATCCTCTTTTTGCCCTCTTTTACAGGCCTACTCGTAAGTTGGTTTCGGCACACCTCAACCAACTTTGCTTCTCCTTCTACATTCCATTACGTATTAGATAAATTCTGAGCACAAGTTGGAAGGCCATTTGGCCTGAATTTGTGGGAGGAGTTATGATCCTATATAAACCCTACGCCCCCTACTTACCTTTGTTGTGCAAGCTGTTTGTCCCCACCCACCTACACCCATCTATATTAACAATTCATCTTTGTCGGCTCTCTTTTACAGGCCTACTCATACGTTGGTTTCGGCACACCTCAACCAACTTTGCTTCTCCCTCTACATTCCATTTCGTATTAGATAAATTCCGAGCACAAATATGCTTGTGTCTGTTTTACCAAGGGTTGGAGAAACTGGTCAATGTATTCTGACACAAGTGCAGATATGTAGCCGATTTCTGAAATAATCGATCTTCCTGGGGGTTTTTGTTTATGTTTGTGAATTTTTGGTAAGAAATAATATACTGGTATCCTAGGGTGTAGGACCAGTAAATACGCATACTAACCCTTTAGTGATAATCCCTAGTTTTAAACCTTTTTCTAAATATTTTCCAAATATTATTTTAATTTAATTTGTAGGGTTTCCTTTAAGGGCTTTATAAGTCACTTCATCTGTTAATTGCTTCAACTTCCCCCACCCCCATAATGGACTTTTACCAATTAGATACAAATAAAGGCAGAGTTATCAGCCTTAAAAGGTGGAGGAGAGAGGCAGGACATTGTCCAGGAAAGCTTGGAGGAATAGAGGTGGGTGAAACGTATCACAAGATATGTCACTGGGAGTCAGAGCCTGGGTCGGCATCGTACAAAACTCAAAATTATTGTACACAAGTCTGCATTTTATGCGGCATTTTGCTTTTCAGAATCTGCAAACTCAGTTCGTTCGTTTGCATGAGATATTTGGAAACTCAATGCTATGTTTTACACTTACACACACACACACACACACACAAGAATATTTTAACTGTCTTTTTATGAATATTGCTACTGTTACTTATGGTCATTTGTGCACACTGTGATGTATATTCCATGTATATTTTGTACGTGAGTTGAGATGGGGTATGTTTGACCCGGTTTTTGCCAACTTTTGTCTTTTTTCCTTGTTTTCCATTGTTGTTTCCCCATAACATGTAAAAAAAGTTCAATAACAACTATTTGAAAAGAAGAACCAAAATATTTCACCCTGCACAAGTCTACTATTAACTGGTGCTCAGTGCCAACTTTTTTTTGTGCTTTCATGAGCCTTGCATACCAATAGTCAGAATCTGCAAACTCAGTTCTTTTGCTGAACTTTCTATCTCCCATGTGAATATCTGCTTAAACAATGATCTGCAAAAGCTAAGAATGTGGCAAGGCTTCTACTGTGACTACTGTCTGTACAGGTCAAGCAGCCTAGCAAAAACTCTACACCGAGGAAGCTTTTGCCTGCCTATTCGGAACATTAGATTACAAGATTAGGAAGATTTGGTAAAACATATCATTTGTACTTTACTACTTACTTTTCCCTACTGCATCAAATAGCGTTAGTTACAGTTTTAATGGTGAAAAGAGAATTCAAGAGTTCATTAATCTAAATACAATAATTTCATGATTATTATTGTTTTAATCAACAATGTGAAATATGCTTTGTCTGTTATAGTGTCACTCAAATTTGGCAAGCGCTCTAGATATATGTTTTATAATAAAAGACAAAAAAATACAGGGTCTGTTAATAGGGAATAATAAAACAAAAAGATCTAAATTTTACAGTAATATATAGAGTAATAATTTTATAATGGATTTTTATATGTCTCATTCTGACAGTATTCAAGAAGGGAATATTATTGTTTTGCACATAGGTGAACTAAGAATGCTAAAGTACATTTATTTTTTAGAAGAAAGTTTTGTCACACAATACTATTATGTAATCCCCACTGTATTCTTTATGCCTTCCTTATGCCTTCCTAATCATCTGGATTGACTTCAACTCTTCACTGACCTAGAAAATAGAAGCAAGTAGGAGCAACATTTATCTAAGAAAGGAAGATCTGTTTTCTATTTGCTTAAAAATGCACAATAAAATAAAATAAAAATAAATAAGTTAAATTAATATATGCAAACATGCATTATGATCTAGTTTCTGAACTAACAAATTAAAAAAACAACATAGAAATTGATTTTTTTTTTCGTTTTAGCTAATGAAAACAGTCTTGTGATTTTGCTATTTTTATTCTCTTTGAGCTGGGTATATAATTTGACATTTTTTCCCTGTCAGATCAATGTAGTTATCCATTGTTGAATTTATTTTAAATATAACACATTGGCATCAAACAGAATGCAGCAGACATATATTTTTCCACTCAATTGTGCAGCCAGGCTTTCTTTACTTGCTATATTTAGCTACGCTTGGAATTAGGTCAGGCCAGATCCATATTTAATAGTGACACAGAGAACATATATTTAACAGCAAATACCTCTCAGAGAAAATATACTGTATGTACTCAAGAAAAACAAATATAAAATATTATTAAAGAAGGATACCGAGAATAATCCACAGCAGTTAAATCTTTATTTACAGGAGAGACCTGTCATGCAATCCATCTAATTATAACTACATATAAAAAAAAGTTAGTAGCATATCAAATATACCTTAACACATTCATTGAAGCTTCATTTTTTTCCCCTTGCAGGTCATTAATCATTACAAAGTGTATATTTTTCATGTTATTGCTTAGAAATTGCTTATTAAGTTAATATACCAATTATATTCAGGTTCCTTTGGGATCTGGTTCAAGAATCATTGCTCAATGTCTCTACAGGTCCCTCATTATATGAAATATTTAATTGTCTGCAATATATATCTCAGTAAACCTATCCAAAGACATACGGTATCATTCAACAATGTTATCACACAGCATTGTTATCCAGGTTGTTAACAATACAAAAATGTTGTGCTATTATATAACTGTTTAAACTGTTAAAATTATCAATAGTTGATCTATACATTATATATATATATATATATATATATATATATATATATATACATACATTTGTAGTCGGGGACAAAAGCCGTATACATGATAAGTTAGATATATGAGCAAGTCGGTTGTAGTGTGCCGAAACCGACGTATCGGGTAGGCCTGTAATAAAAGAGGGCCCACCTGTAATAGTAATATGTAGAAGGGGAGAGGTGGGAGGGATGAACCAGGCAGCATCAGCCCTGTGGTGTAGGGGGCCTGAGTTTAAATAGCCGGGTAACCCCTCCCACAACTTCAGGCTACGCCTTCCAATTTGTAGTCGGGGACAAAAGCCGTAAACATGATAAGTTAGATATATGAGCAAGTCGGTTGTAGTGTGCCGAAACCGACGTATCGGGTAGGCCTGTAATAAAAGAGGGCAAAAAGTTGAATAAGATACCTTATTACACATCTTTACGTTGCAAGATTCATAACGGCTTGTCCTACTCAAATCTAGCTCTGGTTGTGGTATGTATCTAGTATTATACTGTGGATTTCCAGCGTCCTAATGTTTATGGTGTGAGCAGGGAAATTTTTCTGGAAGCAGCTGATGCTGCCCTGATTCTGGAGGAATGTCCCGAAAAGGCATTGGGGTTGAGTCCCCGCCTAGTTAAGAGGGTTCTGAGGTACATTATGAATTTAGCTGTAGTGAGTGGTTTGCCCTGCAGTTAAATAGGGGCATATTGAGATTTGGTCCTGTGAGTGATAACCTGTAAAGGTCTGACATTTTGACCGGCACCTTATTGCCCGTAGGATTGTCCCTACGTATTACATATGGCAAGAGGATGTGAACTGTTTGGTACCAGGATGGGCACTTAAGACATGGTGTAGCCAGCCAGGTACGTTTTGTAGTGTTACGAGAGATTTTATAAATTGTGTGGGCAAAAAGGAGAGGAGTGTCGCAATGGTGACTAGTGAACGAATATCGGTTTTATGGTAATCGGTGGTAAACTTGTTGTAAAGGTGAAATGTCTATTGTATGCTTGTGATGTATAATCAGAGAGGGCAGCTCAATCCAGAAATCTGCCAAATGCCATGAGGCGAGTTAGTGCAGTATTAAGCCATGGAATGTGGGTATAGCCAGCTGCTTTATTGTCAGAAAATCACTTGACTTCCCCTATCCGATCATACCTCCCCAGGCCTTGTAGGCGGCCACTATGGGGCAGATTCCAAAGAAATGTTGACGAGGAATAGAAATTCTTTTTTTTTTTTTTTTTTTTTAAGAGTCTCAACTGGCCAGGCAACTCAGAACCAAAAGTCACCAAATTGGCTGTGAAATCAGTGTGTGCAGACGCATTGGTCCATGTAACTGGGAAATGATGAGAAATGGCGGGAATAACCTGGCCCCCAATTCAATGTGGTATGAACCTGAGCCATATGTGTAGGTCTGCTTACAACTAGTGCCAGAATGCAACTGTCGGTGGGAAGAAGACTCAGCGGTCGGGAAATAAATGTGCAGAATAATTCTCATGGCAAACCTCAATGTGCCCAGTAGGACTGTAGATCCATTCTCCCCCCACCCTCCCCGCTTGTTCTTCAGAAGGAAAGGTTCCCAGGACTCCGATGCGCTGTACCTTCTCTGTAGGTGGACATGTTCTGTAGCTTATTAGTGTCAAGATGAATGCCTAAGAAGGTCAGTTTGTGAAAGTGGAACCCATAGTGAGGAAAAGTGCCATTGTCTTGTGAATACTAACCAAAGCGGAGTGAGGGTGTTCTATCATGAGGAAGTTATCTAAGATAACCGGTGACTGCAGGACATTCGCTAATATTGAGTGTTAGTCAACATAGTGTGTTAGAAAATAAGATAAACAGCTTGGGGTTACTCTTTGCTCTAAAAGTTACACGTGTGGGAAATTCATGACAATCCCTCCATAAAATGCCATTAACATGCCCTTGGGATGGCTGAATAGGTAGAAGCTTGGAGGCATAGGAAATGTCTGTCTTGCCCACCCAAGCTCTGGTCAACCCCTTTGGCATAGTGCTGGGAGAATTCCTTAGAGGAAATCAATGAGTTGAGGCTAGGGGTGGGTAATTAATATGGTTGAATACCTTCTTAAGCAACGTGATTGTGTTGCGGGGTCTATTAATGCAGACAGAAGGTTCTGACATTCGTGAATGCCGGACAGGAGTGTGACCAGACCTGTGTGGAACTGGTGTGTGGAAACCTTGATGTAGAAGTCGACTGAGTGACAGAAAGGCTGTGCTTAGAGGTAAAACTCCAGGTTGTTGATGCAAACCTTCTCTATGGTGAGGAGAAGTAGAGCCACTTACATCACAAAAGTCTGAAGGCTAGGATGAATTCTGGGATAGTGAGTTTCTGATTGAGTCTGGGATTCTGGTGTATAGAACGACGTACAGATCATCGTAGTAGTAAGACTTGTACTCTAAGACATCGTGGGAGGCAATCAGTAAGGAGACTAAATTAACCTTTCCAGATGTCTTTGCGTATGGTCAGGGACACAAAGTATGAGGGAGTAATAATGTAAACCGATGTGCTAAGGGAGGGATTTGAAAGGATAACATAACCATGAGAGGGATTTGGGAGTCCTGTGGCTGGGATGTGCATCAGTGCCTGTGGAGATTCCAGTCTCTGTAGTCCATCGTTGATGTTATGTATGGAGGCAAGTAGAGTGGATATCAACGGTTTGACTTCATGTGATTTGGACTAGTGGGCAGGGGCCACTGAAAGGTGTGGCAAGAATGTTGGCCTCTTGGGGACTGTAAAAAGAGTCAATATAAGAGGCCATGCTGGGTGAGGCCCTAACTCGTAACCTGGAGAGGTTGATGTGAGGCGTTAGCTATGTGTTGGGCCGAGGGGCGTGTACCTCCATATGCGGATGAAGATGGGTGTTGGCCTCACGGAACTGATAATGATGAGGCTAGTTACTGGCATAGCTGGGTACCAGGCCGATAGCTGACATAGCGGATCCGAGAATGGGACGGGTAATGGGTAGTAGCGAGGTGGGTAAACATACCTTGCTTGGGGTAGAATGTGGTTTCCTTGCCAGAGGAATGAGATATTGGAGAACCTACAGGGAAATGATGGTGGGAGGCAAGTTGGAACTGGAATTGGGCTTGACTTACTGTGAACGAAATACGCCTGTATAATCGGGGTGGTTGTTCTTGAGGCTGGTCTATGAATAGGTAACCTGAGGACATAGAATGGTGGGTACAAGATTCATAGGACATAAATCAAATATCCCTATAAGTGAGTAGGGTGAGGATCCTAGGCCATTACCAGAGACCATGGGGAGTGTTTAACCAATACTGCGACAATAATGGGGGATAGGCAGAGTCATGAGTGACCGCTAATTGGTCCTGTGACTTCTTAAGCTAAAATACATATAGGGGGATATGGAATACCAAGCTATGATGGCAGTTTTGAGCTATCCCGGTAGGACTTAGAATATTTAATTATGGTCGTGCCAGCATGGGAAGGAGGGTGTATGTGTGGGGAATTAAGGATCCCCGGGCGTGGGCCTGTGTACGGCCTGGCAAAGGAATTGCGTGCCAGCGTTGGCTGATGTAACATAGAACAGTTAGAGTGGAGTTGCTGTAGGTTTAGTGATACAAGGGTCGGTTAGGATGATGAACTTGCTTGAGTAGAATATAGCAGCAATGAGTAAATAACCTTTAGTGCATAATACGTGATTATTTTGACGTAGAGTCAGGGGGAACATATGATGGTATGGTAAAGCCTGGTACACTAGGGTTTGTCCCAGGGAACATGACGATACATATGAACATAGGAGTGTGGCGTGTTACAAAAAAGGTTTAGCGAATAGGTGATCGTCCTCCAAATAAGTAATATACCTATCGTGGGAGCAAGTATACAGATTGGCCATAACACATGGTAACAAATGTGAACGTGATGACTGCCTCAGAACAGTACCAGGTCCATAAGTGATAGAATAAGACATATGCGATATATGATGGTAATGCTATATATGTAGTGAATATTAAATGCTTACCAGAGCTGAATTAGTAATGGGAAACTGACAATATCCATGCACAATCGTAAATAATAACAAGAAACATAGCAAATATAACAGAACTACAGGGGGCATGTAAGGATAACTAGTAGCAGGCTAAAGAACCTGGACATTTCATGTATCAGGGAACAGTGTAAAACTAACGAATTGGTACTATGATTGTGGTGGCCGTTGATGGAAGCATGGAATGGAAGATGGAAGCATGTAATTGAGATAGACTGGAGACTAGTTCGGTAGAAATTTGACGAAAAGAAACTAGCGAATAGGAATGGAACAAAGAGCAGGCAGGAGTAGGTGAACTGACTTAAGTCCTGAACGGGAAAAAGTCCAGAATATACGGTATGTAAAAACGTAAACGTGTGAACAATTGTGTGTTCATGGATTTGGCCCGTACAGGCAGACTCACGGTTCGTGGATTTGACTGGTACAGGAAACAAACGAGAGGTCAGCTATGTGGCTGGAAAGTACCCAGACTTGGTGGACACGGAGGTTTGGTCCAGGAAAAGGCCCGATAAGCCGGTAAGGGGTCTCATAGAGCCAGCGGGAACGAACAGCCAGTTCTGGAGAGGAGGTGAGTAGTCTGACTGCGTGTGGCTGGAACAGCGTGATGGGAGTTGTTGGAGCAGGGAAAACTTGGTCCGATCAGCGTGGGAGTCAATGACCACATGTGGCTGGAACAGCGTGATGGGAGTTGTTGGAGCTGGGAGAACTTGGTCCGATCGGCGTGGGAGTCTGACCGCATGTGGCTGGAACAGCATGATGGGAGTTGTTGGAGCTGGGAGAACTTGGTCCGATCGGTGTGGGAGTCTGACCGCATGTGGCTGGAACAGCGTGATGGGAGTTGTTGGAGCAGGGAGAACTTGTCCAATCGGCTTGGGAGACTTTGACCGCATGTGGCTGGAACAGCGTGATGGGAGTTGTTGGACCAGGGAGAACTTGGTCCAATCATCGTGGGAGTCTCTTACTGCATGTGGCTGGAACAGCATGATGGGAGTTGTTGGAGCAGAGAGAACTTGGTCCGATCGTCCTGGGAGTCTCTGACCGCATGCGGCTGGAACAGCGTGATGGGAGTTGTTGGAGCAGGGAGAACTTGGACCAATCAGCGTGGAGTCTCTGACCGCATGTGGCTGGAACAGCAGGATGGGAGTTGTTGGAGCAGGGAAAAACTTGGTCCGATTGGCATGGGAGCCACAGTAGGCCCAGACCAGCTTGTTTGGAGTTTTAGGCAGTCTGTGTTGATGACCTTTGAACCGGAAGTAGTCATGAACCAGGCAGCATCAGCCCTGTGGTGTAGGGGGCCTGAGTTTAAATAGCCGGGTAACCCCTCCCACAACTTCAGGCTACGCCTTCCAATATATTTATATATACACATATATATAATGTATCCTCTAGATATATGCCATATATGAAATATATGTATATATCACCTAGGGTCCAGCAGAACCTGTGATCCTCAATAACCTTATATCAATACTTGTTACAGTTTGTTTCTATTTTCTTGTACCCCGCATTCCACCATCTACGGTATAGGGGAGGATGTAGACAGGCAGATATTTGCCCACCTACGGTATCACTTTCCCTTTTGAACTTTGGTGAGAGTGGACATAAGGGGTCTCACTGCTGTACCCCTATTTATTTAATTAAATTTATTTATTTAACTTTTTGTACATTCCTGCATTTTAACTTTCATCAATTACACACATAAATCTTAACATTTGACAAAATGCACCAGTTTGGATTCAATTAGTTAAATATGAATGTAATAGAAACATAGAAACATTATGATTATATTATTATTATATTATTTATAGAGCGCCGTCAAATTCCGCAGCGCTTTACAATGGGTGGACGAACAGACATGTAGTTGTAACCAGACAAGTTGGACACACAGGAACAGAGGGGTTGAGGGCCCTGCTCAATGAGCTTACATGCTAGAGGGAGTGGGGTAAAATGACACAAAAGGTAAGGATAGTATTAGACTAGTGACAGTTGCAGAAGAGGAATCAGTTGGGAGCTATTAAGAGTTTAATTGATACGCTTTTATGAAGAAGTGGGTTTTTAATGATTTTTTTGAAGGAGCGGAGACTGGGTGAGCATCTAACAGAGGAGGGAAGTGAGTTCCACAGGAACGGTGCAGCCCTCGAGAAGTCTTGAAGGCAAGCATCAGAGGTGGAAGAACGGACAGAAGATAGACGTAAGTCTTCAGCAGATCGTAAGGGCCTAGACGGGACATACTTGTGTATAAGGGAGGATAGATAGGTGGGAGCAGCATTATGTAGACATTTGAAAGCAAGAACCAGAATTTTAAATTGAGCTCTATATTTTATAGGAAGCCAATGTTGGGACTGACAGAAGGGTGAGGCATGGGAGGTGCGGGCGGACAGGAAGATGAGCCTCGCCGCCGCATTCATTATGGACTGTAACGGCGCAAGTTGGGAGCACGTAAGACCACTGAGAAGTGGATTACAGTAGTCAAGGCGAGAAAGTACAGTGGAATGGACCAACACCTTAGTCGCATCTGGCGTTAAGTAGGGGCGGATGCGCGCAATGTTTTTGAGATGGAAATGACAGAATTTGGCGATAGAGTGAACATGAGGCTTGAAGGAGAGGTCGGAGTCAAAGAGAACACCTAGGCAGCGAGCCTGCGTGGTGGAGCTGATGGTAGCACCATTGACTTGGAGGGAGACAGACACAGGAGTAACAACACTTGAGGGAGGAAAGACCAGAATTTCAGTTTTGGTCAAGTTTAGTTCAAGGAAGTGGGCAGCCATCCAGTTAGAAACAGCAGAGAGGCAGTCAGAGACACTAGTCAAGAGGGACGGGGAGCGATCAGGAGAGGACAGGTAGATTTGCGTGTCATCTGCATAGAAATGATATTGGAAGCCAAAGGAGCTAATGGGTTTACCAAGGGAGGCAGTATAGATGGAGAACAGTAGGGGACCAAGGACTGAACCTTGAGGGACACCAACAGAGAGGAGTTGGGGAGAAGAAGCAGAGCCAGAGAAATAAACACTGGAAGAGCGCTGGGAGAGGTAGGAGGAGCACCAGGAGAGAGCAATATCTTGTAAACCGATATTGCTAAGGATGAGAAGAAGCTGTTGATGGTCAACAGTGTCAAAAGCCGCAGACAGGTCAAGGAGAATTAGGATAGAGTAGTGACCACGAGATTTTGCAGCGAGTAGATCATTGGATACTTTGGTCAGTGCCGTTTCCACAGAGTGCTTAGCGCGGAAACCAGACTGAAGCGGGTCTAGCAGAGAGTTTGATTCCAGGAAGTCTGTCAATCTCGCATACACAATTCTTTCAAGGATCTTGGATGCAAAAGGCAGTAGCGAGATAGGATGATAGTTGGATGGGGAGTTAGGGTCAAGATTGGGCTTCTTTAGAATTGGGGTTACAGTTGCATGTTTGAAGGGCAATGGAAATATACCAGAGGAGAGAGAGAGATTGAGAATTTTAGTGAGAGGTGGAGAAAGAGAAGAAGACAGAGTACAGATGAGATGCGAGGGAATTGGATCTAGGGAGCAGGTGGTGGGGCGGGAGGACTTGAGCAGAGCAGAAACCTCTTCCAATGTAGCAGGTGCGAATGAACATAGAACAGCAGAGGGAGTGAAGTTAGGGGAAGTATTGCAAGGGGGAGGAGAAAGATGAGAGATCTCTTCTCTGATTGTAGAGATCTTGTCAGTGAAGTGAGTTGCAAAGTCTGAGGCAGTCAAGTTAGTAGGTGGAGGAGGTACAGCAGGGCGAAGAAGAACATAGAAACATAGAATGTGATGGCAGATAAGAACCATTCGGCCCATCTAGTCTGCCCAATTTTCTAAATACTTTCATTAGTCCCTGGCCTTATCTTATAGTTAGGTTAGCCTAAGGCCTATCCCACGCATGCTTAAACTCCTTTACTGTGTTAACCTCTACCACTTCAGCTGGAAGGCTATTCCATGCATCCACTGCCCTCTCAATAAAGTAATACTTCCTGATATTATTTTTAAACCTTTGTCCCTCTAATTTAAGACTATGACCTCTTGTTGTGGTAGTTTTTCTTCTTTTAAATATAGTCTCATCCTTTACTGTGTTGATTCCCTTTATGCATTTAAATGTTTCTAGCATATCCCCCCTGTCTCGTCTTTCCTCCAAGCTATACATGTTAAGATCCTTTAACCTTTCCTGGTAAGTTTTATCCTGCAATCCATGAACCAGTTTAGTAGCCCTTCTCTGAACTCTCTCTAAGGTATCAATATCCTTCTGAAGATACGGTCTCCAGTACTGCGTACAATAATCCAAGTGAGGTCTCTGTACAATGGCATGAGCACTTCCCTCTTTCTACTGCTAATGCCTCTCCCTATACAACCAAGCATTCTGCTAGCATTTCCTGCTGCTCTATTGTAGGAAATTGGCGTATTGATGTCCATTTGTAAAGCTATACATCCTAAGGCTAAAGAGGTATCCGTTGCAATCTTTTCCATTCCTACACTGATATTATACTTCTTATTAATGAGATTCTTAATAATGGAAATATCTGTTCTGTAGTTGTTGACAACTGTTTGCATCTGTATCTTAGATAATAACAATGAAGCATCCTGCGATTTGCTACCTGCAGCTGCTAGTGTACTCATTCTAGCTGCTAACGATTCTATATTTACTCCATTTAACATACTTGCTCCTACACCTAAACCACCTAATACTGTGTTATACCACTCACGTTTTCTTCGTGTATTCACTGGTCTCGAGAAAGTGGTGTCTTGTTTTAACCAATAATAGAAATCTTGTTGTATTCCTACTGTATATTCCTGACATTGTGGGAATGTACGTGTAATGTCCCATTCTGACATGTTCAATGAATATGTGTATATACTAAATGAAGCTCCAAATAATACTTTGTGGTCATCATCTTTGTATATTCTAATGGGATCTTTCCCTTCCTGTTCTACAATATTACAATCATCTGTTATTTTTTGTTCTGGAGCCCAATTATCATGAAATGTCATGATCGTGAATGCATATGACAGCGAAACAGTGTGTCCATTCCTATTTATTGTATGTCTCATAACAAAAATAGGTGTCCATAACCATGTAGGTTTTCTAGATTTTGGATGCCAAGGCCACATTGTGATTTGGCCTGCACATTTAGCTGGGTTTTGATAAGTAAATGAGCTGTCTTGTGTTTGTTCGAGTACTTTTACTTTAGCGTTTGTGTAAGGATTAACAAGTGTATCTATTAAGTACATGTAGCAATTTAACCCATCATCATTAATACTTCTCACATTAAACATAGTAAGGGTAAGGGTGTTGTCTATACCAGTAGGTACCACACACCTACTCTCAGTATTATTTTGCCTTATATATGTCCGATCCTTGGTAATATTAATGATTAAATCAATTCGTCCGTCAACTGATAGATATGTCATACATGGTTCCTGGTTATCATGAAACATGAGCATACCAGATATTGCATCCTCAGATGTGTCTGCATTAATGCATCCACAATAATCAACATCAGGAGTCTTACAATATCGCACTTTACAATCATATGGAAATGCTGTACATTTAGTAAAGGTATCTCTGCTTTCACAATCTAGAGTACCTGTATCTTGGGCATTGATTGTACCTAACATCATCATGATTAATAACAGGATTACATTTACAAGAAACCCCAATCGGTTTGATTTAGTCCATGAAGTAATGTCTTCTCCAATCGCATCAATGAGAGCAGTCTTTTTGTCCATAGTGTCTTTTAAAAGTCCACACAGTTTGTCCTTTTTAAAATTAAACAGTCTTTGTCCATGAACAAACATTATTGGTTCTGTAATGAAAAACAGATGGCAGTTTACTATTCTTATACATTTGTGAGTTTACATTGATCAATATGCACAAGAATTGCTTTATTACATTTCCTACCAACTTTTGCTCTTTGAACCTGTAACACAGTTTGTCCTAATTTCTTTAGAATAACATAAGGACCTTCCCAACCTGCTTTCCAGGGACCTGGTGTTCTAAATGATTTTACCATCACCTTGTATCCTGGTTTAAATTTATCTGCATAATTCCCCTGAGTTACATCTTTAACCCATTGTTTGCCAGAAGGGGCCATATTCAAAGCAGCAAACTTCAAAACTGACTGCAGCTGTTCTTGTAATACTTTCAACCATTCAGCATGTTCTGCAGCAACTTTGAAAGTACTTGGAACAAAAGGTTCATTGGGGAAAGTAATTGGCATGGTTCTGCCTGTCATTAACTCATGAGGTGACACTTGCGTTTTAGAGTTTGGAGTTGCACGAATAGACATTAAAACTCCTGGTAAGTGTGTTACCCAACTACTCCCTTTATCCTCAAGCATTTTTTTCAATCTAGATTTCAATGTCCTATTCATTCTTTCCACTATGCCAGCCGACTGTGGATGATATGGGACATGAAATCTTTGTTGGATCCCCAACAATCTACACGTTTCTTTAAGTACTTCTCCAATGAAGTGTGGACCATTGTCAGATTCAATGATTCTGGGAAAACCCCATACAGAAAATACATATTTCCACAGCGCTTTACTTGTTGATAACGCTGTACAATTGGTAAGTGCTATACAATCTACCCATTTGGAGAATATATCAACAATTACCAATCCGTACTTTAGACCTCCTGGAGCTATAGGTAATGGTCCAATAAAATCAATTTGTATAGAGTCCCATGGTCCTTTTGCCAAAGGCACTCTCTGCAATTTTGGTTTCTGACCTTTAGGTCTGGGATTAAATTGAGCACATATGAGACATTCCTGCACTATATTTATACACAATTGTTTCAAATTAGGATGATAAAATTTATTTTGCAGGACCTTAAACAGGTTTTCTGTACCCAAATGCCCCAGTGTACGATGATTGAATACAATCAACTCCTGCAATAAATCACTCGGTACAAATGGTACAAAAGTTTGTGTTTCCTCATGTTTAACCCCGTACAAGCCAGTTTCAGTATCTAAATCCATTGTTTCTCTACTGAAAGCTACATCTTTACTCTGATTTTCTTTCAGATCTTGGAAGGGATCTGCTATTGGTCTTTTACTCACAGTTGCAATCATTATATTTTCTGAATATTGCAACTTTCCTATTAAAGCAGCTTCCTTTGCTCCCTGATCTACAAGTCTGTTTCCTTCTGCCATTTCATCCCCGTTTTTCCTGTTTTGATGTGCTTGAACTTTCAAAACAGCACAAGTTAAACCTTTTTTTTCTGCATAGTCAAACAGTTCTGCCAAAATACCTGCATGTTTTAAAGCTTTGTCTTGAGAATCTACCATCCCCCGTTTTCTCCATATTGGGAGATGAAGTATAAAGCTTTAACTACATAGCTGCTGTCACTGATTATATTCACTGGGTCATATGCTGTTATTTCAAGAGCTTTCCTTACAGCCTCTAACTCAGCTCTCTGAGCAGACATATGGCCTGGCAATTTAAATCTTTGCATTTCTTTTGTTTGATCGTCATATATGGCATAACCTGTGTGATGTGATCCATCAGCATAAAATCTCGTACCATCCACATACAACTTTTTTCCATTGATAACATCCATTCCCATAATAGTACAGTGGGAGGAGAGGTCGACCCATAAGTCACAATTTATTTTACCTCCTTCAAATTCAATGTCATTATCAATGGATAAAATTGCAGGTGCATGAGCTCCATTAAAACTTAGAAGGGAAATTGTTGGTGCTTCAATTTTTAAAGGCAAGCTTTTGTTGGTTAGAGACACTGCAGCTCCTGTGTCTACTAAAAACTCTGTTATATTCCCCTCTAGTGTTCCATAAATATATGGCCGTCCATCTTCACCCAGAGTAATATCAGTAAGATAGACCAGAGAACAACTAGGGGTTACACATCCCTATTTATAGGTGTGGTAAGCAGAATTCACTTCTGGACTTGTAAATGCTTCCACCTTCTTTTCAATGGCATTTAACATCCGTCTACACTCTTCATATGGATTTGCTATATGAGGGGGTTTTGAAGATGTATTTTCGGGTTCTACAGCTGCCACTCTCAGTTGATTCTTATAGCCTGGCACAATGCCATTTTCTCTACCTTTCACTGGGTAAGATTTTTCTTCATTTTTAGGACAATATCTCCTAACATGACCTTCTTGGTTACATTTATAGCATACCATAGGATTACTCTGATTAACCCTATAGTATCTATCATGGGATGGGGCCGAATAATTTCTAGTACCTTGGTAATTTTGTGGTTTACTCATAGACTTCCCTCTAAAATTACCATTCCTATTATCATTTTCATATCTTCCTCTACCTTCTTCACGAGACACATAGTTAATAGGGGCCAGACCTGCTGAAGTATCCCTAGAGAAGAGTGTGTCTGTGAAAGCAAAAATCTTAGCTGTTTCTGTGTTTTTCTTTTGCAACAATTGCAAAGATTTCATTATTTCAGTAGCAGCAAAATCAACTGTGGGTGAATCAAAAGCTCTTAATTTTATCTCATTTGGCAACCCTGCTATTCTAGAGACAAATTCAGTAACACTCTGCTTATGTTGTTCTTTAGACATAGCAGACGGTTCTGTATCAGTAATTAAATTCCATGCCTTATTCCACAAATTAGCACAAACACGTATATCATCATTTTTCTCCATTTTAAATGAATCAAGAGTAGAAAATTGAAAATTCTCCACACCAGTTGCACACTGTACCACCATTAGCAATCTTTGTGTATTATTTGGAAACAATTCTTCCAATTCAACTCGGGGCTTTTCACTTGACTTCCCTTCCAACATATCAATGAGTTTAACTTTAACCCATTCACTTAATGAGGTTGGCAGCCAGATCAAAAGACCTCTTGTGGCTACCACATCATCAAATTGTCTTTTATTCATTTCACCTTCAAAAACACTCATATTGTAAAAAGGTCCTCTCTTCTCATCATATTTAGGCAAATCCTTAATCAATTTAGCTAATTTGAGAATATCCAACTGACCCTTTCCTTGTACATTTCCCAATTTATTTTCTATTTCACTTCTCGCCTGCCCGTTTTCACAACTTAACCTTTGAGCTATTTCATTTTCACTTTCCTCTTTCAAAGTAAAATCCAAATCTTTCTGATTTGTAGCTTTCCACAAAATATCTGTAGCATTCCCCAGATTAGTAATTTGTCTCTGCAATTTGTCAAAATTAGTAACATTTATGTCTAACTCTTTAGACATGTGAGACAGGGTTTTGTGAGTTCTATCTAACAGATCAGTCTGATTCCTAAGCATCTCTTTCATTATAGTAATATCTTCACTTACTTCATCCTCACTAAATCTTTTCAACAATCGCCGAGAATCTTCTATTTGAGTTTTTGCTTCAGTTAACGTGGAGTCTAAGTCACTATCAAAAGAAAGCCTTGGGGGCAATCTCCCTTCTGTTAACAGCTTTTGAGGAGATTTCACAGTTTTGCTGGGGGGGCTAGGGAAATAACTAGTCCTTGTGACAACACATACATTTTTCAGTTGTTTTAACAAAACATCTCTTTTTTGTTTTGTTGTACTACACACATAACAATTACTGGTCTTTTTAAGTTGACACCATTCATTCATTGCATCATTAGTTTCCAAAAAGCTCTTTGCCAGTAATGCAACTTTTTGATTTTCCTTCTTAAATACATTGCTGTGCTCAATCTCACTTAATCCGTCTAACAATTTCAATAAACAATCATCCCAAATATTTTCAGGATTAACCCCTTTTACAGAAAGATCACTATTAGACTTGGCAGCAATCTTTTGCAACCACTCCATAATTAACTTAAACAGTTAAAACTATTTGTTTAACAAAACAATATATATGTGAGAGCACTTTTTACATATGATTTAAAACAGACACATACCCATTAATTATTTCGGCTCCACAGATATGGCCACTTTCTGATAGAAAAATACTTTCTGGAGTATGTAGTTATTTCTTGAGAATCCTCCGAAATGCAATCTTCGATCTGCAAGTCGTCACAAATTACTTAATAAAGTGTGGATAAAAAGGATCCAAATTGTCCATCTCAATTATTTATCTTCATATATATATATATATATATATATTTATTTTTTATTTTCCTCCAGCGCTGGAAATACACATTAGCCGCGTTCGAACGTCTTCTCCCCTGCTTCACCTCTGTCTTCGCATCAGATCTGGGATGTTTACAAAAAAGTCTTTGGGATGCCCTCCTGCTGTTTCAATCACTTGTATTTCTTCCTGTTTCAAGCCGGGTAGTACAGCTTTTTCTTCAAGTTACAATTTCAGCTTTTCTTCAGTGATTTTCTTATCTTCTTGTCTTCTTGTAGCTTGTAGCAGAACACCTAAATATTAAGTCAGTAATAATTCAGACTTAAATCAAAGTTGTTGTTGTTGTTGCCCGCATTCTCCACCATTAAATGTAGGAAATTGGCATTCCGTGAGATCTTTGTTTTTCACACCAGTTTCTGAAGAAATCGAATCAGAGTATCTTGCAGTTAAAACCGTATATTTATTCCAATATACATTTCATCCGGAAAATAACAACAGTCTGTTTTTAAAATCATATGGACCAATAAACAATGTATATTCACTTCTAGATCTTATCCAAGCTTGATGGTAAAAGTATTGGTAAAAATTCTATCTGCAAAAGGTTTTTTATATGTTTAAATTCAGTTACATAGGGCGTATACACAAAGACATAAGGTTTGCCTTCTTTAAAATAATTGGTTATCTGAGAAAGAAAGGTGGTAACCCAAATCTCTGATTAAAGCCATACGTTATATTATTTTGGTTAATTACACACACAAAGACTTCTATATACATGATGTAATGAATAATTGCCTGTAGAAATGTGAGTCTTCAAAGGAATTCAGGCTTTCAAGGCTAGGTCAAAGGTTATTATCAACAGGGTCCACAAGTCTCCATCCATCATTCTTGACTAGAGCCATATGTGTATAAATTACAGTGTGTTTGTAATATATATGCCTATGTATGGCCCCTTAATGTCTGGATATGCTTAGAATAATAACTTATAATATTTCTACATTCCTACAACACATTGAGTACATTTAAAGTTCATAAAAATATTTATCATCTATTACATTGTCTGCCTACCTTTAAGTCATCAGAAATAATCACCCCTAAATCCCTTGTAGCGGAGGCCTGATATTCTACAGGTTAACTCCACTATAGATCCCAGTGAGGCTCAGGAACAAGTAGTAAAAACACCATGAAGCAGTTACTCCAGCAAATAAAGTAATCCAAGAATATCCCCATACAGATCCCAATGACTGGACGACACACAGCATCAGGAGCAGAACTGACTTTTAATCCACACAGTCTCCTTATAAAGCATTCTCCCATGCAAGGGAGGGATTCACATTAATTAGGACAGTATCCAATAGTATAGCCGTTACCTCCCACACATCTCCTCAGTATGACACTTAATCCCATTACACTGTAGTTTTCCCCAGTTCTGAATGTACCCCAAAACAAGCAGTTACAATAATCCTGGGGGTACCCCCTGGTAGCCCTGATCTGGGTGACTAACATATCCAAAAATCACCCAGATCGGTACAGGGGTTCGGGAGTTAGGTGTAGGGTGTAATTTGACCGACCGCACACGAGGTGGTATCCAAAAAGAGTTCCATAGGTTTTGGCCCTGCGGTCGGTCTTTGTTCGGGAGGAAAAAAAACACATCAAATACTGCCATCCACAATTAATCTTGGATTCGTATGAATCCCCTTGTTCGGTACTTTGAAACTGCCGAACGGGAGACTGATTAGCCTTCCCGTTCGGGAGTTACGGAGCCATGGAGGTCTCAGCGGTGTTCGGGTAATCGAGTGTCCGATTTAAGTTCCAGACACTCGACGACCAAACACCGCTGAGATTTTCGTGAGTAAGATGGCCGCCGCCACGTGTTCGTATACCGAACAGCGGCCACCCAGATACAGCACTAAAGTACCGATTAACCTGCGGTTAGAGATGTGTGAATGATTAATAAGGTACACAATTCTATCTGGGGTGGTCTATTGGTTCGGTAGTCTACATTCGTATGGAGTACGGATGGAAATTACCGAACAATTATACGAATCCCACATACATATTAACCATAGGAACAGAAATAACACACAAATTGCAATATTATTACAGTCTTTTAGGACAGCCCTGATACCATCTGCTACATCCCTTTCCTCAGATGTTGAGGTTAGGACTCTATCAAATATTCTGTACTTTGCCCTTTGGTTTTTACGTCCAAGATGCATTATCTTGCACTTATCCACATTAAATGCCAGTTGCCACAACTCTGACCATTTTTCTAGTTTACCTAAATCATTTGCCATTTGGCTTATCCCTCCTGGAACATCAACCCTGTTACATATCTTAGTATCCTCAGCAAAAAGACATACCTTACCATCAAGACCTTCTGCAATATCACTAATAAAAATATGAAAGAGAATGGGTCCAAGTACAGATCCCTGAGGTACCCCACTGGTGACAAGCCTAAGCTTCAAATATACTCCTCTGACTACAACCCTCTGTTGCCTTACCCATTCAACAATATTGGAATCCAAAGTTAAATATTGCAGTTTATTGATAAGCCTTCTATGTGCAACAGTGTCAAAAGCCTTACGGAAATCTAGGTATGCAATGTCTACTGCACCACCCTGATCTATAATTTTAGTTACCTAATCAAAAAAATCAATAAGATTAGTTTGGCATGATCTCCGTGAAGTAAATCCATGTTGTCTCTGATCTTGAAATCCATGTGTTGATAATTGACCATTAACTCGGATATTAGCTGTTGGGCCTCTATATAGTGTCTGTATCCAATGGCATATTCTAGGCCCAAGCCCCCGAGCCTCGAATATAGAAAATAGATAGGACTGATCCACCCTGTCGAAGGCCTTTTAAAGTGCATTGGGCAAGGTATATTGCAGGGCCCATAGTCCTGAGCAAGAGGCTGGTCAGCAGGCCCCTTCAAGAACCCGTGACAAGGTTCAGTTAATCACAGTTACCCAATCAAAAAAAAAAATAAGATTAGTTTGACATGATCTCCCTGAAGCAAACCCATGTTGTCTCTGATCTTAAATCCATGTGATTTTAGATGTTCAACAATCCTATCCTTTAACATGGTTTCCATCACTTTCCCCACTACTGAAGTAAGGCTTACTGGCCTATAGTTGCCCGACTCCTCCCTATTACCTTTCTTGGGAATGGGCACAACATTCGGCCAACTTCCAATCTTCTGAGACTACTCCTGTTATCAATGATTGGCTAAATAAATCTGTTTATGGTTTTGCTAGTACACCACTAAGCTCTTTTAATAGCTTTGGGTGTATTCCATCAGGTCCCATTGACTTATTTGTCTTTATTTTTGAGAGTTAAAATAGAACCTCTTCCTCTTTAAACTCACGTGTAATAAATAACTAATTTATCCTTTTTCTTAACTGAGGTCCCTTTCCTTCATTTTCATCTGTAAATACCGAACAAAAATATTCATTGAGGCAGTCAGCTAGACCTTTATCCTCTTCTACATACCTTCCTTCTTTTGTTTTTAATCTAACTAATCCTTGTTTTACTTTTCTTTTCTCATTTATGTATCTAAAAAAAGTTGTGTCCCTCTTTTTTACTGACTGTGCTATTTTCTCTTCTGTGTGTGATTTGGAAGCTCTTATAACTTGCTTAGCCTCTTTCTGCCTAATCTTACAGATCATTCTGTCTTTCTCACGCTGGTTTTTTTATAATTACTAAATGCTAACTTTTTGTTTTTTACTAATAAGAAATATAATATTTTGATTTTAATTTAGAGAATCTATTTACTATTTTTTGTAATTGTTTTCTTTAGCAAGTGTTGATTTGCTCCTACATGTTTGGTAAAATTCCCCAAATGAACTGGTTAACACCCCTACAGTGAACAATGCAGTCCTGAAAAAGGATGGCTTTAACACCGTTGCGGCAGCATAGTACACTGTCATAGTCTAGCCACCCCGGTAGCCTGGATACTTATCCTCCATGGCGATTACCCTGCAGTCACACTGCAGCCAAAATGAGTTCGGCAGTGTCAGGGTTGTCAGGCAGTCCCCTAAAATGAAATTAAAGTTAAAAAAATAGTAGGCTTAAGCAATGTATTATCATATAATGTAACTAAACCCCAATTATTGTTGCCTAGGTTAGGTGTTTAAAAAAATAAATACAAATAAAAATATTACATTCTGTGAACTTTGAACCTACTGTTTAGTGAATGAGCGAGTGAGCTGGATCTTGTATGTTATGAAGGGCTGAAGGAATGAAACACATGAGGGGGGTGGGAGGATGAGACACATGGAGGGACTGGGGTGGTGAGCACATGGAGGGGATTGGGGAAATGAGACACATGGACGGGCTGGGGGAAGAATTGAGATACATAGTGGTATAGGGGAATAAGACACGTGGGGGAGATAAGATGCATGGAATGGGGTGGACACAAAACAACACAGAAGGGCTAGGGAAGAAAGAGACAAGATGCTGGGGGGATGAGACACACACATTGGGCTGTGGAGGTAAAGAGTCACAGAGGGGCTGGGGAAGGGGCAAAATAGATAGACAGGGAAAGAGGCAAAAGAGACAGACAGGGGTTTGGGGGACACTGTCACGGTTCTCCCCGTGCCAACCAGGTGGCTAGTTGTGGCCACCCCACAGGTGCCTTACAGGGGAATTGATGCTGGGTCCTTCTGCATCCTAAGCCTGCTCTCCTGTCTCTGAGTCACTTCTGAACTCATGGCCCTAGCCCTGTTTACCTGGTCTTGTCTGCAGCACTAGGTAGCTGGACTTCTCCTTTGATTACTACCTGTCTCTTTAAGTCCACCTGTGGCATCTTGCAAGTTGGCTGCTCATTTTCCAGCTATATAACACTGCCTCTACCTGAGGGCTGTGTCAGTTCATTGTATCCTGTTGCTTAAGACTGACTTGACTTGTGACCCCTGCTTCTGGATTTTCGTTATTGCCTGTTTGCTGCCTGCCCTGACCTTTGGAACCCTGCCGGACTACTATCCTGGATTTTCCCTTGTCTGTTTCCTCGTACCTGGTTATTGTTACTACCAAGCCCACGTGCACAGATTCACAGCCCAGGTAGCTGGTTACTGTGAGTTATGTTTATCTGCAAGGGTGAGCAAACATCTCTGCACTTTGGACTCCACCCAAGGTAAGACCGTGACAGACACCCAGAGGTTTATGAAATGCTAATACTAACTGTGTTGGAATTTCACTGAAATTCAAACCCAGTCAAATTATATACCGAGACAAAGGAGAGGGAGTACTTTTGTCTTAGTATTATTTTTATGCCTGACACTTCTAGACATTGGGCAGAGTTAATGCCATCTAGAAGTGTCAATCTCTCAGTGGTCACCAGTGATGGCTGCAGAGATATTAGCTGTACCTATGGGGGATTGAGCAATCTCATGGGAACCTCCATTTACCACATTACTTTTACGCATGCCTGTAAAAAGGACTTGCCAAAAGAAAATGGTTGCACCCACAAGGGACAGGTTCAGCTAAGTATAGCTCAACTTTCCCGGCCGCTGGACAAATAGCAGCAATGTGACCATTGTGGATAAAAGGCATATTGCACAGTCTGTTGCTCTACATAATTCATTCTCTGCACTTTCAGAGTGTAGTGGTGTTGTGCAGAGAGGCACTGAGGCTAGTGGTGTTGTGCAGAGAGGCACTGAGGCTAGTGGTGTTGTGCAGAGAGGCACTGAGGCTAGTGGTGTTGTGCAGAGAGGAACTGAGGCTAGTGGTGTTGTGCAGAGAGGCACTGAGGCTAGTGGTGTTGTGCAGAGAGGCACTGAGGCTAGTGGTGTTGTGCAGAGAGGCACTGAGGCTAGTGGTGTTGTGCAGAGAGGCACTGAGGCTAGTGGTGTTGTGCAGAGAGGCACTGAGGCTAGTGGTGTTGTGCAGAGAGGCACTGAGGCTAGTGGTGTTGTGAAGAGAGGCACTGAGGCTAGTGGTGTTGTGAAGAGAGGCATTGAGGCTAGTGGTGTTGTGCAGAGAGGCTTGGTGAGGCCTAATAGAAAGCAGTTGTTGGTGGGGGATTCCATCATAAGAGGTGTGGAGATGGACAATGGTGGTCTTGTGAGGTGTCTTCCCGGAGCTACTGCTCACAGAGACAGGAGACGTATCGGTAATATTGTTAAGCAAGCAAAGCAGGAAGGGGAATTGGATGTACTTGTCCATTTAGGGACAAATGACTTGGCTTGCAATGAGGTTTCAGAGGTTAAGGAAGTTTTTAGTGTTTTTGCCAATGATATACGGCAGGTTGCTTCCACATTGTCATTCTCTGAAGTTCTGCCTGTGCATAACACTCAGAATGACAGGCGGATGCGTATTAGGGACTTTAACTTGTGGCTTGGTGAATGGTGTCGGGAGCAAGGATTTGGCTTTATCGCTCATGGTAGCTCTGTTTGGAATGGAAATAAACTGTACAAAAAAGATGGTTTGCATCTTTCTCAAAAGGGAACAAATGTTCTCAGTGAGCAGTTCAGAGGTTTTGCTAGGATGTATTTAAACTAGGAGGGGGGGCAAAAGGGTGATAAAACATCAATCCAATTGTCCCCAAAAACAAGGACAGAAGGTGCCTGTAGCAAGTGTGTTAAAAAATGATAAGCTTAGAGTCATGTCTACAAATGCTCGCAGTTTAGGGAATAAGATCCATGAACTTGTGGCAATAATGGCAACTGATAGTGTAGATTTAGTCGCTGTTACTGAGACATGGTATAATGAGAAAAATGACTGGGACATAGCAATACCAGGGTACTCTTTATATAGAAAAGACAGGGAAGGCAAGAAAGGGGGAGGGGTGGCCCTGTATGTAAAGAATAGCATAAAATCTAGCCTAATAAAGGTTAGTGAGGCGAACATAGAGTCAGTTTGGGTTACGTTAGAATTTGGTAATCACACAGTAACTCGTGTAGGTGTGATTTATAGGCCCCCAGGACAAATTGAAGAGTTAGATAATCTACTAGTTGAAGAAATAGCTAAAATGACAATGAAGGGGGAAGTTATCATCATGGGTGACTTTAATCTTCCTGATATAAATTGGAAAACAAAAATAGCTACTTGTGCCAGGAGCAAACATATTCTAAACTCCCTACTGGGATTGTCTCTAAAACAAGTCGTTGAGGAGCCAACTCGTAAAGAGGCCATAAAAGATTTAGTGTTAACAAATGGAGATTTGGTATCAGATATTACTGTAGGAGAAAGTTTAGGATCCAGTGATCATCAGTCAGTGTGGTTTAATATAAGAACAGTGACTGAGTCACACCACACAAAAACAAAAGTTTTAGACTTTAGAAAAACAGACTTTTCCAAAATTAGAATATGTGTAAAGGAGTCATTATCAGACTGGAGCAATTTAAATGGAGTCCAAAAGAAATGGGATTATTTAAAAGTTGCACTACTGAAGGCAACAGAAAATTGCATTAGGCTTGTCAGTAAAAGCAAAAAATTCAAGAAACCACTGTGGTACTCCACAGATGTAGCCAAAATAGTAAAAAACAAAAAGTCAGCATTTAGTAATTATAAAAAAACCCAGAGTGAGGAAGACAGAATGACCTATAAGATTAGGCAGAAAGAGGCTAAGCAAGTTATAAGAGCTTCCAAATCACACACAGAAGAGAAAATAGCACAGTCAGTAAAAAAGGGGGACAAAACCTTTTTTAGATACATAAATGAGAAAAGAAAAGTAAAACAAGGATTAGTTAGATTAAAAACAAAAGAAGGAAGGTATGTAGATGAGGATAAAGGTCTAACTGACTGCCTCAATGAATATTTTTGTTCGGTATTTACAGATGAAAATGAAGGAAAGGGACCTCAGTTAAGAAAAAGGATAAATGAGTCATTTATTACACGTGAGTTTACAGAGGAAGAGGTTCTATTTCAACTGTCAAAAGTAAAGACAAATAAGTCAATGGGACCTGATGGAATACACCCAAAGCTATTAAAAGAGCTTAGTGGTGTACTAGCAAAACCATTAACAGATTTATTTAACCAATCATTGATAACAGGAGTAGTCCCAGAAGATTGGAAGTTAGCAAATGTTGTGCCCATTCACAAGAAAGGTAATAGGGAGGAGTCGGGCAACTATAGGCCAGTAAGCCTAACTTCAGTAGTGGGGAAAGTGATGGAAACCATGTTAAAGGATAGGATTGTTGAACATCTAAAAACACATGGATTTCAAGATCAGAGACAACATGGGTTTACTTCAGGGAGATCATGCCAAACTAATCTTATTGATTTTTTTGATTGGGTAACTAAAATTATAGATCAGGGTGGTGCAGTAGACATTGCTTACCTCGATTTCAGTAAGGCTTTTGACACTGTTGCACATAGAAGGCTTATCAACAAACTACAATCTTTGAGTCTGGATTCCAATATTGTTGAATGGGTAAGGCAGTGGCTGAGTGACAGGCAACAGAGGGTTGTAGTCAATGGAGTATATTCGAAGCTTGGGCTTGTCACCAGTGGGGTACCTCAGGGATCTGTACTTGGACCCATTCTCTTTAATATTTTTATTAGTGATATTGCAGAAGGTCTTGATGGTAAGGTGTGTCTTTTTGCGGATGATACTAAGATATGTAACAGGGTTGATGTTCCAGGAGGGATAAGCCAAATGGAAAATGATTTAGGTAGACTAGAAAAATGGTCAGAGTTGTGGCAACTGACATTTAATGTGGATAAGTGCAAGATAATGCATCTTGGACGTAAAAACCCAAGGGCAGAGTACAGAATATTTGATAGAGTCCTAACCTCAACATCTGAGGAAAGGGATTTAGGGGTGATTATTTCTGATGACTTAAAGGTAGGCAGACAATGTAATAGAGCAGCAGGAAATGCTAGCAGAATGCTTGGTTGTATAGGGAGAGGTATTAGCAGTAGAAAGAGGGAAGTGCTCATGCCATTGTACAGAACACTGGTGAGACCTCACTTGGAGTACTGTACACAGTACTGGAGACCCTATCTTCAGAAGGATATTGATACCTTAGAGAGAGTTCAAAGAAGGGCTACTAAACTGGTTCATGGATTGCAGGATAAAACTTACCAGGAAAGGTTAAAGGATCTTAACATGTATAGCATGGAGGAAAGACGAGACAGGGGGGATATGATAGAAACATTTAAATACATAAAGGGAATCAACACAGTAAAGGAGGAGACTATATTTAAAAGAAGAAAAACTACCACAACAAGAGGACATAGTCTTAAATTAGAGGGACAAAGGTTCAAAAATAATATCAGGAAGTATTACTTTACTGAGAGGGTAGTGGATGCATGGAATAGCCTTCCAGCTGAAGTGGTAGAGGTTAACACAGTAAAGGAGTTTAAGCATGCGTGGGATAGGCATAAGGCTATCCTAACTATAAGATAAGGCCAGGGACTAATGAAAGTATTTAGAAAACTGGGCAGACTAGATGGGCCGAATGGTTCTTATCTGCCGTCACATTCTATGTTTCTATGTTTCTATTGGGGCTCTTTGCAAATTAAAATGACAGTGTGCCTTAATTGACTTGGTTTGTATCCCTAAGAATATTTTTACTAGCGATGCCACAGTACTTTGAAGTTTATTGTTTCAAAGTATTTTTGAGTTTACCTGGAGTGGTGCAGAGGCTTGTATTATTGTGTTTTTTATTCAGTCTTTCTCCACAATTCCCTTACAGATAAGTGAAGTTATTTTCATTCTCTTTTCACTATTTGCATATTAACATAAGTATTGTCCTTAGTTTTGCATAAAATATATTTTGCCAATGCACATTATTTTATCTAAATTCATATCTAAAATCAATATTAGATACTTTCATTTTCCTAAAGTATTATTGCACATTCATGTTTTTTTGAAATTTTAAACCCTTGCATAATGAGACAACTCTTGTCGTTTTTTGTTTTTTTTTACTTTTCCCCATCAAAGGATCCTTTGTACGTGCAATACTTGACATTTTGTACTTAGTCATGTTCCACAGACTACCTGACAGTCATTCTTTCTTACTTTTCAATAAGTCCCAAATTTTGCCAAACTTCACTCCAGAGAACTAGGGTAACTTTACATATATTATAATAGCTGGCATAAATGTAAATGTAGCAAACTTATACAGCTACTTAAAGGAGTACTCCAGATTACAACTAACCTTTTATTTTGCAAGGCATTATATAGATAAATCATTAAAATAACTAAAAAAAAAGTAAAATGTAAAATAAAGGAAAAAAATGTTCTCTGAACATGTATTGTATTTGCTTAGCCAATTTAGTGCCTTCCGTTATTTTTTATGGATTGCAAACAGCTGGGCATGCATAACACATTACTGCAAAGGCTTAAAGGTAAACTATAGTGCCAGAAAAACAGTTATTTTCCTGGCACTATAGCGCCCAATAGTGCCCACCTCTGTCACAAAAACCCCTACTGTAATTTTCCTGATTCCAGCACCGATGTCCCTTGGCACTGGTTCAGGCTCCACCTCCTCTCCTCCCCGCGAACATCAGCCAGCGGGGGGGAGACCTAATGCACATGCGTAGAAATGGATCTGCTCGCATAAGGCCTTCCCCCATAGAAAAGGATGTATAAATGCATTCCTATGGGGTTTTACTTGACGAATTACCTCATGAGTAACATGAGGACGTCTAGCATCAGTTAGGTGGCCAAAAGTTGCCTGATGACATGGAAGTCCCTCTAGTGGCTGTTTGGTGAACAACCACTAGAGGTGGAGTTAACCCTCAAAGGTAATTATTGCAGTTTATTAAGGGATTTAGTAAGGGATTTAGATCACTAGACCCAGACAACTTCAATGAGCTGAAGTAGTCTGGGCCTGAGGAGGACAAGGTGAGTACTCCATCTCTGAGTGACCAGGATAGAGCCTTCTGTTTCCTGTCTGTATTTGATTGCATGTTCTCTTAACTTCTTGGCAGTTGGGACCAACTGTCACCTCTCCGCTAAGACAGCAAATGGGAGATCCACCGAACAGCCCTCAAAATGTATGGTTCCCAGTGATCTGGAACAGGCCATGATGGCGGAATGAACCGCAACATCCCTGGTGATGACTATAACGTCTTTAGTGGCCCATGGATTCTCATACCTGGAATGCGGAGAGCAACATGGAAGGATCAACACCTCCTTTCAGGCCCATAGAGACAATTAGCCTTTGTGTAGATGGCAGCACTGCGTCCCCGCCAATCTCTTTGGAAATTCCATGTATGCAAATATTTCTATGTCTGTGGCAAGTTTCCAGCGTGGTCACTGTTCGCTGTAGCCTCTGGACCTGTTGGGATAATCCTTCCACCTGGTTCTTGGTGCTCTACATCTGCTCATCTCTTACGCTCTCTGGTTTCAACTGCTTTGATTTTCTGGTGGATAATGTTCAGTTCTTTCTGCATGTCCAGGAGGTCTGCCTTCCAGACCATCCACATATCCAGCAACAGCTTCTTGATATCACCCTTTGTAGACAGAGAGGAGTCATCATCTGAGAATATCTCTTGATAGACCACCCAGGATTGAGGTGAGTAACTCCTCATCTCCCTGTGACCCCACTGAGGTCTCTGCTTCTCTCTGCACCATTTAGGGAGGTGGGTACAGAGGATGTAAAAGGTATAGGAGATGTATAAGGAGGGGGACAGGGGCTGTAGAGCAACTTTAAAGGGGGGCACATGTGCTACAGAAAGGGGGCAGGGGCTCTAAAAGGGGGGGCACAGGGGCTGTAAAGAGGGACAGGGGCTGTAGAGGGGGAAACCGAGGCTGTAGAAGGGGGCACAGGGGCTGTGTGATGGACCACCTGGCACCCCGACTGGGTACCTCCACCAATCAATGCTTCCTAGCTGAAGACTTGGACCATAAGCACTGTACCGGACCCCATAAGCACCGTAGACACCACAAACCACCACAGCTTGGTTGGGGTCTCACCCTCCCTACCCACCCTGGACCAGACTCCTGGATCCAGGGACTCAGTGGGAAGGCCTCTCCTCCAAGAGAGTATAGCTGTGAAGCTCTTATAAGAGCTAGTGGTATAGCTGTATAGCAGTTCCCTACAATCACAAGACAAGGCTACATGTTGAGGGTTAAGCAGACATGGTTTAGTGGTAGGCACACTGGTATTTTATGCAAGTCCCCAAGCAAGGGTGACACCCACATGGACCTTGTTTGGGACAGGGACACAAATGTATACACCAATCACAATAGAATTACAGTCTGAGGCACTTCTACACATGGCTTACAATCCCTCCCCTCTGTTTGGGAGATAATTGAGATAATTAATTAGCAATTCAATTATCTCCAAACGAACAAAGAACACATTTTATACACTTTCTGGAAACACCCCAAAATCACATAAGAACCCCATAAAAAGTATATCCCCTGATAGCCCTGATCTGGGTGAGCAACATATTAAAAAAATCACCCAGATTGGTTCAAGGGTTCGGGAGTTGGATGGAAGTCCCATTTCTGACCGACCGCACACAAGGCTCCTTGTCAGGTTTCAAAACTGACATGTAAAACTTTTTCGTTTATTACTGGCCCTTTAAGTGAACTTCATGATTTTCTCCTCTAGTGGCCTCCCTAGCCACTAATCTATTCACTCACCTTAATAACCTCACCTGGATTAACTAATGAGGAGGCTTGATAAGTCTACTCCCAGCACACAACAGTGCCTTGATATTGAAGTCTATGCTCTGATAAAGATGAAGTCTATGCTCTGATAAAGATGAAGTCTATGCGCTGATAAAGATGAAGTCTATACTCTGATAAAGATGAAGTCTATGCTCTGATAAATATGAAGTCTATGCTCTGATAAAGCATCTCTGTTCCTGGTAATATCCTGTATTTTATCTACATGATTTCATTCTTTAAAGAACTGACCTGCAGTGCCTCATTCTGTACTCATCTGCATTTCCTCATACTGAAAGGCACTAGCCTGCATTACTTCATCCTGAACTTGCCTGAAAGACTTTCCTTATCAGCTTCCAAGGATCTTGATTTGTGGCGAATTGCCTTCATTGAAGAATCTTAACTGCTTTAATTGCTGCATCACTGCATGATCTCGTACGCAACCTGCATTATATTATTTTGGAATATACCTACCTGTTTCAACCTCTACAACTCTGCATGATCCTGTATTGCTTTATCCTAAAAGGTATTTACCTATAACTGGCTGCATTACAAAGTATCCTGGAAATCCTTAACTACTTAGTATAACTTCAAGCCTGCTTGTATACAAAAGACTTTATTCATTTACTTTCTAAATATCTTGTTTGTGGCATATCGCCTAAACCCTGTTTTTCTCAAAGTATCCTGTTTGGGGTAGACTGCCCTTTATTCTTTATTTCAGTAAATTTGTTATGTCTAATACGACAAAGTTTTAACCAATAACCCTTGCAATCGTCTCCTCTCTGATATGCTCAGGAGCATGACACTCCTGCCCAGAATAGGTTCATGAAATCAGTTTGTGCAGCTGGTCTTTCGTGCACTTCAAAGCATCGAACAATGTCTGGAATAACTGCTCGTGTGGAAGTTACTCGTGTGCCTCTTTGTTCGGGAGTTGGTTTTCACCAAACGCCACGTCTTTTGGATGGTATAGGACGAAGCTAAGTGATCCTGGAAGTCTCAGTGGTGTTCGGGCCGTCGAGTATCCGAAAATAGTTCCATACACTTGATGGCCAAACCCCACTGGACGCGTTCGATAAAACAAGATGGCTGCCGCCACGTGTTCGTTCATACAAATCGACAGGCCACACAGTGAACCACTTAAAATGTTCAGAGTTGCAGTTTGGGACAGTGTCAATAAGGTCAATTGATGGCACACGACTGCTTTGGGTGGTTTAAGGGTTTGGTATACGAACCAGCTAGGGTAAGGTCTGTTTGTTTTGGTTCGTATACCATTTAGACAAATAGAATTTCAAATAAGTGTCACTCCCTTTTCCCTTACACATTTTACTGTCACTTCTATCCTAAAAAGAGATCTCTCTACCCAACTATTTTTTCTGATTTGCCTATTTCTTTTTTACCTCAAAGCTTGAATGACTTGTGTGGTAGGCTTAAACATACGTGGAGAGAGATACATCTACATAGACAACCATGTATAGAGAAACACATGCAAAGACTCGCACACATATAGCAGTTGACAGGGTCATGCACGTACAAACAGAAGCACATATGCAAAAACATGCATGAAGGCAGGCACGTTCTAGCACTCAAAAGCAGGAGGAGAAGAGCAGTGCATTGAAAGAGTACTCAAATCCAGGTTAGCATGAGAAGAGAGGACAAAAAATAAAATATATTATAGTAATTTCATTATTGATGAGGGAATTGCACTTACAGTGTATGGAGCTAATAATTTGCTCCAATTGATGCACCTAGGCAGTATAAGCCCTGTCTGTGAATATGAACTTGGTATCTTGGTCCAGTGGGGGGTAGTCTAGGGGTGTGGCATTGCATACATCCAGCCTTCTGATGGCTCCTTTTGAAGAGCATGGAGTGGAATCATTCTCACTCTTGGATATATGTGCATTTCCTACTCTTGTATGTATGCAGTAGAAATCCTCAGGGGTGTATACAGGTAAAATGAGAAATAAATTATAGTAATCACTGTATGATATAATTATTAAAAATAACAGGAAATTTACTCACTGACGTAGAACATAAGTAACATTTTTTCTCAATCCATAAGATATAGGGGGTATATTCCCACAAAGGAACATTTCCAGATAATAGGAACATCCAGGGTGTTAAAAATACACAAATTTTATTGACAAATGGCTTAGAAAAATGATTAAAATTAAGCAAAGCAACACACTGACATATTTCACCCAATTAACAGGTGTACTAATTTGAAAATAACAGTCACACGATGTCAGTCACATGTTCAACAAGTAGTTAACATAAAAATAAATCAAACAAGTGGAAAACACACATATATCCTAAAGTGAGAATCATTCCACGCCATGCTATTCACTAGGAGCCATCAGAAGGTTCCAATTATTATTATTATTATTATTATTATTACAGACCAATGCAGACTCTTTCATGCAAGGTAGCACATACAGTGAATAACACACGCACAGACAATCCTGGACAAATGGCGTGCAGAGGTGTTGTAATTTGATGACGACTGGCTCCACATTCATGCGCTAGACTTTTCTGGGTGAGCCCCAGATGGCCGAGGGTGACGGTACCTCATACGTTACATCCCAAGAAGATGTGGAAGCAATCCTGGATCATACTGGTCTTAAGCTATTTGATCCACTCAAACATCCATCACCCATGTTCCGGGGCTGGCCCCTCCTGAACACCTGGCCAACTTTATGCACCGGTGGCTTTGCAAGCCTCTGGATAAAGATGTCCATAACTGCTTGCAGTTGGAATGCCCATGCCCTTCCCGCCCAGACAAAGAGGCACAGACACATAAGTTAGGTCAGCCGATGATGTCACTGAGTGTGTGTGTTACTGTCAGTGTGTATCTGCCAGTGTGGGTGTCTAATGGCAAGGGGTGGCTGCTACACCGCAAGGATCTTGAGAGAGGATTCAGAGGTGCCCAAAACAAATTACTGGACTCTATTTGCCCCCTCTCAAGGATAAAATGCCTGGCAGATGACGCATTCTTGAGGGCCGACTCCTTTGATGCAGGCACCATCTGAGAATGGACTCATGATATCTGTGAAAGAGCACAGAGATGTTTGTTTTGTTGGAAACACCAATGTTTGCATCCCCTCTGGGAGGTGCAAAGCAGCACTCCTCCGTATTGACGGAAAGTTGGCGGATCGGAGTGCCAAAGAATTGCGACCCCAGGCACAAGGTACACTCTTCGATGAGGCATTCATTAGGGAGCTTAACAAACATGTTAATGTTTTCACTTCCCACACTAAGACCCAAACCTCCATTAGAGGTTTTTCCATGGTAACCCCACTAGGTTGTTTTTTTTTTGCAGGGCTCGTCGTACCTTGCTACCACAGGCTTTTATTTTTTTATTTTTTTTTTTATAATTGACAATTTTTTGTTTTCATTTTTTGTAGACATGTAAACATGGAGACAGTGGTTGGGTTACAGAATAAAGAAGGGATAGGGATAATATTGCATATCAGAGTATGTAACATCTGTTTCATTGTTTTACATCATTTTTACATTGTTATTGGTTTACAGTGCCATTATTTTCTGTGGGTGGTCTCATAGTTTTACTCATACAACATATCCGAGAAGGTTAGACATGGGGTAACTTATTTACACATATTAACTTACATAAACATATTTACAGCCTATGGTTCTTTTTGTGTCGTATTATGAATGGCTTTTGGTGTCTTTTCTGTGTGGACTATCAGTTGGGTCTATATTGAGGATATGTTACTCATCTCCTCTCTTTCGTGAATTTAGGTATCCTGAGAAGATCTCAAATTAGGACCTGAAATTGTCTTGGCCCTTCCCGTTTAAGTGTGTATTTTGTACTTTTGCCACATGTTGTGTATTTGTACGTTTGTGAGCCCCGTGTGTCCTTGTGCTCCTGCAAACCTTTCATATGCCACATTTGTGGATATTAGATTTAGAACTTCGTTTTTAGATGGGGTCGTGGTCGATCTCCAGTTTCTAGCAATGACAGTTGTCGCTGCTATAATAATGAGAACAAACATTTTTCTAATTGGTTTTGGTAGGTTTAGTGGCAGAATGTGAAGTAGATATGTTTCCACAGACAATGGTATTCGTGTCCCTGTACCTATTGTGTCCCAGAGTGGTCGTATGTGTGGATATGTCCACCATATATGCAGTGTATCTCCTATGGCTCCCTGGCATCTCCAGCATTTGTTGTCGACTGTGTTGTACATTTTGGAGAGTTTGTCGGGTGTAACGTACCATCTGTACGTTTCCTGGAAATCTCAAGGTGAGAGGCACACATAGTCATGCCTTTTGTGGGCCTTGAAGGCCACATTCCATTCCTGGGGTGTTAGTTCCCTGCCTAGATCTTTGTGCCATTCTTTTTGGAATCCCCAGAGTTGTTTGTGGTTCTTCTATAAGTGAGTTATAGCAGAATGAGAGGTTTTTTTTTTCTGTTGTTTCATGCTTAAGCATTTGTATTCAAATTGTGTCATTTGGGTTTCCCCGCTCTCTGTCTTTGTGTGTCGACTGTCTTCTCGAAGTGTGTGGTGCATTTGCATGTGTGAGAAACGGGCCAGGGGTGGTATATTAAACTGTGCCTGCAGATCTTTAAAGCTCTTAAGAGACCCCTGGTGTAGTACCTGGTATAAGTGGGTTATGTCATGGGCTGCCCATATTTTGTACTTCAATGAAGGGTTGATTACGTGTAGAGTTTTCAGCAGGGTTGCGGGGGACCATTTGAGCGTCAAGCTCACCCTATTTCTGTTTTTGTCCCATATAGTGGTTGGTAGTATCTTTGGGGTATGCGGTCTCAATTCCCTTGGGGACCATAAAAAGTGTTGCAAGTTTTTACCTTCCAGTCTGCTGGATTCTAGGGACACCCATTGGGGGGTGTTGACCTGTCCATGACACCCTATCACGTTGGCTAGTTGTGTAGCTCTTTGGTATTCCCTCACATCGGGGAAGCCTAGGCTGTCATCCCTTACTGTTCTGGATAGGAGTTTCCATGGAACTCTAGGTTTTTTAAGTTGCCATCCAAATTTTAAGAGTGTGGATTGGAGGGCCTCGAGGTATTTCACAGGGATGTTTATTTGTAACGTGCGGAATATGTACAGAATTTTTGGCAGTATCATCATTTTGATCGCTGCGCAGCGGCCCACCCAAGATAGGTATTTGCCCTCCCAGGACTTAAACGTGTTCTCTATTTCCATGTGTAGTTTTTGGTAGTTCATCGTAAAGAGCGAGTTTTGTGATTTTGTCAATTTTATTCCAAGGAAGTTTTTTTTTTTTTTTTCCTTGAAGTGGTTGGAAGACAACCCTTCTGGTACTCCATGCGATCAAATGGAGGACACAGAACATGCAGATGTGCTAGATCTTGTTTTTCCTCAGGTAAGTATCCCTATGGTATCACCAACTGTGCTTTCTACAATGCCCACGAGATTCCGTCACTTCAAGATGAAAGGCATTCAGACTTATTAAAGGGACACTCCAGGCACCCAGACCACTTCTGCCCATTGGAGTGGTCTGGGTGCCAACTCCCACTACCCTTAACCCTGCAAGTGTAATTATTGCAGTTTTTCATAAACTGCAATAATTACATTGCAAGGTTAACTCCACCTCTAGTGGCTGTCTACTAGACAGCCACTAGAGGTCACTTCCTAGTTTCTAGCACAGGAAACCTGTGCTAGAGCGTCGCTGGACGTCCTCACGCTGTGTGAGGACCTCCAGCGTCGCTCAAAACCCCATAGGAAAGCATTGAAATGATTTTTCAATGCTTTCCTATGGGGAGATGTAATGCGCATGCGCTGCATTTCCGCGCATGCGCATTAGCTCTCCTCGGCCGGTGGGCAAGATCAGTCTCGCCCACCGGCCGACGCAATCACAAGGAGGAGCGTCGCGGAGGAGGAGACAGCGGCGAGGGACATCGCCGCTGCCTCAGGTAAGTGACTGAAGGGGTTTTCACCCCTTCAGTAACCGGGGATTGGTGGGTGGGAGGGAGAGGGACCCTCCAGTGCCAGAAAAACTGATAGTTTTTCTGGCACTGGAGTTTCCCTTTAAGGGTCCTTCTTCAAGTAGGGAACTGGTTTGCGAGTCTGGACCTGACAGACACATACCTGTCAGTCCCAATCTACCTCTCTTGCCAATGGTATCTGTTTCCTGTGGTGTGATCAATCTTGGCAATTCATCTGCCTCCTCTGCTCGCGCTCCTTGCTACTGAAACCAGTGATCACTTACATTTGGGCCATGGGAATGTGTTGCATTATTTACATGGTCTATATCCTTCAGTTTGGTTCCAAGAGGTCAAGACCATGTCAACACACTACAATTCTCCATTGTCCTTCTGGAATTGTTGGGTTTTGTAGTGAATTGACAGAAGTCTGCGATGGCCCCTTCCTCGATGGTCAAATTCTAAGGATTCGCAAACTACTCCGTGTCTTGCACCCTGAAGGCGCCATTTTCCACAAGTGCCATGTTGTCCCAGGCAGCTTTTTGAGGGTTGTGGAATAGTTCTCCAATATATCGGCCCCGGGGGCCTTTGCCCACTCTGTTTTTTTTTGTTTTTCTGACCAATACTGTTTCAGCTGTCTAGAGGAGCGTTTGTTAGGTAAGTGCCGATTTGCACCATAAAACAGTCCGTTTTGGGCTAGTTAACATGGAGCGCCTACTAAGTTGAAATCTTAAACAGTTTTTCTATTCCTTTTCGTTTCCGATTCGCAGTTGTGCGTGGTTTCAGCCTTGCATCGGTATATCAAGCTCACCTCCTCATTGCGACCATCACTTACTGGACAATTGCTTGTCTCCTGCATGAGCCCTCATAAAGCCATGTCCATTATGGCGAGATGGGTTCCTTGGATCCTCTCCCTTGGTGAGGTGGACCCCTAGTTCGGTGTGCTTTCTGTCTACAGGTCAGCGGTTTCTTAGGCCTTTACGGCAGGTGCTTCGCTTTCAGATATCTTGCAATCGTCAGGTTGGTCTTAAGAAGAGACTTTCCAGACTTTCTATTTTCACCCTTCTTCTAATGCTGCTTTTTTCTCCTTTCTCAGCATTAAAATTGCAAAATATGAAGCCTCCTGTCATGTTGTAAAATTGAAGATTATACTAGCTTTAGTGTACTAATTATCTTAATTTCAGTAATGACAGGAGGCGAGTATTTTTTCACCCTGCTTTGCTATCCCACCCTTTCTGTTTGCTTTATTTGTCTCACTGGTCTAAGGTAGATTGGGCTCTTAATGTTTTGTGTATAAATTGATAGTTTTATTTCCATTGGTTTGGAATTGAAGACTAAAAGTGGTAAACGATGTAAGTGCCCAAGAAATTTACCTTTTTCCATGTTTAAGTGTCAAATGAGCAATGCTTTATAATGTGGTAAATGTGAAAAGTGCCTGGTAGTCCTCTAAGTAGTTCAAAAAAGCATGTAAAGAGGTCACTAGTTGTAAGTGCCAGATATGTGCAAAAAAGTTTTTTTGCGATAGCCCAACATTTTCGCTTTTGACACTTACTACGTTTACCACTTTTAGTCCTCAATTGTCGTTATAGTTTTGTGATTGTCATTCAGTTAACAGATTGTAGTTTACACATTACTACTATGAAATGATGTATACCGTGTTACTTGGTTGTCCAAAATCATGACTGTGTCTAAACCTGTCACATAGGTTTTAGTTTGATTCGTCCCTGAAGACATTTTGGTTGTTCGTGTGAAATCTTTGTGAAGTTTACTCCTTCGGATGTTGGATTTAGGAGTTGTTGTTATTGCTTGTTCTATGTTTGCTTCTGCTTGATTTCATTTTCTGAAAGAGGAAGTGCTTAGGTCATTATAACTCATGTACATCCTACTCACTTGTGATTGGTTCTATTTTTTTTCTTTGTGTTTCTTTGCTGCTATGGAGCTAGTAAAAAGAGATTATGCAAAATACTTGCCTCCTGTCATTACTAAAAATAAGATTATTAGTTCACTAAAGCTAATATAATCTTCAATTAATACTTAACAAATGCAACCCCTCTTTACCCCATCTATCCCCCAATACTTAACCCTTTTAGCCCCCTTTCACACCAGCAATACTTAACCGATGGAGCCCCCTTCACCTCATCCGTACTTAACCCATGCAGTATCCCTTTACTCTATTAAAGAAATCCTTAACCTCTGTATGCCCCTTCACCCTACTAAATACCTACCTACCAGAAGCAGCTTTCATATTGCTGAGTATGGGTTTCCACTCAAAAACTCAGTGCTGTAGCCCTCCGAGAACAGCCCTAGCTATGCCTTTGCACTGAATCATCATTAACAGAACAGGCTGCAAAATGTAAGTGAATCCTTGAATTTAATGACGTGCAGATCTTCCTTTATCAGCAAACAACCCCACCAAAACTTTCATGTAGCTGCTTATAAAACTTGTACAACATTGAAATTGACTTTTGCACCATTTCTCCCTATAATTACATAACAGTTCATTAGTATTTCTGGGTTTTCTTGATTGAAAATCCTTTTGCTTGTCATGCCACAGCATTTCAGTAGGGTTAAAGTCAGAACACCTACTTGTCTTTTCCATAGATTAATCTTGTTTTTTTTTTATTTTGTTTTATTTATTTTAGCTTATTATTGTTGAAAACATTGTTGCACATCTCATGTTTGCCCAAGACCACCTAGAAGGTTTCTGAGTGCCTCTTGAAAGATGTGCTGTGAACAGATGAGAAACAAGTTGTACTTTGTTGACTTCCAATTTCATTTCCTTCAAAACACTATTTCCAGCCTGCACCAAGAATGATGTCCCTGTGTCTTCAATAAAAAAATGAAATGTTCCTGTATATGTATGTTATGAGTTAAGTTGTATTGTGTTTGTCTATAACTATGACCACATGTCATTAGTATTCCAAAGAGTTCATAAACCTTTTCTTGCAACTGTATCTGTTTAATTGTTTATAGATACAGTATAATAGCACAGCAATTACCATATTCCTTATCTCTTAAAGTGAAATCTTTGCCTCCTAATCAAGGCTACATTAGAATATTAAACCCAAATAATAAAGGGGCAGTGGATCTATGGTCCCCCACCAAGCCCCAACTAATTTGTCCTCCCTCAAACTTCCACCCTGATCCTAAAAAATAAATACATTTCCCCCTATGATTAGGGGTCCCCAAGACTATTGTCTCCTTCCCATAAAAAAATACCCTCCTTACCACCTCATCCTAATAATTGTAAGGGGGGAGCCAATAGACTTAATGCCTGTAAAATAAAAAAAATGCATACTTAACATTAGATGTCTGTCTTCTTCCATTCCCAAAAAGCACAAATAAAAATCCATAAGGTCACATTAGACTGCTAAAATAAAAAAAGGGCAGAGGAGGATTTACTGACTAATACTACGTAAGTGTTTTTTTACTTAGTATTCGGAAAGGTATATGAACGAGCACAACTGTTAAACTGAATTTTGGTCTTGCAGCATCGTAGTTGATGGCTCCCTAATCCTTGTGGGGAGCCATAATGATACCAAAAAATAGCTTTCTATTGAACTGCTCTCTAAATTGGCATCCATAAATATGGAAATCCCAGAAGGGTACCAATTTAAGGAGTAACCTACTAAATGGCTGCAAAATGCACGGATTGGAATTTAATTTGTCTGAATTACAAAAACAAAAATAATTGCCAAATTTCATCCGAAAACTAATGCAGAAATGGATCAAAAAATTTTGACCGAACCAAGTCGAATTTATATAATCTATAATATCTGATATCTTAAAAAAAAAAAAAAAACTTGTCTAAGCTGGCATGGCACTATAGTGCACTCCATTACAGAAACACCAATGCTTACTGTTTTATGTTTTATTTTCTAATTTAATTTCAATATTTCTCTCTTGCTCCCCTGTTGCACAGCCCGATCAGTAATAATGCGACCGCATACCCATTAGAGAACAAATATAAGATTAGACCACCCACTAAGTGATAGTCTAGTTGCTGCATGCCATCTATATGCTAACACTATTTACATGCTAAATTGGTGTTCTGTCCTCACCAAACTGCTGAGCACAATCTTTAATTTTTTTATATTTATTCACTGTTTATCTTTTATTATGAAATTGCTAGTAACATATCATTGAGTATCTCTTTCCTCTTTACCACTTCTTATGTTTGAGATGCCAACCTACTTATATATACTTAAAAAGTGCAGTCATTTATTCTTATGCTTACCATTGTACTGTTAATGTCTGTATGCACCTGTGTGTGTATATGACATATTTTGTATCCTACTTATGACTCTTTATACATCTACGCAGGTTGAGCTCTGTATTATGTTATTGTGATATATCACTGCACGTCAAAATAAAGAATTAAATAAAAACAAAATCTACACAAGACATACAGTAAGAACAGTTTGCATTAAAAACAATGCAACCCAAAAAATAAGAAAATCTAAAAGATAAAGTTATGTAGTGCTGTTTTTTTTTTTTTTTTTATTCGGTCTGAGCAACAGCATCTAGCCAGCAACAGTAAAAAAGGCGAGAAGAGCCAACTTGGGCTAGGTATCAGAGCTATAGTATAATACTTTATTGTGCATGGGGGCCAGATTGTTAGAGAGACCCCTCTCCAGAGCCCATTAGACTCAAACTAATGGGGCCTTGAGGGGACTCTTTCTAACATATGGTTTACAAACTTGTGCGGTAATTATTCTTGAAAACAAAAATAAATTATGGGTGTTTTTACATTTGAAAGTGGGGGAGATCTGTCCAGGGTGCCAAATGCTCTAGGTACACACCTGAATAGTGTAACTCTTGTCTACCCTAAAAAAATGCAGCATAATTAAACACGCAAATGAGATATGAAAATTACATATTGTTATAAGAAGACTTACAAACTCAATTAATTCATACCATGTAATAGCAAAATTTTATTTATGTACTATAATATCCCTGTGGCCTATAATATGTAGATAGAACTGTGGGGAGGCTGTCAGGAAGAATTTGGGGAATATACGAGAAGCATATCACAAATTTACGAAACATATGTGTATGCAAATTTTACACTGGTTGGCATGTCATGGCATTTTGCTGCTTGATATTTTTCTGCCTAGTATTTTCCCTACGGAAAAGCATTGGGTTGTCTGAGATCATCAAAATGATGATCTCAGCCGAGGAAGTGGGGCCTATTTGTGGTATATTTGTGGATAGGTTAGATGGTATTTTCCTATCAGGGTACAGCTCCTCAAAACATTTATTTTTTTTACCTTTATGCTATGCTGTAGCACAAGTGTATAGATTATTACTAGGGGGATGCTTTGGGGATCAAGGCGGCATCAGGGAACTGCTTCTCATAACAGTCACCTAGTTCAAAAGATAGATCATACTGCTTAGGGAGATGGGTGATGCATCTCTGGTGAGAGCTAAGGACTTATTTTAGGAATAGAAAACAGGATAATATGGAAGAAAGGCATCAAAATGTATTTAAAAAGGAGTGCAAAGTCTTTTTTGTTTATGCTACTACCATCTTACCATTACCCTTTCTTTGCAGTTAATTCTTTTTTGGTTCACCAACAATTTTGTGCTGTATGGCTGGTAAATATGTAGAGTACATATTTAGACTTTTCTTCCTATCAGTGTCAGTACTATTAAGGAACACCCACTATAGCACTTAAGTTTAAATGGTGTTGGTGTATTTGTTCACCCTGTTGGACAGGGGCGGACTGAGAACCCTCAGGGCCCCCGGGCAAAATAAATCAAGGGCCCCCTTACAGGCCCCACCCATACTCCGCAGCAAGCGCCACCCATGTCCCGCCTCCATGCACCGCCTCCAGCCACACCCAAAACAATCTTTAAACACAAGGAACAAAAGTGCAATAATCCCTTCGAGGCCCCAGTAGAGACTACAATTGAGGGCTAATGGGCCATGGAGGGGGGTCTTTCTAGCAGAGGCTATCTCAGTGTCCTTTAGAGAGTGTGTTAGAAAGAATCCCCTCCAGGCCCTATTAGAGACTACAATGGAGTCTAATAGGCTTGGAAGGGGGTCTTTCTAACAGAGGCCATCTCAGTGTCCCTGCTGGAAACAGTCGCCTTCAGGCCCCAGTAGAGACTACAACTGAGGGCTAATGGGCCATGGAGGGGGAGCATTCTAGCAGAGGCTCTCTCCGTGTCCTTTAGAGAGTGTGTTAGAAAGAATTTCCTCCAGGTCCCATTAGAGACTACAATGGAGTCTAATGGGGCCTGGAGGGGGGTCTCTCCAACACTCTGGTTCCTATTCACAATATAGCAACACAACATTGTTCGCTGATACCTAGGCCAAGTTAGCATCTCTTACCTTAATTACTGTTGCTGGCTGGCAGTCTGTGGGCTTGCTGGAAGGATGTGGGCTTACTGGCTGCGGCTGGCAGGCTGTGGGCTTGCTGGCAGGCTGTGGGCTTGCTGGCAGGCTGTGGGCTTGCTGGCTACTGTCGGCAGGCTGTGGGCTTGCTGGCTACTGCCGGCAGGCTGTGGGCTTGCTTGCTGTGGCTGGCAGGCTGTTGGCTTGCTGGCTGTGGCTTGCTGGCTGCGGTTGGCAGGCTGCGGGCTTGCTGGCTGTAAGCCTAACTGGTGGCCTGTGGGCTGGCTGGCCGGCCTGTGGGCTGGCTGGCCGGCTGACTACTGGGGCACTTGTAGATTATTTAAAGAAATAATCCATGCATAATAACCACTACTGCTCTGTGTAGTCGTTATGGTGCCAGGAGGGCCGGACCCCCCTTTCAGAGTAAGTAGTCAAACCGTTTAAGAACAGTTTGACAACTTACCTGGGGTCTGCTGGGATATGAGGCTGTAGTAGGGTATAGGAGCAGTGGTGCAATGTGTAAGGGGTGCAGTGTGTGTGAAAGGTTCAGTGTGTGTGAGGGGGTGTAGTGTGTGAATGTGTAGGGTGTGTGGGGCAATGTGTGTATGAGGGGGCTGTGTATGTGTGTGTGTGGCAATGTGTGTAAATGTGTATGGTGTGTGTGGGTGTATGGTGGGCAGTGTGTGAATGTGTATGGTGTGTGGGGGCAGTGTGTTTATGGGGCTAGAGTTCACTCTCACCACTGCGACCACCAGGAATCCCTGGTGGTCACAGTGTTGAGAGTGAACTCTAGCCCGTAGCTCCAGGGCTAGAGTTTACTCTCGCAAGAGCCGTAACGTTGCCGTGGTAACCGCGGCAACAATCTGTGCTCGTGCAAGAAGGACCCAGAGGAGCTGCAGGCTGAGCTCCCGGGTCCTCTCTTCTTCCCTCCCCTGCCGGCTGCCCGCACGGTGCCTGCGGACAGGGGAGGGGGCAATTGCCCTCCTCTTACTCCCCCCCTCCCCCTCTTCTTACCCTGCCTCTTCTTACTCCCCCCTCACGCTCTTCTTACCCCCTTCTTACTCTCCCCCTCTTCTTACTCCCACCTCTTCTTACTCCTCCCTCTTCTTACCCCCTCCCTCTCTTCTTACCCCCTTCCTCCCTCTTCTTACCCCTCCCTCTCTTCTCCTAACCCCCTCTCTCTTCTTACGCCCCTCCCTCTCTCTTCCTACCCCCCTCTCTCTTCTTACCCCCCTCCCTCTCTCTTCTTACCCCCTCCCTCTTCTTAACCCCCTTCCCTCTTTCTTCTTACCCCCCCTCCCTCTTTCTTCTTACCCCCCCTCCCTCTTTCTTCTTACACCCCCCTCCCTCTTTCTTCTTACACCCCCTCCCTCTTTCTTCTTACACCCCCTGACTCTTTCTTCTTAACCCCTCCCTCTCTGTTCATTTCCCCCTTCCTCCCTGTTCATTCCCCCCCTCCCTGTTCATTCCCCCCCTCCCTGTTCATTCCCCCTCTCCCTGTTTATTCCCCCCCTCTCTGTTCATCCCCCCTCTCTGTTCATTCCCCCCTCTCTGTTCATTCCCCCCTCTCTGTTCATTCCCCCCTCTCTGTTCATTCCCCCCTCTCTGTTCATTCCCCCCTCTCTGTTCATTCCCCCCCTCTGTTCATTCCCCCCCTCTCTGTTCATCCCCCTCTGTTCATTCCCCCCTCTCTGTTCATTCCCTCCACCCCCTCTCTGTTCATTCCCCCCTCTCTGTTCATTCCCCCCTCCCTCTCTGTTCATTCCCACCCCTCCCTCTCTGTTCATTTCCACCCACCCCCTCCCTCTCTGTTCATTTCCCCCCCACCCCCTCCCTGTCTGTTCATTTCCCCCCCACCCCCACCCTCTCTGTTCATTTCCCCCCCACCCCCACCCTCTCTGTTCATTTCCCCACAACCCCTCCCTCTCTGTTCATTTCCCCCCCACCCCCTCCCTCTCTGTTCATTTCCCCCCCACCCCCTCTCTGTTCATTTCCCCCCCCACCCCCTCTCTGTTAATTTCCCCCCCACGCCCCCTCCCTCTCTGTTCTTTCCCCCCCACCCCCTCCCTCTCTGTTCATTCCCCCCACCCCCTCCCTGTTCATTTCTCCCCCCCACCCCCTCCCTCTCTGTTCATTTCCCCCCCACCCCCTCTGTTCATTCCCCCCCCACCCCTTCCCTCTCTGTTCTTACCCACCCTCTCCTCTGTAGCGTGGCCAAGCTGCTGTGCGGTCCGGTGCCCGGCCGGAGTGATAGGAAGGTGCACACTGAGTGTGCACCTTCCTGTCAGTCCGGTCGGGTACAGGAAACAGAAACTCCTGTTCCGCGCGGAACAGGAGTTTCTGTTTCCTGTACCCGGCCGGACTGACAGGAAGGTGCACACTGAGCACCTTCCTATCACGCCGGGCACCGGACCGCACAGCAGCTCGGCCACGCTACAGAGGAGGGGAGGTGAGAAGCTGCAGCCGCCTGAGCGCTCTTAACAGAGCGCTCAGGCGGCTGCAGCATTTAAAGGGGCGGGCGGGCCCCCTGATGGCGGGCCCCCCTCCCGGCCGGGCCCTCGGACCATGTCCGAAGTGCCCGACCGGTCAGTCCGCCCCTGCTGTTGGAGCCTTTGCTACCTTTGTGAATATACTTGGGGAATCTTTTTTTCTTTTATGGATTGGACATTTTGTTTTTTTTTCTTACAAGTTTAGATCTTAATTTGCATACTATTTATGGATGATGTGGCGACCCCTAATGATTAGTCAAGAGCAACATACCAATAGTAACTCATCTCGGCCCCAGGTCCATAGCGATCTCTCTAGAATATTGGAGAGAACTAGAACAAATGCTTTGTCACAGCTTGCTATATATTGGTGCACAGATCATCCTGTTAATTTAGTATTATTTTTCATTCTTTTTCTTTTTGTACTATAAGTAATTCTTACCTGTAGGGTTGGCAAAATAAATATCACCACTCAAATGTCTTCCATTACTTTTCATTACTTGGTGATATTAGGGAACAGCCATTACAGCACTTAATGTGTGGCTACCTGTGTGTATATATGTTTTGGTTATCCAGATTTCCTCACCTTTAACTCCATACTGTAGGAGTTCTTTTTTATTTCATTTTTATTACTACTCACATTTTCAGGAGCATCTTCAGCAGCATTAAAGGGACACTATAGGCACCAAAAGGACACTAGCTAATTAAGCATTTTTTTTTTACATTTATAATTCTTTATTTTTCTGCACAAGTAATTTACAGACATATTGAAAGTGCCACAACAGCAAACATTAGCTTTTCATCAAAGACATTTGTTACGGTACCACCTTCCGAGCTCCAGACACAGTCGTTAGTCACTTGTATTCCCGGTTCCCCCAATAACGAGACCAAGCTCCATTATGAGGGTAAAACATGAACTGAGGACTGGATCAGCCAGCCTGCCTTTTATTTGCATTTCACACACACAGGCCACACCCAAGGGGAGGCATAAAATAACCACTGGCATCGATGTTACATCCCACACATTCCCTCCCCTTGGTGTGACACATAATCCTATTATACATACAGTTTGAAATATACTTTTATATAACTTTCATAACTTCAAATCCATCCATCCTGTTCACATAAGAGACACATATTCAGATTCAGCATACTGAAAACATAACCATTCTCAAAAATCACATCAATCCCTTCAGTGAATAAAAAGTTACGCGAATGTTCGTTTATGACCGACCGCAGGTATCTTTTCTTGCCCAAAATAGTTCCCTGGATTCGGGCTGTGCGGTCGGTCACTTGCTGGCCTAAAAAATGGCTAAGTCCCGTTCGAGGTGGGTCGGTACTTCGACTTTCGTTGAACTGTCGAAGTATCGTCGATAATACGGGTCGGCGGGTTCGAAGTTAAAATGGCCGCCGCCACGTGGTCCTTTGTCCGATGTCGGCCACCTCGAGGACTTTGGTAGCTTGGGTGTTTCATTAGTTTCCGCTGTACTTGAAATGTCTTTTATACAAAGTCACAACCCTTCGCATAATCTCTCAGGGACCATAAGTACTGGGCAAATCAGACGAACCCAAATAGTTTTAGTCCCGACGGATGGGTCTGTCACATGGCTCCCTCCTTGTGGAACACTCCGGCAGACCCGGCTTGACCCTGTGGCGGGTCAACTTGGGGATGACCGGACTTAGGGAGGATAGGGACGTCTGTTTGCCGGGATAACCCATCCGCATTCCCATTCTGCTTACCGGGCCGGTAACTGATAGTGAAATTGTAAGGCTGCAATGCCAAACTCCACCTCAGCAGTCTGCCATTGTCCCCAGAGACCCGGTTAAGCCAGACAAGGGGGTTGTGGTCTGTTACGAGAGAAAATTCTTGTCCGTATAGGTAAGGGCTCAGTTTCTTCAGTGCCCAGACCAGGGCTAAACACTCTTTCTCTACTGCCGCATAACTCACTTCTCGAGGTAGTAACTTTCTGCTGAGATATGCGACAGGGTGCTCTCCTCCATCCTCCCCGACCTGGCTCAGCACAGCCCCCAGTCCATACATGGAAGCGTCTGTGTGGACAAGAAAACGTTTGTTAGGGACTGGGGCAGCCAGGACAGGGGCATTCACAAGAGCCTGCTTCAGGGCCCGAAACGCGGCTTCACAAGCTGGAGACCACAGGACCTGCCTAGGTAAGTTCTTTTTAGTCAGGTCAGTCAGGGGCTTGGCAATCGTGCTATAGTCGGGGACAAAACGTCGATAATACCCTGCTGTCCCTAGGAAAGCAAGCACTTGGGTCTTGGTGATAGGTGTGGGCCAGTTAGCTACCGCTTCCACCTTAGCAGGTTCGGGCCTCTGGCTCCCACAACCCACCCGGTGACCCAAGTACTGTACTTCTGCCATGCCTAAATGGCACTTGTCTGGTTTCAGAGTCAGGCCGGCGGCCCGAATCTTGTCCAGCACTACCCCTACGTGTACCAGGTGGTCTTCCCAAGACTCACTGTAGACCGCGATGTCGTCCAGGTAGGCACATGCAAATCCCTGGAAGCCATCGAGGAGCCTATCCACCATACGCTGGAAGGTAGCCGGAGCATTCTTCATCCCGAATGGCATAACCTTAAACTGGTATAGGCCAAACGGGGTGACGAAGGCCGACTTGGGGATAGCATCCTCGGCCAGGGGGATCTGCCAGTACCCTTTACATAGGTCAATGGTGGTCAGATAGCGCCCCCTGGCAATGCGGTCTAGTAACTCGTCTATCCGGGGCATCGGGTAGGCGTCAGTGGTAGTCCGCTCGTTGAGCCGCCTGTAATCCACACAGAACCGGGTGGTCCCATCCTTCTTGGGTACTAGGACTACGGGCGACGCCCACGGACTATCTGAGTGCTCAATAACCCCCAGCCGGGTCATCTCCTGTATCTCCTTCCGCATTCCTTCTCGGACTGCTTCCGGGATACGGTATGGGGGTTGTCGTAGGGGGTTCTGTCCGGGTGTCTCGACTTTGTGTATAGCTAGGTTGGTGTACCCGGGTTCTTGGGAGAACGTCGCCTGCTTCTCCCACAGAAGCTGTCTGGCCTGGGTTTTCTCGGCCGGGCTTAGTCGGTCACCTAACTGTACGAGGCTAGTAAGGTCGGTCTGGGGATCCCTTTCTAACAGGTCAGGTAAAGGTAAGTTCTCTGGGTCGTCAGTAGCTGGGGCACAAACTGCTGCAACATCCTCGGGTCGTTCCTGATACTCCTTGAGCATGTTCACATGAAAGGATCGTTGTACCCTTTCATCCGAACAGCTGGCTATAAGATAGGTAGTATCGCATACCTGAGCTAACACCTTGTACGGGCCCTGCCAAGATGCTTGCATCTTGTTTGCCTTCACAGGTTTGAGCACTAGGACCTTCTGCCCAACCTGGAAGACCCGCTGTCGGGCGCCCCGATCGTACCATCGCTTCTGCCTCCCCTGGGCCGCCCGGAGATTTTCCCTTACCATCAGGGATAGTTTCTCCATGCGGTCCCGGAGTTCCAGAACATATGGCACTATGGGGGTCCCTTCTTGCTCCGTCTCCCCCTCCCAGTGTCCTCTAATGAGATCTAGGGGTCCACGAACCCTTCTCCCATAGAGTAACTCAAAGGGGGAGAACCCAGTTGATTCCTGGGGCACCTCTCTGTATGCAAATAGCAGATGAGGCAGGAATCGCTCCCAGTCTCTGCAAGAGTCAGTAAAGGTCCTCAGCATCTGTTTGAGGGTACCATTAAATCGCTCGCAGAGACCGTTAGTCTGTGGATGATAGGGTGAACTAAGTAGCGGGTTGATGCCGCACACCTTCCACAGCTGCTGGGTGAGCACAGCGGTAAATTGGGTTCCCTGATCAGAGAGGATCTCCTGAGGGAACCCGACCCTAGTAAAGACTTTAACCAGGGCATCAGCAACTGTCTCTGCCTCTATATTAGACAGCGCTACTGCTTCTGGGTAACGGGTGGCGTAGTCTACCACAGTAAGAATATATTTCTTACCGGATGGACTAGCCCTGGCCAGTGGACCCACAATGTCAACGGCTATGCGGGAAAAGGGCTCTCCAATGATAGGCATCGGCTGTAGCCTAGCTTTTGGATGATCTCCCCGCTTACCTACCCGTTGACAAGTGTCGCACGTGCTACAATACATCCGCACATCTCGGTTAAAATTGGGCCAGAAAAAGTTTTGGGTGATTCTATGAGCTGTGCGGTGGGAACCTAGATGACCTGCTAACGGCACGTCATGCCCAATCCGCAGAATCTCCTGCCGATACTTTGCAGGTACTACTAGTTGTCGTTTCTGCGGAGGGGCATTCGGTTTCGGGGAAGGTTTCGGGATCCTGTACAGCCTATCCCCCACCCACTCGTAGTGTTCTCCACCTACTCCTTCTTCCCCAGCGTCGGCCCTGGCTCTGTACTTGGCTAACGTCGGGTCCTCCCTAGTTTCCTTCCCGTACATTTCTGGGGTATCCCAGCCGAACGGGGCCTGGTCTAAGGTACAAGTCGGGGTAGAGAGTCTTACCTGGGTCTCAACAGCAGGTGGGCCGGCCTCAGTGGCACGGGTCTGGGCACGGGTCGTAACAGCGTCCACTGCAGCGGGGCCCATGGGAGCAAAGGCCGAAACCAGGGGGGCCAAGTCGTTGCCAAGAAGAACATCAGCGGGTAAATCCTTAATGACCCCCACATTCACGTGTCTAGCGCCCACTCCCCAATCCAAATGTACCCGGGCCACGGGTAGACGAAATACTGCACCCCCGGCTACTCGTACCGCCACGGTATCCCCGGTATGTTGAGCTTCGGACACTAGGTGCTTTTGGAGCAAAGTCAGGGTTGCACCAGTGTCTCGTAGCCCACTGGCTTCCTTCCCGTTGACCTTTACACTCTGTCTGTGGTGTTGTCGATTGTCCTGGTGGGCAGCCTGAACAGGGTCCGCCTCATGTAATATGCCCCAGCATTCCTCTTCCTCTACACAGTGGACTGCTGGGAGAGGTGCTGGGGAAGGGGCCCCCGTGGGTTTCCTCCAGGACTGGTTCCTGTTGGCACGGTTCATCGGGCACTCCTGTCGCCGGTGCCCTAGCTGATTGCACAGGAAGCACCGAAGGGGTTCAGAGTATTCTCGGGCGTTAAACCGGGGTGGACGTTGGTATTGGGCAGCTGGAGGGGGTGCGGATGGTCTGTTTATGGGAGGCTGATACGTGGCAGCGGCTGGTTGGTATTCCGCTCGGGCTGTGGCCTTGGTGGTGGAATTGTCCAGTCTGCGAGCGTCAGTGTACTCATCGGCCAAGCGAGCCGCCTCGTGTAGAGTGGAAGGCTTACGGTCTCGTACCCACTCTCTGACCCCTGTCGGCAATTTGTCGAAACAATGTTCCAATAGAAACATCTGCAGCACCTCTTCTCCCGACACCGCCTGGCATCCTGCCATCCAGTGGGCGGCTGTGCGATGTACCTTGCAGGCCCATTCCACGTATGAGTCCCCAGAGGTCTTTGCAGTGTCCCGGAACCTCCTCCGGTATGCCTCGGGGGTAACGGCATACCGGGCAAGTAAAGCTTCCCTGACGGTAACATAATCCCCGATCTCCTCATCCGGAATAGCCCGAAAAGCGTCGTTGGCCCGGCCGGATAACTTGCCGGACAGTATAGCAACCCAGTCTGCCGGGGGTACCTTGTGCAGGGCACATTGCCGCTCAAAATCCGCAAGGTACCCGTCAATCTCTCCTTCGGTCTCACTGAAGGCTTTGAAGGCCGCAAATGGCACTTTCTGTTTGTCCCCCGGGTTTGCTGTGACTGGGGCCGCTGCAGTACCGTTTTGGCGTAGCAGGCTGGCCTCCACAGCGGCTTGAACCTGGGTGATGATCTCTACGGAGGGGTTGGGGCCATAATGGGCCAGCCGAATTCTTACCGCCCGGTCAAATCTTGCCTCCTCGGGGGTTCTGTCGTCGGGGCTGGGTCCATTGGCTCCCTCTGCCGCTGGTACTCCATCCATTTCCAGCAATAAAGCAATAATGTCCCTCTTCTTGAGGTTACTGGCCTGTCCGCCCCTTTGTTCCAATAAGTCTTTTAAGGTAGCTCTTCTCAGGTTTTGGTATTGTAGTTCCATTTTATTCTTGGTCGTAGCGGTTTCTTTGGGCGTTGAAGATCATCCCACCGCTGCCACCAGTTGTTACGGTACCACCTTCCGAGCTCCAGACACAGTCGTTAGTCACTTGTATTCCCGGTTCCCCCAATAACGAGACCAAGCTCCATTATGAGGGTAAAACATGAACTGAGGACTGGATCAGCCAGCCTGCCTTTTATTTGCATTTCACACACACAGGCCACACCCAAGGGGAGGCATAAAATAACCACTGGCATCGATGTTACATCCCACACATTCCCTCCCCTTGGTGTGACACATAATCCTATTATACATACAGTTTGAAATATACTTTTATATAACTTTCATAACTTCAAATCCATCCATCCTGTTCACATAAGAGACACATATTCAGATTCAGCATACTGAAAACATAACCATTCTCAAAAATCACATCAATCCCTTCAGTGAATAAAAAGTTACGCGAATGTTCGTTTATGACCGACCGCAGGTATCTTTTCTTGCCCAAAATAGTTCCCTGGATTCGGGCTGTGCGGTCGGTCACTTGCTGGCCTAAAAAATGGCTAAGTCCCGTTCGAGGTGGGTCGGTACTTCGACTTTCGTTGAACTGTCGAAGTATCGTCGATAATACGGGTCGGCGGGTTCGAAGTTAAAATGGCCGCCGCCACGTGGTCCTTTGTCCGATGTCGGCCACCTCGAGGACTTTGGTAGCTTGGGTGTTTCATTAGTTTCCGCTGTACTTGAAATGTCTTTTATACAAAGTCACAACCCTTCGCATAATCTCTCAGGGACCATAAGTACTGGGCAAATCAGACGAACCCAAATAGTTTTAGTCCCGACGGATGGGTCTGTCACAACATTATCATGGCACATGTAAGCTGCACAGTTTATTTATGCAATAAACATGTTATGCTAAGCTGATTGACCATATATTGAGCATTAAACAGGCTGAAACCTGGAGTGTAAGGAGCCACCTCAAGCAGTTAAATGGATTAAAACAGATTGCATAGTGTCATATAATTTAGTTCAGCGTGCATTACATGGTATGTAGGGTATGCAGCACAATTTTATCATAGAGATCAGGATAGGCTCACTTGTCTAATGTACATAGTAAGATTAAATACTCAATCCCAGTCGGTATTCTAGACATTGTGAATATTTTGTGATCAAGCAGTGTCAGTGGGCATGTGAGCCTCCGACTGTGTGAGCATGGCATGTAGGGCATTAGTGTGAAAGTAATAAAAAAAAAAATATGTACAAATGAAAAGAGAGAAAAAACAAGCTAGTAAAACCATCGGACTATGACTGACTGTGCTGTGGCAGATGACTACCCTTTTGGGACCCAGGAGTCCTTATGTGGGTGGCAAGTGAGGTATACTCTGCTTGGGGTAGTAGTCACAGTGCTTTGCTCCGGCTCCCTTTGCGGTAGCTTATGAATAGACGTAGCTTATCTCGTGCGTTCCAGCAGCTGAGCCCAAAATCTCTCTAAGATAACTTCGAGGGGGTCCATTGCTGCCGTACTGGGCCTCGCAAACACATGCTTTCGTTGCTGCAGGCCATGTGTGGATGTGGATGCCTCTGATCGAGGCAGTACAGCCCGGGTAGTGTTACAAGTGCTAACAATGCCTCTGTGTTGCTTTGGGGGAGGGGGGGCGGGGGGGACCAGAGGGGGGTTAGGATTGCTACAAGTCCAGACCCTGATCTGAAGCACGAGGAGGCTGGCCGATTCACCTCAGCTCCGTTTCTGGTAGGACGCGGCAGGGTGCCCAGGTTCCCAGTATGCAAGACTCATGAGTGAGGCGTCCATCAACTTGTCCGGGCTCCCCTGACCTGGAGGACACATTTGGCTTTGTGTATTAGCTGTATTTGTTGGGCTATAGCTTGATTTACAGCCAAATAGTCAGAAGCTCCGGCTCACCACGTCTGCCTCGCTCGGAGGTCAGACTCCGCCACCCCAATTAAACAGTTTTTGTGTATGAATCATGCCCCTGCAATCTCATACTGAATTCACTGACATTTAGGAGTGAAATAACTTTGTTTATCACTAGGCTGTAAACACTGCATTTTCTATGATAAGACAGTGTTTACAGCAAAAAGCATGAAGTGAATGATTCTACTCACCAGAACAAATTCCAAAAAGCTGTAGTTGTTCTGGTGACTATAGTGTCCCTTTAACTTTTAAAATGCACCTCCAAGCAAAAAAACACATTTCAAATGAGAATCAATAAAACTTTGTAAATGATATCTTTAAGTACATCATCTATTTGTTTGTGACTTTAAATGAATCTATGTATGACTTATCTTCTGCAGATTAATTTGTGAAAGCTATTGTAGATGTGTGAATTCTAGTTGTTAAATCCCTTGGAAAAAAAAATTATATTTGTTATTCGCAAATAATATTGCCATTCTATCCAGCATATAAAGGATAAACACATTGAAGTTTGGACAGCTGTTTTTGCTGCTATTTAATAGTGCTGGGTGTACTTTGTGCTTGTATGTACGCTGTCAAATAAAATTGCCAGTAAATAAAAGGTAAAAACGGTTTGAAAGATGTTCATCTAGAAGACTGAACTTAATCAGCTGTACTATTAAAACAGCAATTTTATACTGAGAGAAAAAGGCTACAACATTATTTAATGCAATAAGAAGCTTGATATTTCTTAGCTGAAGTACCAAATTTATCAGGCAAGCTTTTCTTTATGGCAATCATGAAAAGTTATTCTCTGAGATATTCATTTGTTATGTGAATTCTATTGAAATTAAGTATTTTATGATACTAAGTTTGTCATTTATAAATTTACATTCTAATTGTTTGTTCATAAAGACTAGTGAAATTAATAATAATTGCATGTGTAGTAGTCTAAACATAAACATATTTTAACATAAAATATATAGGTCTAGCGGTACTTAAAAACTTAAACATAATGCAAGTAGTTTTTTGACAATCTGTTTTTGTTTTGTCATTTTGAAAGAAGAAAGTAAAAAAATGGAAATACATAATACTTGGGTCTGGCCCAGTAAAAGTGTAAAACATGTGCAATAAATGTTTCGACCAAGAGTTGAGCAGCACAAAAACACAATCAGGTATATAAATGCACGGGGCACAAAAATGTTGTCATGTTACTAAAATATGAAAACGGCACAGTTCCGTGCAGAGTATCGGGTTTAAAAGCAGTGCGGCTCTGCAGCCCCCTAAGGAGCAGTTGAGCTATGGTTCACCTTGTCTTGAAGATTCCCAGATACCCAAGGCCACACTGCCTTACCCAGGCTTGTTTCCCCCATGGCACAGACCTAGAGCACTCCCAATGAATTGTCCCCCAACATGTGTTACACACATCTCTGATCACAGTAGGGTCAGTAGGAAACATTGAAGGAGTTTCAAAAGTTCAGAGTGCCCATATATCGGTTTGAAAAGCCATTACTTGCACCATTTGTCGAACATCACTTCCAACCACTAGACAATGCAACTAATGATCAGCTGCTGCTTACTAAAATAGGAGACCCACTATGTACTAATACTGTCTCAATTCAGCAGTAATTAACTCTACAAATGATCAAAGTAAGCTTTTGTCAATTAAAAATACTAGATACAAATGTTTCACATAACATAACAATAATAGCAATATGAAATTATTATAAAAATATGTAAAAATATAGATGATCAAATGGCAGTCAAATATGTGCTAATGAAGTCCACCTATAAAAAATCCAAATCCTGTTTTTCTTGTTATGAAAATCTCTCCTCAATGGTGATTTCTAAAAATTTGCCTTGCAAACAACAAGTTGTTCGTAGGTATCACAAAAGAGAGGTTTTCATGTGCAAACTACATTTATAATACACCCCTAAAATACAGGTTATGCTAACTTTATAAATGGAAGATCGGTGGGAAGGCAACTATGATAAATTGGGGGGGAACCTAATGTCCCTTAAGATACCACCTGCGGGCAGTGTGTGCTGGCTCCCACAACCTTTAGCGAACCCCAACTGCAATTAGAAAAAAAAAACACTACCTACCTCCTTCACCATTATAACAGTGATGGAAGGCAATCATGGACAGCAAACTAATACATGTAAATACCTGTAAGTAAAAATCATACTAACCATAGGAATTCTTTTCCATCAAAATAGAAATAATTATTGTCCTGCTGAAAGTACAAAATAAAAACTGGGTCACAAAAAAACAAAGAAAAATAAACAACATGGCACAACAAAAAAATGATGAGCCCCATGCTGTCTTAGCACAGAATAAACTTGCAGGGCATGGGAATCCCTTATAAGGGCATTCCCATGCAATGTTAGGTTGCCCCATCATCAATATTATAGGGGTGGGCTATCCCTTTATTATTACTTCATCAATTAAGCAGATGTCTGGAGTTGATTCCAGTTGTGGCATTCACATTTGGAAGCTGTTGCTTTGAACGCATAACATGCTGTCAAAGGAGCTCTCAATGCAAGTGTAACAGGCCATCCTTAGACTACAAAAATAAAATAAAAAATCAGGAACATTAGGAGTGGCCAAGACAGGATAGCAGGAACATTAGTCAAATTACAGAATGGTATATTCTGAGAAAAAAAAAAGATTGCACTGGTAAACTCTGCAGCACAAAAGGCCTGAATGTCCACAGGAAACAACAATGGTTGTAGGATCCTTTCCATGTTAAAGATAAACCTCTTCACAACATCTAGCCATCCTCCCCCTCCGACGTCTCGCGACTTGCGGGCACTAACGTGCATGCACGCGTGAATTAGACCTCCCCGTAGGAAAGTATTGACTCGATGCTTTCCTATGGGGAAAAGTCTGACACTGAGTGTCCTAATGCAGAGTGTGAGGACGTCCAGCGTCAGATACCAGACCAAAGGTCAGTTTCAATTCAGGAAGCCCTCTAGTGGCTGTCTTGGAGACAGGGGCAACTGTAGTATAAGATCCACACTTGGGAAAATGTACTCTTCTCAGACTGGTATATCAACATACAGTTAGGGCTGGAAATATTTGGACACTGACACCATTTTCATAATTTTGACTCTGTACAGCACCACAATGGAATTGAAATGAAACAACTGAGGTGCAGTTGAATTTCTGACTTGCAGCTTCAATTCCAGGGATTGAACAAAAATATTCCATGAAACATTTAGAAATTGTGGCTGTCTTGGAGACAGCCACTGTGGGCAGACTTAGTTTACATTGCAGCACTAGTTACAAAGGGACATTGCACCCAGACCACTTCAATTAGTTGCAGTCATCCAGGTGCCTACAGTATCTCTTTGAGCTTAGTCTCAAAAGCACAACACCAGAAAACAGTCAGAACAGGATCTTAAATTCTATACTGTCCTGCTGATTGGTTGGGAGGCATTTGTTTTACTGGCAACACCTAAATAAACGTGACTGTCTATCCAACTATCTAATTTACTCCTTTTGCTCTTTATTTCCAGACTTTCTTCCTTAGTCACTCATCCCTATCAGTCACCCAAATTATTCAAGGACCAGAAGACTAGGCTCCAGAAACACCTGGACCATGATCCCCCAAACACTCAACGACATACCCTAATGTCCCAGATGCCTTAGAAGCAGATGTTAGACACTTAAGCCACCCAAGCAACATCTTAGTAAGGGTTACTATAACCAAAAAATTGTGTTTCATAAAAACACATTTTTTGGAGGGTTGGAGTAACCCTTTCAGGAAGATTAGACTGAATTAGTTAAGTAATTTGAACTTAGTAATTAATACTTCGCTATTAGTTAATTATACATTTACTCCTGATACCAATGCTAATAAAGGTCTGAATGATTTCTAAAGCTAAAATTATGTACTTTATCTATATTGTTGCTATCTAAAATGTAACTTCCTTTTCGTTCTTATTCTTGCAAGCTAGTCTATTCGTCACTTAGGTTCTGTCTGTCTATCCCTGTCAGTGTGATGTAAAGTACTTCCAGGGTATTTTGACAGGTACATCATTCAAACAAGAATGTCCAACAAAAGTCTGGTCAGGTCATTTTTTAGGCTACTGATTTCCTTTCGTTTAAACAGCATTCCATGAATGGTTCACAATATGACTACATTTGAATGCCATTCATTTAAAATAATATACAACACAGTCAGGGATGAAAAATATTACAGTCAGGTCAACCTGTCTAATCTATCATAAACCAGTAGATAGTTTTGTATTACATTTTCTCTGCAGTGGTAATATATTTTCTTTCTGTATCTATTGGGGGAAAAAAAGTACACACATTGCAGCTTTAAAATGAACCAGGCTGCAAATGCACGTCTTTCTTAATATTCTGTACTGGTTGGTAGTCACACATATGTATGTATGTCAGATTAATGTTTTTGATGAACATAGCCTTGTTTACCAATAGTGAAAATAAGAAATGTGGTATGCAATATTTTACAATAGTCAGCTGCCTCGAGTGTAAGTTAGCTTATATATACGCCTCAGCTTAACCCCTTAAGGACTGAGCCAAATGTACACGTTGTGAACAAAACAAAACGTAAACAAAACCTGGCAGTCTGTCCAACCGTAATTCCCCTCTTTCATATTAAATGCACCCACACTTATTATATACAATTTTATTCAGGGGAAACAGGCCTTTCATTTAATAACAAATATTTAGCTATGAAACATAATTTAATATGAAAAAATGGGAGAAAATAAGAAATATTTTAATTTTGTTCTACATGACATTTTAACTGTCAATGTCATTATACTGTTTGCTTTTACTGCAATAAAATACACATATTTGTATTCAGCAAAGTCTCATGTGTAAAACAGTACCCCCTATGTACAGGTTTTATGGTGTTTTGGGAAGTTACAGGGTCAAATATAGCACGTTACATTTTTTTATTGAAATTCGCCAGATTGGTTATGTTGCCTTCGAGACTGTATAGTAGCCCAGGAATGAAATTTACACCCATAATGGCATACCATTTGCAATAGTAGACAACCCAAGGTATTGCAAATGGGGTATGTCCAGTCTATTTTAGTAGCCATTTGGTCACAAACACTGTCCAAAGTTAGCGTTAATATTTGTTTGTGTGTGAAAAATGCAAAAAACGCCAATTTTGGCCAGTGTTTGTAACTAAGTGGCTGCCAAAAAAGACTGGACAGGGGGGGTGGGCATTTTTATTATTTTTTTTAATTATTATTATTATTATTATTTTAATATATAAACATTTTTTTTTATTTATTATATTTTATTTTTATATGATTATTATTTTTTTAATATTATTAATATATTATTTTTATTTTATTATTTAAATTTGTATATATATTTTTTGTCCCCCCTACCTGCTTGATACATGGCCAGGGAGCTCTCATTCCCTGGTGGTCCAGTGGCATGCGCTGTGTAGGAGGGGGCTGGCAGCGAGCTGTAACTTACCTTTCCTGCAGCTCCTGTCAGCTCCCTTCTCTCACCTCTGGTCCGGTCAGCTCCCCTGTCAGCAAGACTCACGGTCAAAAAATGTGCTGAAAAACTCGTCTTATACTCGAGTATATACGGTATTTATTTATTTATTTATTTTATTTAATGTATTTACATATATATATATATATATATATATATATATATATATATATATATATATATATATATATATACAATACTTATATATATATTTAATCAGTATTAGTCTACGTGTAATTTGATATATATATATATATATATATATATTAATAGTAAAATTCAGCTAGACAGTGTATGTGTATGTATATGTGTATATATATATATATATATACTTAGATCATATATATATATATTATATATATATGATCTAAGTATATAATTTTTTTTTACACTGATTTTAACTTTGTTTTATTTGATTTCCAGCCAGCAGGGGGACTAACTGTCATTACAGGCAGTCCCCCTGCTGGCAATGCAGCAGCCAGCTAACCCAGCCATGTTATTGTGAGGTCCTCGCAAGGACCTCACTCTCACATGGCCGGGGCGGGGGCCAGAGGAGGCAGGATCCGCCGCGGGGTCTCCCTGGGATCCCAGGTGAGTCCCCCGACCGCGATCACCGGTGTGGGATCGCCGGCGACTGGGTAAGTAACAAAAACTGTGAGGGCGTACTATTATGCCCTGCGGCGTTTAGAGCCACTTAGAATAGGGCGTAATAGTATGCCCTCCGGTTTTAAGGGGTTAATGTTTGATCCAAAATGCAGAAAAATGTGCTTTGCATAAAATTAAATAAAGCAAAAATATATAGGTTAATTTGGCTCTATCAAAAAAGGATTGCATGCATAAAGTTAAAGATTAATTTTATTTGTTTTTGGTTTATCTAAATAGGTCAAATATGATCATAAACTGTTTTTTCATCTAAAATTACAAAAAGTAACAATAATAAAACATCCCTAACCAAAAACCAATAAAATACATCTTAGAATGCATGCATGCAATCCTTAGTTGATAGAGCCAACTTAACCTATATATTTTTGCTTTATTCAAATTTACGCAAAATACATTTTCTGCATATTTTCTGTTTTATGCACCAATTGTAAAGTAACAAATTAAAAAAAAAGAAAACAAAACAAAACAAAATTAAAAAAAAACAAAACAGAGGATCTGTTTTATAATTAGTAGTTTGTTCTCAGTACAATGCACAGTAAAAGTAAATGCAAATCTACTATAAGGATATTTCAAGATATTGAAACAAATTTTAAAAAAGGTAATATATGACACAAGATACATTATTTTATATGAGATAAAAATAAATCAGATGTCAAGCTCACTTTACATTAATTGCCATTAAAGTGCAATATTATGTAAAAGCTTAAGTTTAAAATGAAAAAAATGTGTGCATTATTTTGTATCATGCATCATCCAAGTACAATCAGAGCAATTCACAGCAAAGTTATGGTGGGAGTGGACAACTTAAAAGTCGATAGGCATGGTATTTAGAAACAAAGAAACAGAAAAATGACTCTCAGCTAAGAGAAACCATAAAGACGCTTAAAGGGAAATCTCCAAATTGTATTTAGAAAATAAAGAAGAACCCTAGAAAAGAGGACCAAACAGAGAAACCATAAATTTAAATAACTTATTGTGGCGGATTAGCCACTGTTTACTGTGTTATCCTAAAAGATGTGTGTATACCATTAAGAACCAAGTATGTGTATGCTGCATAGGTTCCATGCAAACAATAGCATTCGTATACTGGCGGCATGAAAAACCGCCAGCATTCATACAATAGTTTCACGAACAGTGAATTTCAACACTGTTCGTGAAACGAACAAACTACCGAAGGGAGACCACACACCAGAGGTCGTGTGGCTCCCTTTATGGATTGCAACATTGTTGCAATCGGTAATTAGAGAGATTCAGGGTGGCCGCCGTTCGGCCACTGACCACGCGGCGGTCGGCCATCTTGGATCCTTTGTTAGCCCAGCGGTATTTTGTGGTCAAGCGCCTGGAACTAAAATCGGCTACTCGACGGCACGAATACCGCTGGACTTCCAAGCCGTTCGGAAGCCCCAGTCCTTCGGTAAAGTGGTTCCCTAAAGTCAATCGGTAGTTTGAATGTAACTTGAATGTAATACTTGTTTCGTGCGGCGTTCGGCTAGTTATGCTGAGATCTGAGCGGTACTTTCACGAAATGTGCGCTCAGACCACAGCTATCTACCAAACATCCATTTGTTTAAATAAAGGGAATATTGTAAAAGTTATGGGTTTTAATGTAAAATGCCGGTTCTGCTGCACGGGGGGATAATCCACTTAACTGTATATTTTAGTGGGATTATCCCTCTCGTCCAGCAGTGCCTGATGGGAGAAATGTTCAGAATGCCCCTGTTATGCCAGTATGGAAACCCCTTGCATGGGGACTTGCATAAATACTGGAACTGTGAATAAAGACCTCAGTTGACTCCCAGCCTATGTGTCGTCTAGTTCTTGGGAAGGAAGGATTATTGCAACGCTACCGGGATTATTGTATGCTGTACTGATTTGCCTGGATTATTTTATGTTGTTCCTGTTACCCAGCGGAGATACTGTGGATTATACTACCTCTCCGCTACACTTATGCAAACTTTTTAGTTTTACTAATTGTTTTTCCATGTGTTAATATGTAAAGAGTAATATAATATAAACACCTTACTGATTAAAAATTGGTAAGTATTATTTTACATTTTTTTTTTTTAACATCAGAATATGGTATTTGTTATTTTAAACTTTGTTGGATCAAAATTGATTTTATCAAATACCAAATCATCATATGTATTATTTTTCCTTTATTTTTCTCTTGTGTGTGTATATATATATATATATATATATATATATATATATATATATATATATATATATATACACCTTCTTGTTTTATATTTCTTTTAATTATCTAGTATTACATCAATTTTTATTTAGTGGCAAAATATACATACAGACTAACTTAGACAAACATTTGCTTGGTGTGCAGTATACCTACAAAAAAAAATACAAAAAACAATATGAGGCTCGATGGAGGGAGGGGGGGGGGGGAGATGGGGTGGGGGGGAGGGGGAAGAGCTTCCTGGTAATCTCCCAGTTGTAAAGATACTATTTGGCTAGAAAAAAAATGATTTAATAAAAAGAGAAAGAAACTCATTGTCATGGGTCTAGTTTTTTTATCCATCTATCCCAATAGATATAGTGGTATTGTTTCTTTGTAGCAAAGTTAGTAATAGCCCCTTCCATTTTACATTGCATGATAATTTGAGAATTAATCTTAGACCAGTTATCCACCTTTGGAGACTTCCAGTTTCTGGCTATTGATATTTTGACAGCCATTAGGATGTGGAAAGTAATTGGTCTAAGTTTCCTATCAATCATCTCCATGTCCATATGTAATAGAGCCATACTTGGAATCCGTTTAAACTTTGTTTCCAATAGAGATGATAAATATTGGTTTAATTTCTCCCAGAGGGGTCTAATTATCGGGCATTCCCACCAAATATGTTTAAAATCTGCAGTTGGTTCATTGCATCTCCAACAGTTAGATGGAGCTGTAGGATACATTTTTGCTATTTTTTGAGGCGTTCTATACCATCTATTTAGTATTTTATAGTGAGTTTCATGTATATTTAAGCAGTGGCAGGCTTTATATAATGTATTAAGGGAATTATTCCATTCTTTCATAGTTATGTCTTTTTCCAAATCCATTATTCCATTTATTAATTGCCGAGGGAATTGGTTTAATCTGGGTCTTGTAAATTAATTTTGGGCATTTATTGGCCAGATGAGTGTAGTCTGTTTGCTCTTATAATTCAGAGAGAAACTTTATTTAAGAAAAATGTTACCCTTATATAGTTAAACCATTCAGGAGAAGGTATACCATATTACATAGTTACATAGTTACATAGTTACATAGCTGAAAAGAGACTTGCGTCCATCAAGTTCAGCCTTCCTCACATATGTTTTTTGCTGTTGATCCAAAAGAAGGCAAAAAAACCCAGTTTGAAGCACTTCCAATTTTGCAACAAGCTAGGAAAAAAATTCCTTCTTGACCCCAGAATGGCAGTCAGAGTTATCCTTGGATCAAGAAGTTATTACCCTACATTGAAAGATTATATCCTTGAATATTCTGTTTTTGCAAGTATGCATCTAGTAACTGTTTGAACATCTGTATGGACTCTGATAAAACCACTTATTCAGGCAGAGAATTCCACATCCTGATTGTTCTTACAGTAAAAAAAAACTTTAATTTCCCTTAAACTAAATCTTCTTTCTTCTAGTCTAAACACATGTTCAGTTTGGAGTTGTTCAAAATATTTTAATATATTTCCTATAAGGAGATTAGATATATTTTTTATACCCCTAAGGGTCCATATTTCTAAATTCATATCCGTCATTAGATCTGATAGTATATTTATATTTATACCGGGAATTATCTTCATTTTCAGACCAATTTTTTTTTTTTTAATTGAGACCAGATGGGGAAGATTTGTTGAACTATGAGCGATTTAGAATTTTTATTATATTGAAATGTTTCTTTATCTATGGGCCGTAAAAGGGCTTTGTAGTCCCTATCTCCCAAAGTCAGGATCTGTTCTCTTTTATACCAATTTTCATTTATAGAATCTTCCTTATTTATCGTTAAAACATGTGCTATTAAATTGGCTTGTGCAATATTTTTGATATCTTTTTTTCGTAGACATGAAATCATTTTTATCCTGGGTTTTTTACCTGACCAAATAAATTTAGTAAATGATGATTGGATTAACTCTAACCAACTATCAGGTATCTTTATGGGGATCGTTTTCATAATATACACAAATTTTGGAACAATATATGCTTTTAATGTATTTATTTTTGCCTGACCAGGAAATTTCCAAAGTTTTCCATTTTTTTTAAATTGGCATTTGTTTCTTTAATGGTAAAATATTGATTTCTATCCATTTCTTTGGGTTTTTTGAGATTTATATAAGCAAATAGTTAATATGGTTTTTAACCTGTTTAAATCCATATTTAGTTTCTATAGTATCAATATTATTTTGAGATGTATTTAGATATAGCACCATGGATTTTTCATTATTTATCTTATAATTAGAAAAATTGCTGTATTTTTTAATTTCTACTACATGGTTGATGGAATCCTCAGGATTCTGAACAGTTATCAGTACATCATTGGCATATAGCTTAATTTTTTGGCTATTATTTACTCCAGAGATTGGGACATTCAATTCCTTCAATTGAGATTCGGAGATCTTTGCTATCATCTATCTTTAAAAAAATCTTTTGGGTCTGCTTGATTGTGGGGTAGATTATATAGTAACTTATAATAATCATTGGGATATTTTCCAATTCTCTCTGGAGATAAGAAGGTCTTGCCCTTTATATATAGTTTTGGAGATTTTTTTTTTGTTTAATTTATTTTTTATTTTTTAAAATTTATATTTTATTATTTTTTAGCAAGTATGATGCGGGATACAGAATGAAGAAGGGGAGGGTAAACAGGGGGTTACATTGATTTACAGTTCTCATATGATCATATTAACATTGTCGTTGGAACAGAGGTTGACACTTAAAGGTAGTTACCACATTGATACAATACAGAATAGCGAATCTATTGTTCACGTGGTTAGGTCACGGTTCGGTGCCTGCGTGTCATCGTTTCGTGTAATGAACGAGCTAGAGTTAAATCATGAGTCGGGGGGAGGATGGGGAGGGTGGGGGATATATCGGGAGATGATGGATTAGTTAGGGGGGGGGCTTGAGAGTACCTTAAGAAAACCTTGCGCCTAGTATTCTACGCGCTGTATGAGTACAATTGTTCGGTTAGCATGTCTTAGTTTACCTGGGGCATGGTGGGGGACCCGGGGAGATGGTTGGTTGTGACTTCGTGTTAATGTCAACACGGTAGTCGAGTCCAGAGATCCTACTTGTGTCGTTTGGTACCCCTTCCCATTGACCCCATCCCGTGTCAAACGCTGATTTTGTCACGGTAATATACCCCAACACGCAGGAATAGTTCAACAGTCACGAGACAAGAACAGAGTTCGTCTTACCGGACCTTAGAATGGCCGGACTAGGACGAGAGAAAGACAGAGTCAGAACAAGCCGAGGTCAAGGGAACTGAGAGACAGCGTAACGTAGAACAAGCCGAGGACTGGTACACAGAGAACAAAACAACGGATAAGCAAGCAAGGATAAGGAGAGAGCGGAGTCAGGAACAAAGCCAAGGTCAAGCACCAAAAAACCAACTGAACGATACAAGCACTAAAGGGAACTGGACAGAAACCACGATAGGGCAAAGAGCAAGGGAAACAGGTGAGTATAAATACCCTTAAGGTTCACTTTGATTGGCCCCTGTCATATCCACGCCCCCAAAACGTGAGTGTATGGGGAATGTGACCTGACAGGGGCCAATGGGAGACTGATTCTAATTTAGTCTCCCACTGTCCCTTTAAGAGCGCGCCCGAGACGCGCGGCGCGCTCTTAGTGTCGGGCGGGACATGTGACCGCTTCTCGCGGTCACTGCCCGCCTGACTGATCCCATCGTTGGCTGAGCCGCGCGCGGCTCGTGCAGGAGCAGGACCGCGCGCGGCGAGAAGAGAGGACCCCGGCCGGCCCCTGGAGAGGGTAAGTACCGCTACAGTACCCCCCCCTGAAGACACGCCCACCGGGCGGGGAGGAGCAGGCCTGGCAGGAAAACGAGCGTGGAAAGAACGCACAAGGCGAGGAGCGTGAACAGCGTCAGCGGAAATCCAACTGCGTTCCTCAGACCCATAGCCCTTCCAATGTACCAGATATTGGAGGCGACCCCGAAGCAAACGAGAGTCAATTACAGCCGCCACTTCAAACTCCTCATGGCCCTCCACCGAAACCGGAGGAGGAGGGGGGACATGCCGAGTAAAACGGTTGCACAGGAGGGGTTTTAACAAGGAGGTATGAAACACGTTAGGAATGCGTAAATTTTTTGGAAGATCCAATGCATACGAGACAGGATTAACCACATGCAAGATACGAAAAGGACCAATAAAACGAGGGGCCAACTTCATAGAAGGCACACGAAGACGAATATTGCGAGTAGAAAGCCAAACCCGGTCTCCCACAGCATAGGATGGAGCCGCCCTGCGATGCTTGTCAGCCTGAACCTTCTGGCGAGCAGCTGAGGCCACCAAAGAACACTGAACCTGCTCCCAAGTATTACGTAGACTAGCCAAATGTTCGTCCAGAGCTGGCATGCCCTGTAAGGAGAATGCAGCTGGAAGAACCACGGGATGCCGGCCATAAACAACGTAAAAAGGGCTGTTACCGGAGGATTCATGAGCAGCATTATTACGAGCAAACTCAGCCCAAGGAAGCAGGTCAGCCCAATTGTTCTGATGGTGGGACACGAAACAGCGAAGATACTGCTCCAGAGATTGGTTGGCACGTTCAGCAGCTCCATTAGACTGGGGGTGGTAGGCTGAAGAAAACGAGAGGGAGATACCCATCTCTGCACAAAACGCTCTCCAGAATCTGGAAATAAACTGGCTACCCCTATCGGACACGATCGAAGTGGGAATACCATGCAACCGAAACACCTCCCCGGCAAAGATAGAGGCAAGTTCCTTGGATGATGGCAATTTGACAAGAGACACAAAATGAGCCATCTTAGAAAAACGATCCACAATCATCAGGATGACAGTTTTACCATTAGAGGGAGGTAATTCAACAATAAAATCCATGGATATATTGGACCATGGCCTCTCGGGTATGGGCAACGGATGCAACAACCCACAAGGAACTCTGTGGGAGGACTTCATACTGGCACAAGTGCTACAGGCATTAACGTAATCGGTGACGTCCTTGCGCAAGGAAGCCCACCAGAAATATCTAGAAACTGCTGAGACTGTCTTAGAAATACCAGGGTGTCCAGCAGTTCTAGTGTCATGATATAATGACAAGATGTCTCGTCTCTCTGGTATATCAACGAATAGCTTATCAGCAGGCCTCTCCTCAGGAGCCAAGTTTTGTTTAGCCTGAATAGTTTGTAAGAGAGAAGACGAAATAGAAAGAACAGTAGTCGCTATTATTCTGTCAGGCGGAATGACAGGGGTAACATCGACCTCGAGTTTGTCAGTAGTCTCGAATTGTCTGGACAGAGCGTCAGCTTTAGTATTACGATCACCCGGTCTGTAAGTGATTATGTAATTAAAACGAGACAAAAACAGAGACCACCTGGCCTGCCTAGAAGACAATCTTTTTGCTTCACTAAGGTATGAGAGGTTTTTGTGATCCGTTAAAATGAGGATAGGATCCCTGGTACCCTCTAGCAGATGTCTCCATTCCTTGAGCGCCAAAATGATAGCAAGGAGTTCACGATTGCCTACATCATAATTCCTCTCTGCTTTGGACATCTGTCTGGAAAAGAAGCCACAAGGGTGTAACGGCTTTTCAGGTGAATCTCTTTGAGACAAGATAGCACCTACCCCTATCTCAGAAGCATCAACCTCAAGAATAAAGGGCAGTGAAGGGACAGGATGCTGTAAAACAGGAGCAGAGGCAAATGTAGCTTTCAAGAATTCAAAGGCCTCGAGTGCTTCTGGTTTCCAGACATGAGTATTACCATCCTTCTTGGTCATTCTGGTTATAGGCGCTACAATGGCAGAAAACCCTTTAATAAAACGCCTATAATAATTAGAGAACCCCAGAAAACGCTGAATAGCTTTCAAACCCTGGGGTAGAGGCCATTCCATAATGGCAGACAGTTTCTTGGGATCCATACGAAAACCCTTGGCAGAGATTATATAACCCAAGAATTGGACTTCAGATTGATCAAATGAACATTTTTCGAGTTTGCAATAGAGACCGTTAACCAGAAGAGTTCTCAACACTAATTTAACATGCATGTGATGAGTCTGTAAATCATTAGAATAAATTAATATGTCGTCCAAGTATACTATAACGAATGTATGTATAAATTGACGTAGGACATCATTAATAAATTCTTGAAAAACTGCTGGGGCGTTACAAAGACCAAAGGGCATCACAGTGTACTCGTAGTGGCCACTCCTGGTATTGAAAGCAGTCTTCCACTCGTGATCCTTTTTGATACGTATGAGGTTGTAAGCACCCCTAAGGTCCAATTTAGTAAAAACTGTGGCCTGTTTAAGCCTATCAAAAAGTTCTGTGATCAAAGGTATGGGGTACGCATTTTTGACGGTGATTTTATTAAGGCCCCTATAGTCAATACAAGGCCTTAATTCGCCATCTTTCTTAGATACAAAGAAGAACCCAGCCCCTGCCGGGGAAGAGGATCTTCTTATAAATCCCTTCTCTAGAGATTCCTTGATATATTCCTCCATAACCAGATTCTCCTGAGGAGATAAAGGATATATTCTCCCTTTGGGAGGCATCGTACCAGGTAATAAATTAATTGCACAATCGTAAGGCCTGTGAGGTGGCAATCTTTCAGCCTCCCTTTTATCAAAAACAGATTTAAGAGACAGGTACTGAGAGGGTATGACCGTAGGCACGGGAGGAATATGAGTAGAATTCAAAGGGGTGACTTTAACAACACAAGACTCTTGGCAAGAATCACTCCAAGAAACTATTTGTCCTGACTCCCAATCAATGGTGGGATTATGAGTACGTAACCAAGGATACCCTAACACGAGGTGAGAGGAAGGAGAAGTAATGATCTGAAACCGAATGGTCTCAGAGTGTAACACCCCTGTAGACATATGAAGTGGAACAGTTTCATGAGTGATAACTGGAGAGCATAATGGTCTACCATCTATGGCCTCAACGGCCAAGGGTGTCTCCTTCTCTCTGGTGGGTATGTTATTCTCTTTGACAAAACTGGAATCAATAAAGTTTTCGGCCGCTCCGGAATCAACCAGGGCTAGTATATTCCCTGCTATGCAGTTACTATCAAGGTGCAGGGAAACAGGAAGAAGTAATTTATTAAGAGGCAAATGTGAGGACTGTGATGTCACACCCAAGGCCAGTCCTCTATACGGACTTAGGTGCGATAGTTTCCCGGACGCACGGGACATTCTTGTCTCATATGACCCCTCCTACCACAATAAAGACAAAGTCCCTCCTTTCTCCTATAAAGCTTTTCAGCGTCAGTGAGTTTGGCAACCCCTAACTGCATAGGTTCCTCCTCAGAACTTTTAGATCCCTCGGGAGTCTCAGCTCTAGGGGAGTTAACGGGAAAAAAATGTCTATTTCTGGACCTGGTGTATAACCTGTCACGGATCCTGTTATCTATATCGATAAGATAGTCAATCAGGTCCTCCAGGGGTACAGGGAGGTCCTTAGCTGCTACCTCATCCAACATAGTTTCAGACAGACCTTCCAGAAACGCGGTAGTAAGCCCATTATTAGTCCAATCTACCTGTGAGGCCAGGGTACGGAACTGAATAGCATAATCGGCTACAGATTTAGATCCTTGCTTTATTCTCATTAATGCCCTGGCGGCATTTTTTGACCTTTTAGTCGTGTCAAAAGTTCTACGAAACGCTGCGAGGAAGCTAGTGAAGTCGTGTACCATAGGCCCATTAGCCTCCCAAATAGGATTTGCCCATTCTAGTGCCTTATCTGTAAGTTGGTGCATAAGAAAACCCACCTTAGATCTATCAGTGGGAAATGAACGTGGGTACATTTCAAAGTGGAACTCCACTTGATTAAGGAATCCCCTACATGTCTTAGCGTCCCCTCCATACCTAGGTGGCGGGGTTAGATGTGCTGAAGCATTAGGCATATTAGCAGTATCTGGTATAGGGTTTACAGGAGGCGCAGGTACAGGTACCGGAGCTGATCTGGATAACAGTGTCTGGATGGCTTGAGCCATTTGATCCATACGGTGATCCTGTTCTGCGAATCTAGCCTCATGAGTGGCCATCTGTTGTCCTAAACCTGCGGGGTCCATGGCCCTATCGTAATGTCACGGTAATATACCCCAACACGCAGGAATAGTTCAACAGTCACGAGACAAGAACAGAGTTCGTCTTACCGGACCTTAGAATGGCCGGACTAGGACGAGAGAAAGACAGAGTCAGAACAAGCCGAGGTCAAGGGAACTGAGAGACAGCGTAACGTAGAACAAGCCGAGGACTGGTACACAGAGAACAAAACAACGGATAAGCAAGCAAGGATAAGGAGAGAGCGGAGTCAGGAACAAAGCCAAGGTCAAGCACCAAAAAACCAACTGAACGATACAAGCACTAAAGGGAACTGGACAGAAACCACGATAGGGCAAAGAGCAAGGGAAACAGGTGAGTATAAATACCCTTAAGGTTCACTTTGATTGGCCCCTGTCATATCCACGCCCCCAAAACGTGAGTGTATGGGGAATGTGGCCTGACAGGGGCCAATGGGAGACTGATTCTAATTTAGTCTCCCACTGTCCCTTTAAGAGCGCGCCCGAGACGCGCGGCGCGCTCTTAGTGTCGGGCGGGACATGTGACCGCTTCTCGCGGTCACTGCCCGCCTGACTGATCCCATCGTTGGCTGAGCCGCGCGCGGCTCGTGCAGGAGCAGGACCGCGCGCGGCGAGAAGAGAGGACCCCGGCCGGCCCCTGGAGAGGGTAAGTACCGCTACAGATTTCTTTTGTGGGGACATAATTGCCATTCTCTCGTATGTCTTATATTGGGAGATTCTATTCTGGAGTTGGGTCAAGGATGGGCAGATCTGAGATTTCCAGTTTTGCGTCAGCAGATTTCTTGCTGCCAATATAGTGATGGCTGTTATTTGTTTTTGTGTGATGGAGAGGTCGTCAGGGAGTATTAGTAGGAGACAGGAGGTTTTTGTCAGGTGGAATTTGGGGATCTGCAGTTGGTCTAGTGTTGTCGATACTGCGGTCCAAAGAGGCCGGATATCGCTACAGGACCACCACAGGTGCTCCAGAGTGCCCACCTTGTCATTGCACCTCCAGCAAGTGTGTGGTGTGTTGGGGTATATGCGGTGGAGCCTCTGGGGGGTCATGTACCAGCGGTATAGGAGCTTTCTGTGGGCTTCAATGTGCGTATAGCACTTTGTCCATTTGGAGAGGCCATTGAGGGCCCGAAGCCAGTCTTGGTCTGTCAGTGTCGTTTCACAGTCTGTCTCCCAGTGGGTCTTGTAGGGGTATGACGTGGTGGAGTAGAGCTCTTGCCAAGCTTTGTAGCACAGTGTGAGTGTTTTGGGTTTCGTGGGTGCCGTCCAGCACCTACTCAGAAGTATGGAAGGGGTAATATTGGTTGTGGATGGTGCGGTATGAAGTGGGAGCGTGTGTGCTTGTAGTGCACTTTTGATTTGTAAATAGGAGAATATTGCCTTGTTCGGGAGTTGCCACTGTTGCTGAAGGATTGGAAATGGGATCGTACCATTAGTGTCTAACAGCTGTGACAGTGTTGTGATTCCTGCTGTGGTCCATACTTTTAAGGGGATATTGGGCACTATAGCCCGTAAGACGGAGAGTGGGGATTTGGGGTGCAGTCTGTCTCTGTGTCCCACTTGGTCCATAAACGTATCCCATGTGGATATTGTGATTTGTGTGGTCGGGAACAGGTCATTGCGTTTGGCCCTAAATTTCCTCGGTGTCCACAGGTATTCTATCAGGGAAGCATCTGTGAATTGTGCCCTCTCCATGTCCACCCATTGTAGCATGCCTGGGTGTGCATGTAAGAGCACGCCTGCAGAAAGTATCGCGGCTTTGTGGTATAATTGCAGGTTGGGGAGACCCACCCCTCCCAGTCGTGGTGCTGTTTGGAGAAGCCTCAATGATACCCTTGGTTTCTTCCCGTTCCATATGTAGGTGCCACATAGTTTTTGTAGGGCTTTACAAAATTGGGGGGTAGTCCCCAGTGGTATCATGCGAAAGATGTACAGGATACGTGGGAGGATCATCATCTTATACGTGTTAATTCTCCCTAACCATGAGATGTTAGTGTGTTTCCACCTGCCCATTTCTACCTTACATGACGTCAGTAAAGGTTTATAATTCAAATGTGAGGTGGTAGAAATTGAGGTGGCTATTTTTACTCCTAGGTACGTGATCGAGGTAGACTTCCAATCAAACTGGTGGGAGGTTTGGAGCGAGGATAGCAGGGGTTTGGGTAGGTTTATTGGTAAGGCTTGGGTCTTATCTTGGTTAAGGCGGTAGTAGGATATATCTCCAAAGTGATGTAGGAGGTCTAACAAGGGGGTGAGGGAGCGGTTTGGGTCCGACAGTGCTATAAATATATCATCGGCGAACAAGGCCAAGCTGTATGTTTTGTTGTGGATATCAACACCTATTATTTCGGGGTGAGATCGGATCTTCTGGGCTAGGGGCTCTAGTGCGAGTATGTACAGAAGGGGTGACAGAGGACAACCTTGTCGGGTACCATTTGTTATCGAAAAAGCAGTGGATAGGAATCCACCATGTGAGACTTTTGCTGCTGGGCGGTGGTATAGGGCCATAATGCTAGTGACAACGGGTGCCGGGAAGTTAAAGTGTGTTAGAACTTTGGCCATGTAGGTCCAGTTGAGGCGGTCAAAGGCCTTCTCCGCGTCTAACGCGAGAAGGAGGCCTGGTGCTTTCCTGGATTCTAACGTTGAGATCATGTTTAGAATTTTTCTGGTATTATCTGAGCCCTGTCGACTCTGGATGAACCCCGACTGGTCATTATGAATTATTTTATGGAGGAGGGGGGCTAGCCGGTTGCTGATCAGTTTTGCATACAATTTGGCGTCTCCATTTAGGAGAGAGATGGGTCGGTAGTTTTTGCAGTGTGTTGGGGGTTTGCCGGGTTTGGGGAGAGTGGAGATGTGTGCCAGGAGCATTTCGTCAGGTAGCGCTCCTTTAGTGGCGCACTCATTGACTAGTTGGAGGAGTAGTGGTGCTATGGTAGGAGAAAATGTCTTGTAATATTCGTTTGTGAGGCCATCTGGGCCTGGCGATTTATGTGCTGGGAGTCGGGAAATTGCTTTCGTGAGTTCGTCTAAGGAGAAGGGTCGTGTTAAGGGTATGAGGTCTTCTTCTGTCAGTTTGGGTAGGTGGAGTGAAGATAGAAAACCGTCTATTATATCTGGTGTCGGCTTAGTGACGTTGGGGTCATTTTTCAGGTTATATAGGTCGCCATAGTATTTGGCGAACTGGTCTACGATAGTTTGGGGGTTCGTCACTTTCACACCCTTTGAATCGTGGAGGAAGGCGATCCTGGAGGCGACCGTTCTTTTCTTTAGCTGCGATGCCAAAATAGCCCCAGCTTTGTTGCCACTCATAAAAAAATTGTGTTTAAGCTTCCTAAGTGTGTATTTCGTTTTTGCCAATTCGAGGGTGTTTAGCTTGTTATGAAGGGTCAGGAGTTCTGATTTTGTGGTGGGGTTTGGGTCCCTTTTGTTATGGTGAGTTAGATTGCGGATATTTTCTAAGAGGGTGTTGTATTCAGCCGTTCTCCATTTTTTGGCATGGCTAGCATGTTTTATGAAGCTGCCTCTGATGACCGCCTTATGCGCTAACCAGATATTTTCAATTGAGGATTCACCAGTTTTGTTTTCGGTGATATAGTGTTGTAGATCTTGTGTTATTTGGGACACTACTGATGGGTCTGTTAAGAGAGATTCATTGAGCCTCCAGGAGCCTGAGCCCCTGTTGGAGAATGTCTCGTTGATGCTGAGTGTGATGGGGGCATGATCTGACCATGTCATTACTCCAATTTTGGCTCCTTCTATTCGGGCCATTGATACGGAAGGAATAAGGAATCTGTCTATCCGGGAATAACTGTTGTGGGCTGCCGTGTAGCAAGTGTGGTCTATATCAGTTGGGTGTAAAATGCGCCACGGGTCTACTATGCGTGCTGCGGCTAGTGTAGAACATATCTTTGTTGTAAGTGTGTGCCTATTTTTGAGTGTGCAACTTTTGACTTGGGCTGTCGAGGAGGAGTCCAGGGTACTATCTAATAAAAAAATTGTGTCGCCTCCAATGATCACCTCCCCATGTTTGTACATATCAGTTAACGCTAAAATCCTCAGCAAAAATTCATTTTGGTTATCATTAGGACTATACACATTAACGAGAGTATATGGAGCATTGTTCAGCATACATTGTATAATGAGATAACGGCCCTTCTTATCACTAATCTTTCTAACTAAGGAAAACACCACATCTTTGCCAATTACAATGGAGACCCCCCTTTTTTTGGTCGAGTAGCATGAGTGGAAATCGTGCGGGTACCACTTGGAGGTAAATTTGGGTCTAGAGCCCCATTTAAAATGGGTTTCTTGGAAAAATGCCACTTGGGCTCCACTTCTCCTTGCCTCTTGAATGGCCAGACGCCGTTTATTAGGGGAGTTAAGCCCTTTAGCATTGAGGGACATTATTTTAATTACCATTTAACCAGTGCGTGGCGTGCTGCGCCAGTGGTCCGTGAAATGCAGCCCAGTCTGTCAATTTCTCGTTTAGGCCATGCTGGGGGGTATTCTCGTGTTTTGTAGCCTTGATAGGTATAGGCGGTTTGTAATATTGTGCATGAAGTAGATTGAGTTTGCACGGTACTCTCATCGGGGGGGGTGGGATAGGGTTGGGAAGTAGAACAGGGGATTAAACTATATACATAATTCCGAAAGTCACATTCTGGTGACATGTGGTTGCCTAAGGCAACGGAGACGAAAGGCTACTAAGGCCTTGGGGGTGTACCACACGAGGTGTAACACTAAGGTCTCGGTGCGTGTGAGATCTATAATATCATAACATAGAGCATGGTGCAGCCGGGTGTTACTCACCCGGAGCGGCTAGGCTTATGGCCTTCAGTCAAACCCTGGTAGGGCGATCGGTGGACATATTATAACATAAACATAACATATGAACGGTATAACCTGTATTTAAAGTCTTTAAGAAAGGGTGACCTGGCAGTGGTCATATATTCTCAGGTCGGTGCCTCTCCTGGGTCTGTGCGTGCTTGGGAGGCTCTAGACACTCGCGACCAGTCCTTCTGCAGTGTCTTAGGTGTTTGGGCCGGGGCTGGTTTCTTCTTAGGGCTGGTGGTTACGAAGGGTACGTCCCAGTCTTGTAGCGCCTTTTTGCCGTCCTCAGGGGTCATGATGGGTCTGTCGATGCCATTCCTTTTAACGAGCAGTTTTGTGGGGAAGCCCCATTTGTAAGGGATATTTGCGCTTCTTAGTGCTTCGGTTATTGGTGCAAACGTGCGTCTTTTGGTCATAGTCGCCGCAGAGAGATCTGTAAATAGTTTGATATCTCTGTATTGTTCTGGCCACTTGTTCGCGGTCCTAGAGGTCTGCATGATCCTGTCTTTGACAGTGAAATGGTGCACTCTAGTGATTGTGTCTCTTGCAGTTTCAGGTGGGAGATGCTTAGGCTTGGGGAGTCTGTGAGTTCTGTCGAGTATGAGGTCAAACTCCGACAGTGATGGGATCAGGATTTTAAACAGGTCTTTAACATACCTGGGTAGGTCCTGTTGCGTTATGGTCTCAGGTATACCCCTTATACGGATGTTATTCCGCCTGCTTCTATCCTCTTGGTCGGCCATCTTGTCTTCCAGAAACTTAAGCTTGCGTTCAAGTTCAGTGTAGGCCTCAGCCAGCACGTTGTGGGCATCCACTAATTCTTCTGACTTGTCCTCTAAGGAGGCAGTGCGTTCTCCTATACTGTGGATGTCAGCTTTGATGTCTGCAGTCATTTTTTGGATGTCAGCTTTGAATGAAGATTGCAGTTCCTGCATGATTAGCCTGATTGAGGCGTTTGTAGCTGGGCTGTCAGGTGCAGTTTGATATTCTCCTGATTCAGAGCTGTGGATAGGAGAGTGCCGATCGTCGGCGCCATCTTGGATTTTCGGCTCCGCGGTTTGGGGCCGTTCCAGGTGCAAATTTAGGGTTTTTTGCTTAAAATTTTTCGACGCCATCTGTGCTGGGTGTTCACCGCTATCTGGGTGTTTCTGTCCGTCCGTTTTCAGGGTTTAACAGGCTTGTAAAGTCGATTTATTGCCGCGGACCGGGAGAGCTCCGTTTCTGCACGTCCGCTCACATGTGCAGTCAGGCCACGCCCCTTTAATTTATTTTTTGAGTCTATTGGTTAATAATCTATCTGCCCTATTACCTCTATAATAAAAAGTTGCTTTTAATCTTTCAAGTGTTTTACTTACTTTCAATATTAGTAAATCATTGATCCTATCTTGTAGAGCAGAAATTGTATTAGACAAGTGCTCAGTAGGGGCTATTTTGTTATCTCTTGAGAGATTATATAATTGAATTTGCAGATTAGTTAAATATCTTTCTCTGTAATCTCTATTTTTAGAAGCTAGTTTAATTAGTAATCCCCTGATTACCGCTTTATATGAGCACCATATTCCAGAAATCAGATTGATTTTCTTTAAGATAATAATCAGTCTGTTTCTTGATAAATTCTATATTGTCTTTGTTTGACAAAATATAGTTATTTAATCTCCATTCTGGTCTTTGGATTTCGAAGGTTTCCCTAACATCTAAAATAACTGCATTGTGATCTGACCATGTAATCTAATTTATTGTAATTGTTTTTGTTTGTTGCGCTAATTTAATATCTCCCAACACAAAATTAATACAAGAGTATGCACAATAGTAATTTTTAATTAGCTGTCTGAAGTTTTCAGAGATTATCTGTCCTGTAATAGGATTTTTTTTTCTCTAAAAGTGGGTCAAATACTAAATTGAAATCCCCTAGAATCACCAGAATTCCTTGTTTGACCATATCTATTATTTTTAGTACCTTGGTTATAAATGGTTTGGTTTGGGGCATAGAGATTGGTTATTGTATTTATGATGTTATTGATCTCACAGACTACTATGCAAAATCTACCTTCAGTATCTTGTTCTGTATATATGTTTTTAAAATTCAGATTTTTAGATATCAATATAGCAACCCCTTGTTTTTTTTTGTGTTCAAGAGATGCAGAAAGGATCGTCGTGTAGATTTTAGAACTTTAATTAATATTATCCTTCTTCCACAATCCGTTTCCTGCACACCACAAACATCAATTTCCTGTTTCCTCAAATATTCTAATAAAATGGATCATTTAAATGGGGAATTAAGTCATTGGCTATTTATTGTAGCCAATCTAACCATAGTGCCTAACTAGTTTCTTCTTCTGATCACTGGAACCCCCACTTCAAACAATAAATTTCCGGTTCTACTGCAAAGCAAACAACAAAAACACATATAAAACATAAAAAAACTTAAATATTGGGGTATTAAAATGTCCCTGTGGGTACCTTACCTAAACCAGGGGCATCAAAATAATTGCCATTAACAAATGGCAACCCGAGCGGAGGTCTGCTTGAGGGGCAAATATTTTGTATCCTTCCTACATTAATGATTCCTCCATCCTATCCCGCTTCTCATCCTCACCAGTTGCCCAACAACTTACCTCTTTTCCTCTCCCCTCCTCCCCTCACTAACTACCTGTGAAATTAATATTTAATATTCACCTTTCATTCTTCACTAAATCGGATCTTTCCTGTCTAGTCAGTCTATCCTCACTCGCTCACCTCCCTTCCCCTAGTCCACTCCCTTTCTCTAGTCTTATCTTATTATATCTGAATGAAGAAGGAAAAGATAGCTGTTGTCATAGGGCCTCAGTTATTTCTTTATGTAGAAAATATGTATTTAGTGATTATATTATTGTCTTAATATGTACAACAACTCTTTAGATTATATGATTTGTAATATCGTGTTATTCCATATTTTAATTCCTTTAAATATCATGGTTAAGTGAAAGTGAGACCCATCTTATACATTTGTTCCTTGTTTACAATTACATTACGATAATATGTAAAGCAATTCTTTATATTGTATACTTTGTGAAATCGTGTTATACCATATTATATTTCCGAAGATATCATAATTAAGTGGGAGTGCAGCCCATCGTGTAATTGTCTTCCCCATTTACATTTCATATCTCTTTCTCTTTCCCTTCTCTTTACTTGTTTTAAAAAAAGTGTGAAGTGCAAAAAAAAAATAGCCTGTAGACAATCAGATATATATTTTTCTAAAGTATAATGTATCCATCCTATGTAGCAAGGGAGAGGATGAGAGAGGTGTGAGGAGAATTATAGAATATAAGGATGTGATTTTTTTTTTCTTCATAATCAAACAAAAAAAATATTTTCTCTATCCTTTAGACCACGTGGACAGTTTTTCTGATGAGTCCCATATCACTGTACTGTATTCATAGGATATAATTATTTTGTGGGTAAACCCCAGTTTTATTTCATATCCTATTGCTCAATTCTTTTATCAATTGCTTGTGGCATCTTCTTTCAAATCTAGTATGGCAGGAGAGATCCGAATATATCTTTATTTATGCAAGTATAAGGATCAGATGAATATTTCTTGTTGCTTTTATAATCTAAGGTTTGAATCTGAATGATACAGATCCTATAATTAGGTGTGTGTTTCTTTATCCTTCTATTTCTAGTACAGATATTATCAGTGTTCGAATCTTTATATTCATTATTTTCCTGTAGTGTGCTGTATCATTCCCATTTAATAAGCGAGCGGAGAGGAGAAGAGGGAGAAAAAGTACAAAGAACAGAAGTACAGCCACAATCTTCTCTTCTTTTTCATGTTCAATTTAAAGATTTTTTTCTTTAAGCCATGTGGCCAATTTTTCTGGGGAATCACATATTACTGTACTGTGTTCATAGGATATAATTATTTTTGTGGGGAAACCCCATTTATATTTTATATCCTATTTTATATCCATTTTTTATTTTATATTCTTTAGGATCTGGTGTGATAGGACAGATCTGGATAAATCTTTTTGTGCATATGTAGGAATCAGATGTATATTTCTTGCTGCTTTTATGATCTGATCTTTGAGTCTAGATGATACGCAGCATATAATAACATCTCGTGGGTTTGATCTGTGGATTTCTGGAGGTTTAAAGGTCCTATGATATCTCTCCAAGGCATGGTTATATTCTGATATATCTATATCAAGAGCTTTTAAGCTCCAATATATATGTTTCAAGTTTTTCATAAGTGATCAATTCTGGAATATCGCTAAGTCTTAAATTGTTCCCTCTGGCTCTGTCTTCCAGCTCAGCAATCTTTTTATCCATATTATGAATTCTGTTACCTTGTGTTTTAATTAAGTCTTTCTGTTGTTGAAAGTTTTCTTTCAGTTGTGTCATATACACTTCATTTTCTTGGAGTTGCGTCCTTATTTGATGTTGTTCTTCTTTAATTTATTTCATCATATTGTTGATTTCGATGTTTAATTTTTCAAATTGAGAATCTAGTGCGCATCTTCTCTTTCGGTATTAGATGGAATATTTTTTTTGAGTTGGGTCTTGCATGTTAATAATACTTTCTTCTATATCAGTCCCCTCTGGATTAGATTTGTTAGTTTGTGGAGAAAAAAAGGAGAGCTGCTTCTCCGGTTTGTTCTCATGTTTCTTATCCCTTTTCATTGCATTCTTTGGTTCATTGATTTTTTTTTGGTTGCCATTTAGAAGATCTGCCCACAAGCTGAGAAAGAAAGAGAGAGAGAGATTATCTTAATGTGGTCATTATAGCCCAGAATCAAAAGTGTACTAGATTGACCTTTAAGCCTCTCTCCCCTCTCCCAACTTCCTTTTTCTCTCTCCTGTTTTTCTATTGTATTTTGTTCTCTTTTTTCAAATATAAATCTCACTTTTAAATGATAACTTGGTTTTTTTTTTTGTTTTTGTTTTTTAAACATGGGGGGTTATTTTTCTTTAATATATTTAATAGGCAGAGAATCAGGAAGTTAGGACTAATTGAAGATTATATTAGCTTTAGTGTACTAATAATCTTAATTTTAGTAATGACAGGAGGCTTCATATTTGCATATCTTTCTTTACTGAAAACTCCAGCAGCATAGAAACAGTAACAACCAATCAGAGAAAAGATATGCTGCCCATAAAAGGCTCTGTCTATGACATCATTTCCTCTTTCTTTGAGGCGAAAAAAAGGTAACAGTCAATACATAAAATATCAACACAGATTAACAATTCAACAATATATAACGATAAAGAACTTAGGTAGATCCATGATATGACGTAGTGGAAAACGATTCTTCGTCCCATAAAATGGATATTCATGCTGAAAGAAAAAGAAAAAGGTGAAAGGTTTCTGGCGTGGAAACGTGTCCGCATATCACAACCATTGTATAACTGAGCCATAATATATATTAAGATGCAAAATTTAAACCTAGGGCATCAAAGTATTATACTTAAACTTAGGTTATCAAGAACGGAACGTGAGCAACATGACCACAAAATCAAATGAAAAACTGATGATATATATAATCCATGCATAGCAAAGAACAATGCAAAAAAAACCATATGCTAACATATACAGTAATAACCTGCATGCTTACCTGAGCACTAGGACTTAAACCTGAAGAAAACAAAGTAATCTGGGGGGGAAGAAAACCCTAGGGCGGGAAATATTCGCCTCCTGTCATTACTAAAATTAAGATTATTAGTACACTAAAGCTAATATAATCTTCAATTTTACCACATGACAGGAGGCTTCATATTTGCATTTTTAAAGCTTAGGCCTAACCAGTGTGAAGGAAGCATGCGAAACCTGGCGGAAATAGAATGTCCGAAAAGTACTTTCCCTAGACCAGTCCGCGCAACGCATAATGTCGGTTAGGGAGGCGCCTGCCAAGAACGCTTGGGATGCCGCCGCCCCCCTAACTGAATGTGCCCCAAAGCTAGATTCGATTCCCACCAGTTGTAGTAACCAGCGAACCCATCTGGCCAGGGTGGTCGTAGACACTGGGCCGTGAGGTTTCACGTAGGAAATCAACAGTTGACCCGTCGGAAAGTGCCGGAGAGAGGCTGTGCATTCTACGTATCTCCTAAGTGTCTTGACAACACACAGCTTGGGATCCGATTCAAAGTATGGATAGGATACAGAGGGCGTATCTGATTTAGTCCGTCTCGCAATGGAAAAGGTGACTCCCTCTGGAGTGAGAGAGAAACCGTCCACGTCAAAGGCTCTAATGTCAGACACCCGTCGGAAAGAGACCAGGCATAACAAAAGGGCCAATTTTGCTGAGAGTTGTTTCAGAGATAGAAACGGGTTGTCCGGCCAACCTCTCAGAAAGTCCAGCACTCTACTTACCTGCCAGAGGTTGGAATATTTGGGCGCTGGGGGTCTCGTCATTCTAGCGCCTCGCAGTAGGCGACATACCAGCGGGTCTTGACCCACCGGTCTGCCTTGTACTGGGATGTGTGCCGCTGCAATGGCCGATCTGATCACGTTAAGGGATCTGAATGATCTACCAGTCGAGAAGAGATGGGCAAGATAGTTGAGTATCAGCGGGATAGGGGCAGTAAAGGGATCGGAATCCCTTTCCATGCACCAATCACTCCAGGCTGACCAAGCGGAAATGTAACATCTCCTGGTGCCCGGGGCCCACGAATCCCAAAGGAGGTCTTTAGTAGACTGCGATAGGCCGTGGACTGACCAGGATCCCCTGAAATCGTCCAAGCCACCAGTTCCAATTGGCCTTCCAGGACGAGGGGGTGAGGTTCCCCTCGAGGTCCCGACAGAAGGAGTGGGAAGGTCGGGAGCCGCACGGGAGTGTCGTGGGACATCTCCAGGAGGTCCGGAAACCACGGTTGACTCTGCCAGAGGGGCGTTATGAGTAGGGTCGAAGTCCTGTGGGTGCGTAAGTACCGTAGCACTCGTGGGATCATCGAGAATGGAGGGAAAGCGTAGGCTCCGTGTGAGGGCCAGTCCTGCAGGAAAGCGTCCGCCGCTTCGCTCATCGGATCCGGAAGCCAGCTGTAGTATCTCCGTAGTTGGTGGTTGGTCCTTGAGGCGAACAGATCTATTGATAGCGGACCCATCCGTTGTTGCAGTGTCTGAAATATCTCTCTGTTGAGCGTCCAGTCGCTGGTGTCTCTCCAGTGCCGGGAGAACCAGTCCGCCGTCAGGTTGGAAACCCCTGGGAGGTATTCCGCCTGTAACGTGATGTTCCTCTGCATGCAGAAGCTGTAGATGTCCTTCGTGGCTTCGGTCAGATCTTTGGACCTCGCTCCGCCCAGGCGGTTGATGTATTGTACCGCCGAAATGTTGTCCATGCGGAGCAGGATACAGCAGTTCGACTTGTCCTTGGCCAGGCTGCGTAAGGCGAAGGAACCCGCGATCAACTCCAGGCAGTTGATATGAAGACCGGTTTCCTCCCCTTGCCAGGGTCCCCCCGTGGAGGCCTCTGAGCAGTTGGCGCCCCATCCCCATAAACTGGCGTCCGATTCCACAACGAAGTCCGCGGAGGGGCCGAAGATCGCCTTGCCGTTCCAGGCTTGTATGTGTAGCAACCACCATCGCAGTTCTGATCTCACCTCCCGAGTGAGTGGGATCCAGTGGTCGTAGGAATGTCCGGTGCGCAGGTATCCCGCTTTCAGCCGTTGCATGGCCCTGTAGTGCAGAGGGCCCGGGAATATCGCTTGAATGGATGAGGACAGGAGTCCTACAATCCGGGCGAGCATCCTGAGCGGTATTGAGTCCATCTTCAAGACTCGCCTGATTTCCTTCCTTATTGAGGCAATCTTTTTTGAGGGGAGGCGTAGTACGCATTCCCTCGAATCGATGTCGAAACCCAGGAACTGCACTGACTGGGATGGAGTGAGAGACGATTTTTGCATGTTCACCACAAATCCCAGGGACTCTAGTAAGTTCGTCTGCGATCGTAGCCTGGACGCGGACTCGCAAAAAATCAGCAAATCGTCCAAGTATACGAGACAGCGTATGCCTCTTGTACGGATGTGAGCCATCACCGGTCTCAATAGCTTCGTGAAGCACCACGGAGCCGAGCTGAGGCCGAATGGCAGGCAAGTAAATTGGCATACCCGTCCTCTCCATCTGAAGCGGAGAAACTGACGGTAACCTTTGTCTACGGGGACCGTGAGATACGCGTCTTTGAGGTCCAGGCGCGTAAACCAATCGTTCTTGGCGAGAAGGTCTTGTAGAAGATGGATGCCTTCCATCTTGAAGTGTCTGTAGGCCACAAAGGCGTTTAGTTGTCGGAGGTTGATAACCGGCCGATACTCGCCTGTTTTCTTCTTTACCAAGAAGATATTGCTTATAAAGCCTCCCCCGTCTGGCGCGTATTGAACCACGCCCTTCTCGAAGGGCGAGTGGATCTCCTCGTCCACCAGTCGGTTTTGTTCTGCCGACATGTGTATCGGTAGGGGGAGAGCGGTTTGGACAGGTTGCGCGGTAAAGTCTATCACGAAACCGCGTACCGTCTGGAGGACCCAGGCGTCTCTGGTGATCCGTGTCCAGTTCTGGAAAAAAGAAGACAGGTTGCCTGCAATAAACTTTGGGGCAAATGTACGTATGGAGGGACTCACCATTATTGAAGCGGCCGCGTCCGCGGCTCCTGAAACCTCTGGACCTTCCTGCGCCTCGAAACGTAGAGGGCTTTTGTGAGGAGGACGGGAAGAAGGTTGGCGTCTGTGGGAACGCCCTGGAACCTGAGGTCCAAAATCGGCTGGCGGCACGGTTCCGCTGTCGGCCAGCCCTTCCAAAAACACCTCTTGCGGGAGGAGTGTGGAACACTTGTCTGAGTGAGGTCTGGGCCTTGTTTAAAGTCGTGAATAAGTTCACATGTCGTTTTAGCTCAGAAATAAAGGCATCGCCAAATAGCAGACCTTTGGCCTTAGGCCCAAATTCCTTGGCTCCCAGTTCCAGGAGCTTGCTGTCTATTCTGATCAGAGCCGATCTGCGTCTCTCGACACAAAGCGCTGCGTTGGCGTTGCCCAGCAGACATATTGCGCGTTGGGCCCATTCGCGTATGATATGGGGGTCCAGTAGCGATCCTTGGTTGAGGGCCATGTCAGCGTGATACAGCATCTTAGCTATGGGACCCAGCAGGTCCAGCACTTTGTCTTGTGCTGCCTTGATGCCCTTTTCAACCCCTTTGCGCGGGTCTCTGCCCGAGCGTGACATAAAGGCTACCATAGTATCATCAAATTCTGGCGTTAGCGCCACCTTGTCGGGGATCAGGGGCCTGGGGCATTCGGCCCGGAGGCGCATCCGTACCTCCTTCTCCAATGGCTTGCGCAGCCAGTAATGAATAAATTTTGCCAGATGTTCTGGCAGTGTCCACTCTGAGGAGCGAGGGTGTCGGATGGTGCGTAGGTCAAACAACGGCAAACCCTGCTCGTCCATAAAGACGCCATCCCCGGACGGACCGGCGGTGTGGCTGTCATCGGCCTCTCTGTCCAAGAAGGTCTCCTTGACATAAGTCGAAGAAGTGGGTGGCAGGTCCTGCCATTCCTCGTCGTCCGAGGGTGAACCCTCCCGTTGCCATTCATCCACCACATTCAGGCGACGTGGGTCGTAGGCGTCGTCCTCGTCCGAGGACAGGGGTGCGCAGGGTGCGGGTTGTTGGTCCGCGCCCTTGACCCGTTTGGCGGGCATCTTGCCCTTCGCCTTGGCGGAGGGGGGGCTCAAAGGCTTCTTGAGTCGCCTGGTCTTGGACATCTCAGAGCCCGACGCTTCCATGCGTTCCGGAGGGCTAGTATCACCATGGCTGTGGGGGAGGGCTCGCAAGAGGGCCTTTTCCACGGAAGCCGCCACGGCGGCATTGATCATGGCTTGAAAGTCTGAGCTTTGCGTATCTTCCATGACCAAATGTAGCGTCAAACCTGTGGGGCGAGAACAAGGTTCAGTGGGGAGAACCGTGGTGGTTTATCGTATGCAAACATAGACAATATAGTCGTGTATAGAAGGCTTTTATGCACGTATTTTATCCAAAGGGCTAAGCATTAGACTTAGGTACGCCCTAGTGCATATTCTCGGGGTTCACCCCGGGTGGCGTGCCGTGGTAACCAGAGGACACCCACATCAACCAAAAAAAAGGGGGGGCTGTATCGCCCTGCATGCGTGACTGGGGGGTCACCCCAGGTGGTGTGCCATGAAAAAATACCCAGAGGACACCCACATAAATTTCACCCTTGGGTGCAGTAATGTAACAGGACCCTATAAGGGGTACCCAATGATATACCCTGAAGGGTTGGTAGTGCCAGTAAATTCCCCTGAGGGGTGAGAAAATATATATATATGTATATGTATGTATGTCCCTTTAATAGTAATCACATTGAGGGGACGATAACCTTATTATGAGCCTTCAAATTTGAGCATGCATTCCCTTGCCACAGTGAGGCAGATGTACAAATAGGAAACAAAAAGTGTTGTGAAGTATTTTCTCCCTCAGGGAGAAAGAGGGCACCAAACAGTAAAACGTAAATGTAACTATCCCTGCATGCAGTGCAGGGGTTGGGGGAGAAAGGAGACCGGGGAGTCACACTGATGGTGGTCCCCGGTGTCGTTACGGCGGTCGGTGAGTACCGAACCGCAGAGAGAGGCCGCCGCGGATCTCGCGATAACCGCGAGATCCAAGATGGCCGCCGGCCGCGTGGGGAAGAGGTTCCCGCTCGCGGCCGCGAGCGGTAAGGAAAAAACGCGGCGAAAAAGACCAAACAAGCCCTGGCTACCCTCCACCCATCACCCCACAATAACCCTGCGCTAGGTAGAGGCAGGTCCGTGCGGCGAGCGTGGCACAGACAGCCGCGCCTCCCGCGGATTGTCGGAAAAAATGAAAGGGAGAAAACGAATAAAAACGAGCACAGAGCAGAGAGAGGGGAGCAGGTACAGGCAGTCAGGGCAAGCATAAACACATGTATACAAATTAATACAGTACACAAATAAAACAGGTACACAGTAAAAAATCTTTGCACAAGGCAAAATACTCTGACCTGTTAATGGCTGGAGCAGCAAAGAAAGAGGAAATGATGTCATAGACAGACCCTTTTATGGGCAGCATATCTTTTCTCTGATTGGTTGTTACTGTTTCTATGCTGCTGGAGTTTTCAGTAAAGAAAGATATGCAAATATGAAGCCTCCTGTCATGTGGTAAAATTGACCAACGCCCATTAAAGGTTAAAAGTTCACCTTATCTGTTTGATTTTGGGTCTGATCTCTTTGCCTATTTTATATCCTATTGCCACCAGTCTTCACCACTCCCCTTTCGGTTTTATCTCCAGTAATCAAGATATCCACTTCACTTTGTTTTGTCTCCCTTCAACAGGTGATTTGATGTAGGTATTAATTATAACGAGTGATTAAAGTTAAATTTTTCTCCCCTCTTTTTCCTTTCGTTTCTCTCTTCTTGTGGAATTTAATTAATCCTATTTATTAGTAATCTACACCTCTCCCCTTTCACTTAGTTAATTGTAAGCATTGGTTAAAGTTAAGTCAATTTGCTTAGAGTTACTCCTCACTCTTTTTCTTCCCCCTTCTTTCCTCCCTTTCGTTTCCTTTCTCTTGTTAAATTTATTTAATCTTATTGAAAGGAATTCAAATAGTTTAAGTAGTCATTCAAAAATCCTGTAAATATTACTAGCTGTGTTTGCCACAAAGTAAGACCAATAACACACAGAAAACCTAAAATAAAAAATAATTAACTGTGTAGATAAACACACAAAAAAATAAAAAAATAAAAAATCTGGGATTTCTCGGGTATGACCGAAAGTGGTCTTCAATTCCTGCCCAACATATTATAAATCTCTTTTTGTGGGAGCTCAAGTTCCAAAACCTCAGCCAGTGTAACAAATGACATTTACAGTACCTCAATGTGATCTCCCTGATCTCTCTGGTACTTGAAGTTAGATGTAGTCTGTGCAATGAGTGCTACGTTCTCCAGCCAGAGAGTGGATCAGTTTACGCTGGGATCAGTTCATACTGGGTCCTTTGCCGACTTCAAGCCACCTCCTTCATGCTCCTCTTCGCTTCCTCAGCTCTTAGTGCCACGAGAGTAACCAAGTGTTACGTCATCGCTCCACACAATTGATATAACTTATTTGTATTTTGCCTTTTCAATGCTCCAGACATTTCTTGTCATCTTGATAATTTGTCCATACATACCTAACACTCATCCTGACAAGTATGTGTCTCCATTAACAGTTTGGTATTTTCTTACCTCCTCCCGGCACGTGCTGCTCCGGTCCCGCGGTTCGTCCTGTCCTACCACACTGTGCAGATGCACACTGTGCATGCACATGCACGTGCATGCACATGCACGTGCTATTACTAGCTAGGGGGCGTGCGACTTGTCTCCGGCTTCTTAAAGGGGAAGTACAACTTTTTATCTTTGAACTGGCACTCTATTTAATTACTGCCTTATTATGTTCCCTAGCCTATCAACTCTCACTTAGCCCTAATTATACCTCCCTCTTTCATCACTTCCTTGCCCTGTCGTGGTCTCTTGTAGCCTGAGAGTGTGTTCTGTTGGTTTGTCTTTCTTGGTATCTGACTTCGGCTTGTTTTCTGGTTATCCATACTTCTAGCATCCTTCATCCTTGGCTTTGTTATTCACTTTTTCTTCTGTCTCCCATCCTGACCTTGGCTCGTCTGACCTTTCTATTCTCATCCCTCTACCTTTTCACGTTGAGTCGGGCCATTCGATTGACCGGTGATACATCTGGCTTTGTGTGCCTTTTGAGCCCCTAGTTTGCATGTTGGGGAGCTTAACCTTGACAGGTATTCACTCTGAGACAGGATATTCATCTTGCTTGTTATACATTTGCTTGTTATACTTTTCTTTATAACACAAGTGAGTGCAGTAATCTCTGACATAAGCAGATCACCTTCATAGTCATATATGTCTTAACATTATGTCACTACAAGCTTGTATGTATGTCTCTGCACCACAAAAAAAAAGAGAGGAAAAAATTTGGAAATGTTAAAACCTGCTGCTTAATATGGGAAACATCCTTTATTAAAGCCGGGTGTAAGAAGGGGCATCATTACTAAACTATTGTCTGGACAAGGATCAAGGAATATTCTGACACCTGAACGTTACTCCCTATCTAAGTATCAACTCTTTAACCCCTTAAGGACCAAACGTCTGGAATAAAAGGGAATCATGACATGTCACACATGTCATGTGTCCTTAAGGGGTTAAACTAGTGTTCTACTTGCCATATATGAGTCTCATCAATCCTCTCTGTTATTTCCCACCTACAGAAGAATTCCTTAGGATATCACAGGTTGTAGTGGACCCTAAAGCCCTAAACTGCAGGATATACACCACAGTCATCTAATTAAAATCATTATATTAAAAGATGCTACATAGTAGGATAGTCGCCGTGATGAATAAACTGTCCTTGTCAAGTTTCCATTTAAACACTAGTGTCTCCTTATGCCTTGGAGTCTAAAGCTCCTATGTTCCAAGCTAAAAAGCTAATCCAAACATCCCTAAGTGTCAATTGAAGTAAACTTGCTCAATTAAAAAGTTAAATCATATCTAAAGTGCACCAACATCCCTATTGTACACCCCACCAAACATTCTGGGAAAAGAAAATAGCAAAATGACAGCAAAAAACAAAATGACAGACACGTGTTTTGGTGCCAAATTGTGTGCCTTTGTCTGGGAATATCAGTGAGTAGTGCGTGGCCCTGGAGTAAATAAATTATTCACCCTAATATACCCATGCCCACTCATCTAATTGTGTCAATTGGTCTAAACCACCAATAAATATATGCCATTGTATTTAAATAAAGAATATATATTTTTCCATATTTCCTTGAAGTGACTTGACTAGCTTTTATATAGAGACACATATATAAACATTGTCTTGAACTCTTGTTTCTATCATATATGCCATTTCTATGTTATCAAAATTAACATTTTTGGTAAACTGTTTTTTTTTTTTTCTAAAAAGTACTTTCAATGGGTGTTTTGAGTGTATCTGTAAATAAATTGCACAGATGTACATACATTGTTACAGGCAGAAATATTTTAGATCTCCTAGACTTTAAATTGTGTAATACGTAGAATATGTAAAATAGGGTTAAAGGGACACTATATTCACCAGAACTGCAGTTTAATATAGTTGCTCGGGTGTCTATAGTCAGTCTCTGCAGGCATTTTAGTGTAAACACTGCCTTTTCAGAGAAAGTCACAATCACCAACCACTTCTTTACACTCTGGACAGGATTATCTTGTGTTGATTAAGGGCGTATTCTGTTTATTTAATAGTAGTATTCCCATGGACATCGGTGGAGGTTAAAGCCTTACTCTGCTAAGATAATCCACCAAGTAACTTTGGATGTCCACAAGAGTCCTACTGATTGCCTAGACATTTTGCCTAGGAAAACTATATATCCTAAAGTAAATACCTATTGGGTACCTCTCTCTGTTGTGTTATGTCTGGGGCTTATCACTAGACCAAAATTCTAAAATTGTCTGTTATGGACATGGGGAACTATTAAACCTGTCATATTGGTTACAGTTGTGGAATGGCCCTTGGCAACTGCTAAAAACTATTGGTTCAAATTGAAAACTATTTGCCTTAATCCCACTCACTATACTTTCTTGGAACTCCATCTCCTGTTCTCAACTTCATGACCACCCCACTGACTGCCTAACATTTGCTTTTTGAAAAGCTCTAATAGTCATAAAATGAACCATGTCAAACAGTTTTTAACTCACATATTTCACTAATGACCCATATTTTACCTCAGCTATATAGGTCTTGTTTCCATTATTTCATGGGTGCTTGTCCATCTCAAACCCACTTTCATCACAAAGTTATACAGCTGAAAAGAGTCATGCATCCATCAAGTTCAACCATTCTCACATTTGATCCAAAAAGAAGGCAAAAACCCTGTTTAAGGTGCTTCCAACTTAGCAACAAACTAGGGAATAGTGATGTACCGAACTGTCCGCCGGCGAACAGTTCCCGGCGAAATTAGCGTGTTCGCGTTCGCCACGGCGGGCGGACACATGCGCAGTTCGATCCGCCCCCTATTCGTCATCATTGGGCAAACTTTGACCCTGTGCCTCTCGGTCAGCAGACACATTACAGCCAATCAGCAGCACTCCCTCCCTTCCACACCCTCCAACCTCCCTCCCAGCATCCATTTTCGATTCATTCGGAAGATGCATGCTTAGTGAGAGAAGGGAAAGTTTAGCTGCTGCTGATTACATAGGGAAATTGATAGCTAGGCTAGGGTATTCAGTGTCCACTACAATCCTGAAGGACTCATCTGATCTCTGCTGTAAGGAAAGCACCCCAAAAAGCCCTTTTTAGGGCTATAACATCAGGCTGCTTTTTTTTTTTTTTTTTCCTGTGTAATGTAATTGCAGGTGCCTGCCTGCCAGCTTCTGTGTGAGGTTCACATTGGATACTGTGCCTATTTGCCCAGTGCCACCACTCATATCTGTTTTAACAATTGGTTAAGCTTTCGATTTAAAAGAAATAATTTTTTTTCACTGTAATAGAAGAGCAGTTAGTTGTCTGCAAGCGTCTGTGTTTCAGGCCTACTTCAGCGTGTGCTCTGCAGACCTGTGCCAGCGTGCTTTGATAGTTGCCAATCATATCTGGTGTCTCTTTAGCGTGCTTTTACAACCAAAATTTTGTTTCCACTGTAATAGAAGAGCAGTTGCCTGCCTGCCAGCTTCTGTGTGAGGTTCACATTGGATACTGTGCCTATTTGCCCAGTGCCACCACTCATATCTGTTTTAACAATTGGTTAAGCTTTAGATTTAAAAGAAATATTTTTTTTTCACTGTAATAGAAGAGCAGTTAGTTGTCTGCAAGCGTCTGTGTTTCAGGCCTACTTCAGCGTGTGCTCTGCAGACCTGTGCCAGCGTGCTTTGACAGTTGCCACTCATATCTTGTGTCTCTATAGCGTGCTTTTACAACCAAAATTTGTTTTTCACTGTTATAGATTGAATAGCAGTGACTTGTCTTCAAGCGGCTCTGTCAGTCCTTCCTTCAGCGTGTGCTCTGCAGAACTGTTCCAGTGCACATTGCCAATCATGGTCTCACAGTAGCTTGCACGCATAGTACCACTAATCCCCAAAAAAATGACAGGCAGAGGCAGGCCACCCCGCAGGGGCCGTCGTGGTCGTGGTGCTGTGATTCCCTTTTGCCCTAGAATAATGCCCAGTTTTCAGAAGCCACGTACCCTGAACTTGAAAAGTTCTGATGACTTAGTTGACTGGCTAACACAGGACACCCAATCTTGTACAGCCTCCGCTCGGAACCTTGACGCACCATCCTCCTCCAGCTTAGCTTCAGGCACCTCTCAAGATAGCACTCACCCGCCTGCCGCCACCACCAAAACTAGCACCACAGCCGCTTTACTTGGTATGTCAGAGGAGTTATTCACACACCCGTTTGAAGAAATGAGTGATGCGCAACCATTATTGCTAGAGGATGTAGATAACAGGGATATGTCTCAGGCAGGCAGCATTAAACACATGGAGGTACGGTGTGATGATGATGATGTTGTACCCGCTGCTGCTTCCTTTTCTGAGTTGTCAGATACAAGCGAAGCGGTTGATGATGACGATGCGTCCATGGATGTCACGTGGGTGCCCGCTAGAAGAGAAGAAGAACAGGGCGAAAGTTCAGATGGGGAGACAGAGAGGAGGAGGAGGAGACCAGTTGGAAGCAGGGGGGGGGTCGTCGCAAGGAGCTAGTGGCATAGTCAGACAGCATGCATCGGCACCTGGGGTCAGCCCAACAGCACGCCAATCAACGCATGCTGTGTCCACCACCAGAATGCCGTCATTGCAGAGCTCAGCAGTGTGGCATTTTTTTTGTGTGTCTGCCTCTGACAACAGCGATGCCATTTGCAACCTGTGCCAAAGGAAACTGAGTCGTGGGAGGTCCAACACCCACCTAGGTACAACTGCTTTGCGTAGGCACATGATCTCACATCACAAACGCCTATGGGATCAACACATGAGTACAAGCAGCACGCCTACTTTAAGCCGCCATCCTCCTCCTGGTCCAGCATCTTCAGCCACATCAACCACTGCTGTCCTTCTTGCCCCCTCTCAACCATCCGCCTCCCGCCTTGAGCAGTTCCCGCTCATCTGCCCACAGTCATGTGTTTCTGTCAAGGACATGTTTGAGCGTAAGAAGCCAATGTCACCAAGTCACCCCCTTGCCCAGCGTCTGACAGCTGGCTTGTCCGAACTATTAATAACAAACAGAAAATAGTGCGTAGGCGCTTCACTGAAATTTAGACAGTTCTGTATATAATAAAGATATACAATAAATGGTGTAACCGGTAACCTAGTGCTTCCCCAATGCACTAAATTTACATAAGACAAAAAGAAACATTTACCAGTATATACACCTCCCCAATGTGATCACAGCAAAAATTTGTAATATTACCAATATAGGACCAATATGGGACTGGACTGTATTGCAAACAGCGTGGAGCTGGACTTGGGTATAAACTACAATAGAAAAACAATAAAAAACAACAACATAGTGTAAACTGTATAATAAAAAATGTGTAGTAGGTAAGTATGTGACTCTCACTCACATTCTCCAGAGCCGTACCAGGCTCTGTAAAACAGGCTCAGGGGTGCCAGTACTGGCTAACGATCCAGGTGATCCAGATAGATGCGACTCCAGAATTTGGATGCAAAATATATTTATTGTATAAAATTTTTTAAAAAGGTATAGGCACTAATGGGCACTATGGGGGTGGAACCCAAAACAGACAATAATATATATAACAAAATTGGAGTTCCACTTACCCCTATCTTTTAGCAGCCCAGAGTGTCAAAAATACACATAAAATAACAAATGTAAATATGCAGTAGATTGAAGCAGACGCGTTTCGGCTAACAGCCTTCCTCCAGTGCTTGTCTTCATGTTCTGTTGGGTCTTCTTTTATAAGTCCTATCTGTCCCATTCACCTGGATTCAATTTCGTACCGGCGTCGCGTCACTTCCGGTTTCGCGGGTGACGTCACTTCCGGTTTTTCGGCCGGCTGGAACGCACGCTGAAACGCGGCGTTCAAGATATTGGTTGCTCGTAATTGTTATACTTGAGTCCCCATAGCAACCTTGACCTCCATATTTGCAGGATATCATAACAAAATGAGAAAAATAAAAATTAAAACGATGATCTATAAATGGCTTTCACATTGCAGATATTATATTAGCTGACATCAATCTCTTTGTGTTTAACAGTAGAGCAATGTATTCTTAGAAGAGCTATTTAATTACATATATTGAACAATGCTATGTATGACCTCAGAGACTTTACATTTAGATAGCAATTAAACAGAAAGCCAGTATAGCCTTCTAAACCTAATAATTCAAATAAAAAAGATTAAATAAATTCTAAAAAAATATATATAAAAAATATGTATGTATGAATTTTATAAAAAATGTATAAACTCAAAATCTAAATTTAACCCCTTTGGGGATAGGGTATTAACATCAAAAATCCACTTGCCCTCTATCTTTGCTAGCTCTTTGACATTGTTATCACCCCTCCAATTTTTAAATTTCTTGAAGATGACAGTATATGACAGTAATGAAGAATCACCGCCATGTTTCTCAGTGAAGTGTGCTGATACACTATGTTTCATATACCCCCTCTGGATATTGCCCACATGTTCCGCAACCCTGGTTTTAAATGCTCTGGTGGTCATCCCAATGTATTGCAGACCACATGGGCACCAGAGGAGGTATATGACATTAGTGGAGTTGCATGTTAAAACCTGATGGATTTTGAATATTCGATTAGTAGAGTGGGAAGTAAATTCTGTCTGTTTTTGTTTGCTAAATATTGTTTTCTTACAAGCTGAGCAGGACTTGCATGGATAGAAACCTTTTTCCAGTCCAAAGAGGTTTTTTCCTTCCCCTTTGTCCCTAATGAAGCTTGTAGTTAGATGTTGCTTTAGGTTTCTAGCCCCTCTATAGATAATACGTGGCTTGTCACCAACAATTTCCTTCAGATTCGGATCTGATTTTAGGATCCGCCAATGTTTGTTGATAATATGCTTAATTTGCTTGGCATCTTCACTATAATTTAAAATAATTGGTACTTGGTCTGTACCCTTCCTCCCCTCCCTAGACATCTTTTTCTTCAGAGTCTCATTTCGGTCCATCTTTTTAATAGAATTAATACAACTATCCAATTCCTTGGCGTCATATTTCTTCTCTACAAACCTGTCTCTCAGGCAGACTGCCTGTTCCTCAAACACTTCAGTGTCACTACAATTCCTGAACAGCCTAAGAAACTGGCCCTTAGGGATACTTCGTAGCCAGGATTCATAGTGACAGCTGGACATTTCTATGTACCCATTTACGTCGACCTTCTTAAAGAAAGTCTTGGTTTTAATGGCTTCATTGTCCACATAGATATTTAAGTCCAGGAAGTTGATATTGGATGTACTGTACTCACTTGTCAATTTAATGTCTGGATGTTGAAGGTTTAAGAATTCTAGGAATGGCTGCAGTGATTCTGCATCACCGCGCCAAATAAAAAAGATGTCATCTATAAAACGACGATAAAGGACCAGGTTACGCGCCCAGCTACCTTCCTCCGTTAGGAACGGGTTCTCCCAATGCGCCATAAATAAATTGGCGTAGCTGGGCGCGAACCTGGTCCCCATCGCCGTCCCCTTAAGCTGCAAAAAAAAACTTGCGATCAAACCAAAAATAATTGTTACAGAGGATAAGTCTAATTCCATCTAGGATAAAGTCCACCTGTAATTCCTTCAATTCGCTTTGATTTTTAAGGAAATACTCGACTGCTTCGCAGCCGGACAAGTGTGGTATACTCGTATACAGACTTGAAACGTCGCAAGTCACCAATAGCATATTGCTATCCCATTTGATCTTTTCCAGGGAGTCCAACAGCGACATAGAGTCACGTAAATAGGATGGTTGTACAACCACCAAGGGTTGTAATTGCTTGTCTATATACTCTGACAAGTTACTCAGAAGTGACCCCACCCCTGACACTATGGGCCTGCCAGGCGGATTGTCCTCACTTTTATGTATCTTTGGCAGGGTGTAAAATACCGGGGTCCTACCTATGGTGGAGTCCAAGTATTGGAACTCATCCCTATTTAGGATTCCCAGTACCTTACCCCTGCCCAAGAGGGATGCGTACTCCTTTTTTATCTGTCGTATGGGGTCACCTTTTAGTTCTTTATATGTGTTTAGATCATCCAATTGTCTGTAGATTTCCTTCACATATTGGTCTCTCCTTTGTATAACCACCCCACCCCCTTTATCAGCGGGTTTTATGATTATTTCTTTATTTGTCTGGAGTTCCTTTAGCGCTTTCCTTTGAAGAAAATCCAAATTATTCCTTTTATAATTCCTCTTACTATTATTATTTAAATTCCTCACATCGTCCATCACTAGACGCTCAAATACCTTCATCCCCCCATTTATCAGGTGCCTGGGGAAAAATGTGGATGTCTTCTTGAGCTGGGTATGATGGAACTCTTGGAGGCCTTCTAAGGGCTCTGGAGGGGATATTTTATCAAAAAATAATTTGATACACATTTTCCGAGTAAATTTATTTAAATCAATAAATGTGTCAAATGGTTTATTAAATTCTGATGGAACAAATTTAAATCCCTTTTTTAAAACTTCAATTTGTGGTTTTGTAAGAATCATATCCGTTAGGTTAAAAATACCTATTGATTTAGTATCCTCCCCCTTTTCCTTTCTCTCCAAGATTCTTCCTGCTCTACTCCCTCTCCGATTTCCTGATTTCTCCTTTTTTGGGGAAAACCCGTCATCTCCCTCCTCAATGGGCCCTGCCCTAAAAAAGGTGATGATGTAGGGTTTCTTGTCTCTCTTGGGGAATTCTCAGATAATACTCTAAATCTATTTTGGTGTGTAAACTTCGTATAGTTATAATCTGTCCCATATTGGGAACCCTGTCTCCCTTGGTATGATCTATTCTTGTCTTGGTAGGGTCTTTTATTTGGTGTATATTGGTCACGAAATTGTTTGTGTTTTATCACATTCTGTCTTCTTACAGGATATTTATTAGCTGAAATATATGATTGTGGGGATTCCTTCCTCTGAAAGTGTACCATCCTATCCCTAGAGCGAGATCTACTTTGTGGTTGAAATTTTTTTGAGAAAGAACGGACTTTTTTATGTGCATAGTCGCTCTTATCCCTCAGAAATTTTCTCTTTTTAATAACCACAGTTTCTTGCTCAACCTTTTCAACACAATCCTTTATTGTTTCCAATGATTTCTCTACTTCCTCACAACCTTTTAATGGTTGTAATTTTTCTTTTATTTCATTTATTTCAGTATCTAATTTTAGTAAATTTCTTTTTCTCTGCTGGATGCAAATTTTCATCATTCTTACAGAGAAAGATTCAAGTGCTGAATTCCAGATATCTATAAATTCTTCATCATCTCTATCAAATGTGGGGGTTTTGAAGAACCGTAAACCTCTAGGGGTGATTTTATTCTCTAAGTACTTCTCCATAGTAAAAATCTCCCATTTGATTTTGGTTTCCTTTGTCAGAAGTTTCCTTTGTCCGAACTATTAGCCCGCCAGCTTTTACCATACAATCTGGTTGAGTCTGAGGCGTTCAAAAAATTTGTAGCTATTGGGACACCGCAGTGGAAGGTACCCGGCCGGAATTTCTTTTCACAAAAGGCAATCCCCAACTTGTACTCGATTGTGCAAAAGGAAGTCATGGCATGTCTGGCACACAGTGTTGGGGCAAGGGTCCATCTGACCACTGATACCCGGTCTGCAAAGCATGGTCAGGGCAGGTATATCACCTACACTGCGCATTGGGTAAACCTGCTGACGGCTGACAAGCAAGGAATGCGTGGCATTGCAGAGGAGTTGGTGACACCGCCACGAATTGCAGGCAGTCCTGCTGCCACCTCCTCTACTCCTCCTACTCCATCCTCTTCCATGCTTCTTGCTCCACATCAACGGCACCCCCCCAGCTGCCCAGGTACTATTCCACATCCCGGATACGGCAGTGTCACGCCGTCTTGGGTTTGACTTGCTTGAAAGCAGAGAGTCACACCGGACAAGCACTCCTGTCCGCCCTGAACGCACAGGTGGAAAAGTGGCTGACTCCGCAGCAACTGGATATCGGCAAAGTGGTGTGTGACAACGGAAAAAAATTGATAGCGGCATTGAAGTTGGGCAAGTTGACACATGTGCCGTGCATGGCACATGTGTGTAATCTGATCATACAACGCTTTGTGCATAAGTACACAGGCTTACAGGACGTCCTGAAGCAGGCCAGGAAGTTGTGTGGCCATTTCAGGCGTTCCTACACGGCCATGGCTCACTTTGCCGATATCCAGCGGCGAAACAACATGCCAGTGAGGCGCTTGATTTGCGACAGCCCTACACGTTGGAATTCAACACTCCTAATGTTCGACCGCCTGCTCCAACAAGAAAAAGCTGTTAATGATAATGAATATTTGTATGACCGGGGTGCTAGGACAGCCTCTGGGGAGCTGGGAATTTTTTTGCCACGTTACTGGACGCTCATGCGCAATGCCTGTAGGCTCATGCGTCCTTTTGAGGAGGTGACAAACCTAGTCAGTCGCAGTTGTGTGTGTGCGTGTGTATGGCTGTCTGCCTGTGTGTGTGTGTGTGACAGGGTGAAGATTTCTTGCACATGGGTGTGACAGGGTGAAGATTTCTTGCACAGGGCGCCCAAAGGCTTAAGGCTGGCCCTGCGCATGGGTCAGTGGCTCTGCACCAGACTTCCCTCCAATTGATCAAAGTTAAAGGATTTCAAGTGGACTGATTACAATTACAGGGCCTCTAAAGAGTCCTGTATTGTTATTTGTCGTCACTACCTTCCCGCGTCGGGAAGATTTCTTGCACAGGGCGCCCAAAGGCCTAAGGCTGGCCCTGCGCATGGGTCAGTGGCTCTGCACCAGACTTCCCTCCAATTGATCAAAGTTAAAGGATTTCAAGTGGACTGATTACAATTACAGGGCCTCTAAAGAGTCCTGTATTGTTATTTGTCATCACTACCTTCCCGCGTCGGGAAGATTTCTTGCACAGGGCGCCCAAAGGCCTAAGGCTGGCCCTGCGCATGGGTCAGTGGCTCTGCACCAGACTTCTCTCCAATTGATCAAAGTTAAAGGATTTCAAGTGGACTGATTACAATTACAGGGCCTCTAAAGAGTCCTGTATTGTTATTTGTCGTCACTACCTTCCCGCGTCGGGAGTGGGTCATTTGCGCCCCTGCTGCCTTCCTTGCATGTGGTAGCTGTTTGTCAGGGATTTGTCAATCCATATCTGCCAAGTGACCCTATGTAGGGGGAACAGTCTCTATTCTGCTCTGTGTCAATGTGTATCAGGGATCATTAGGATAGGTGTCAATCCATATCTGCCAAGTGACCCTATGTAGGGGGAACAGTCTCTATTCTGCTCTGTGTCAGTGTGTATCAGGGATCATTAGGATAGGTGTCAATCCATATCTGCCAAGTGACCCTATGTAGGAGGAACAGTCCCTATTCTGCTCTGTGTCACTGTGTATCAGGGATCATTAGGATAGGTGTCAATCCATATCTGCCAAGTGACCCTATGTAGGAGGAACAGTCCCTATTCTGCTCTGTGTCACTGTGTATCAGGGATCATTAGGATAGGTGTCAATCCATATCTGCCAAGTGACCCTATGTAGGGGGAACAGTCTCTATTCCGCTCTGTGTCAGTGTGTATCAGGGATCATTAGGATAGGTGTCAATCCATATCTGCCAAGTGACCCTATGTAGGAGGAACAGTCCCTATTCTGCTCTGTGTCACTGTGTATCAGGGATCATTAGGATAGGTGTCAATCCATATCTGCCAAGTGACCCTATGTAGGAGGAACAGCCCCTATTCTGCTCTGTGTCACTGTGTATCAGGGATCATTAGGATAGGTGTCAATCCATATCTGCCAAGTGACCCTATGTAGGGGGAACAGTCCCTATTCTGCTCTGTGTCAGTGTGTATCAGGGGTTTTGAGGACAGGTGTCAATCCATATCTGCCAAGTGACCCTATGTAGGGGGAACAGTCTCTATTCTGCTCTGTGTCAGTGTGTATCAGGTATCATTAGGATAGGTGTCAATCCATATCTGCCAAGTGACCCTATGTAGGGGGAACAGTCCCTATTCTGCTCTGTGTCAGTGTGTATCAGGGGTTTTGAGGACAGGTGTCAATCCATATCTGCCAAGCGACCCTATGTAGGGGGAACAGTCTCTATTCTGCTCTGTGTCAGTGTGTATCAGGGCTGGGCTTTGAGGACAGGTGTCAATGTTAGGTGATTTCTGCCCTTTATGGATTAAAAGCAGTCTCTGCATCAACTGTGCAATTTTCCATGAGAGTTTTGCCATGGATCCCCCTCTGGCATGCCACAGTCCAGGTGTTAGTCCCCTTGAAACAACTTTTCCATCACTATTGTGGCCAGAAAGAGTCCCTGTTGTTTTTAAAATTCGCCTGCCCATTGAAGTCAATGGCGGTTCGCGCGGTTCGCCGGTTCGCGAACATTTGCGGAAGTTCGCGTTCGCCGTTCGCGAACCGAAAATTACGGGTTCGCGACAACACTACTAGGGAATAAAATCCTTCTTGACCTCAGAATGGCAGTCAAAAATCTCCTTAGATCAAGAAGCTATTACCCCTGAATTTTATGTTTTTGCAAGTATTTATCCGATTGCTATTTAACCCCTTAAGGACACATGACATGTGTGACATGTCATGATTCCCTTTTATTCCAGAAGTTTGGTCCTTAAGGGGTTAAACATATGTATAGACTCTCTCAGTTGTATAGACTTGTGTACTATGTATACGCCTGTTTATGAATTGATTTCTAGACAATGGTTTGTATTGGCCCCAAATATATTTGTATAATATTATCATATCATATAATATCATATAATATCCCTCTTTAGAACAGATGGTCAAAATTGAGCAGTATGTTCAAGGTGAGGTTTTACCAGTAATTTATAAAAAGGCACAATTATATTTCCTTCCTGATAATTATTTCCCCTATTTATACATGACAATACCTTACTGCAGGGGCGTATTAGCCGCGAGGCAAACAAGGCATTTGCCTTGGGCGGCATTTTCCAGGGGGCGGCAAAAAAAGCCGCCCCCCAAATGCCCAAGGCAAATGTCTTGTTAGCCTTGCGGCTAACAGACATGCCGGATGGACTGATGGGCTGCTGGGCGGCACTGCCGGGCGGCCGGCCGGCCGGCCGGCCGGCTGGCGAGGGAGCACTTCCCCTGAGCTGTCTGCTCAGCTCCCTCGCCAGCCGCAGAGTGAGGCTGGGAGGCGGAGCCGGAATATGACGTCATATTCCGGCTCCCAGCCTCACTCTGCGGCTGGCGAGGGAGCTGAGCAGACAGCTCAGGGGAAGTGCTCCCTCGCCAGCCGGCCGCCCGATCACCCAGCAGCCACTGGACCACCAGGGAGGAAGAGACCCCCCCTCCCCAGCATTCCCAAAGGTAAGGAGGCGGGGGGGGGGGGGGGTGTTAAATAAATAAAAAAAATGTGGTAAAAAAAAATGTGTTAAAAAAAAATAAAATGTGTTAAAAATAAATTTAAAAAAATGTGGTAAAAATGTGTTAAAAATAAATAAAAAAAAAAGTGTTATAAATAAAAAAAAACGTGTTAAAAAAAAATAAAAAAACAAATGTGTTAAAAATAAATTTAAAAAAATGTGTTAATGTGGGTGAGTGTGTGTCTGTGTCTGTTAGTGTGTGTGTCTGTTAGTGTGTGTGTGTCTGTTAGTGTGTGTGTGTCAGTGTGTGTGTCTGCTAGTGTTTGTGTCTGTTAGAGTGTGTGCCAGTGTGTGTGTCTGTTAGTGTTTGTGTCTGTTAGTGTGTGTGTGTCTGTTAGTGTGTGTATGCCTGTGAGTGTGTGTGTATGTTAGTGAGTGTGTGTCTGCTAGTGAGTGTGTTTGTCTGTTACTGAGTGTGAGTGAGTCTGTTAGTGTGTGTGTGTTTCTGTTAGCTAGTGTATGCGTATCTGTCAGTGAATGTGTGTGTATTTAGAATGCGGGGCGGGGGGAAAGGTTGGGTGGGGGTGGCGCGGGGGGAGGGGGGGCGCCTGAGTTTTGTCCTGCCTAGGGCAGCACAAAACCAGGATACACCACTGCCTTACTGGCCTTAGCAACTGCCAATTGAAATTGCACAGTGTCGTCTAGTTTGTAGACTATAGCAAAAGCATTATACAGGAATTGGTAAATGTGAAACTCCTGAATGGGGATAGCCTTTGAGGGATAATTCTAAAATGTAAGAGCTAAAAATCAAGAGTAAAGAAGTGGGTGAGAGTGTTGTATGTAGACCCTGTTGAGTGAAACAATATTCTACCAAGAATATTTGTTTGATAAAACTAAGCTTTTAATGAAATATAAATATAAAAATCTGTCAAATTTGTACCACCAGGCTACACCAAAAACTTTACAAAGTGATTAGATAACCAATTGGACTATCCAATGAACAGTATCATGTTTGTATTGCAAAACACTGGATAGAAACTGGGGGAAAACAAATACCTCTAGTGGTAAGACTTAAATAAGTTAATATATTTTCCAATTGGTAAGGTAAAATAAATAAGGGACCATTGACTTAACAATGTAATAACTATTTGATAAAATAGTAAATGTTTAGCATTGAATAGCATCATGAGTATGGGGATCTCTGGAATTTAAGCTTTAGCTAACACCAGGTAAAATAGTGATGTTAAAACTTGTTACTAAAGTAGAATGGTCATGTATCATATGAAATAAACGTTGATAAAGATATAGTGGGGAGGAATAAACATGAATGGGATAAAGATGTAACTCAGATACTGTGTTACAACATAGAAATTAAGTTAATAGTGGAGTTTTGCAGCATTATTACAGACTAGAAGCCAGGTAGCAAGAGTGAGTAGATATAATAATAGTAAACACAAATACTGTGCCACTGACCATTATCATCAGAGGGGCTCTGATGAGCAGAGTGGCGAAATGCGTGTCAGGGGCATTGACAGATGTACATGCCAGCCACTGTCTTAGGAGTGAGCTAGAACATACAGATAATTCATTAGAGGTTCTGACAGATGTACTTGATAGCTACTGTATTTGGAGTAAGCCCGCACCAACTTTCTCTCTGGTCAATACACCTTGACATCTATACATACCACTCAACCTAGATATCTTTTTCATTTTGTGGGGTAGGTGATGTTAAATAGTAGTCTAAAAAAAAAAAAAAAAATATATATATATATATATATTTTTTTTTTTAAAGGTTGTCCACGAATATGGAAAATTGCTTCATACTTACCATATTTTTTTTTCCTGATCATTATACATGGCAACATTACACTCCCACCCATATAATATGTGAGTTGTGAAACTTGTTACAAACACTGCCTGTTGGGAAGGGGGTGGATCTATTTATACCAATTTTAAAGTTCTGTTTCCTGTATATAACACACACACACTCACACTAAAAATGCAAGGCTGAGGGCACTCACTTTTATCCCGTTACTTTGTAGAAAAAAGATCTCCAAATCAATAGCAATTCCTTGGTGTACCACACTGGAACTGATATATAACCAGATATTTAAACAAGAAAATTTCTTTTTTTTATTCACGTAGTGTCAATGTTTCGGAACTGCTTTTCGATCCTTTCTCAAGACAAATTACACCTCTAAAATACAATACATATATAGTATAAACAATTAATCTATTAATTAGTTTACTTCCTCAACCTGTTTGTGTCCCGTCACCATGATAATCCACGCACTTCTGGTATGTTGCAGTTTCTGGTTTGGATTTTCATGGTGGTGGGACATAAGGAGGCTGAGTAACTAATTAATTGTTTATACTATATATGTATTGTCTTAAGAAAGGATCGAAAAGCAGGTCTGAAACGGTGACACTAGATGAATAAAAAATCAATGATTTTTTTTCAATAAACTAAGACCTATGAGTGCCCGCTTTCTTGTTTAAATATCTGTTTATATATATTTGTGTCTGGTTCTTTAACTGGTTTTCAAAGATTTCTATCTTTCTTGGACTAGATAAATCTATGCATGTTATGTCTGCAATTTTGGCTTTGTTTTCTTTAAATGTTATAGTGATTCTGTATTTTGTTGTCTTAAATGGTTTGACTTGTCTTAGGGCAAAAATTGATTGAACAGCAGAGGTAGGTTATCAAAACAACTGACCTCTTTGACTTCGACTATACTGAGCTTCTCATCAACTTCTTGCAATTTTATTTATTGGGTCAAAGTTTAATTAAGACAAAGCAAACTTTCATTGTCATGAAGACTAACATTATTAAAATATTGACCCAATAAATAAGACTGTAAAAAGTTGATGAGAAGTCCCTTGATTGCCATTTTCCTAGAATATCTATATTGAAAAATTGATTCCAACTGTAATAAATCTGCATAGGTAGACTTTATACCTGTTCGCTATTAAATTAGTTTCTTTATTGAACCATTTATAACCTATTATAACCTATTTGAACTTATTGTGATAAGCTCACTTTATTATGATACACTTTATTTTGACATGTCCATTGCTAGTGTCCCCATTTAGGTATCATTGTTTTTGTGTTAACCAACTACTTATCCATTCTCCCATGATAACATCATTCAAGATCTGTGAGTGGTACACTAATGTAACACCCACTCCTCATCCTACACAAATGGCTCTGCTTGGGAACACCTCCACAAGCAAGGTGCAGCCCCAATAATGTTTATATGCTGGCTTTATTTCTAGTAACATTAGTCTTTATTACTAGTAACATTAGTTCTGCCATTCTTATACACTACTTATTAAGCTTGAGAAATGTAACTACTGTGCACATTCCGTGGTTGACTTCATGGAGAACAGAAATGCCTATATAATCCTTCTCATAAAATGCATGAGAATCTATACATTTGTTAGTAACTCTTCTAGCACAAATATGTAGATTACATTTTTTGAACTTTATTTTAAAGCAAACTTTTGTGTATCATAATGAAAGACTCATGAGAATAACAACCTAATGTTTTGGCAACTAGCCCAAATGTGCTACATACACTTTGTTACGGTACCACCTTCCGAGCTCCAGACACAGTCGTTAGTCACTTGTATTCCCGGTTCCCCCAATAACGAGACCAAGCTCCATTATGAGGGTAAAACATGAACTGAGGACTGGAACAGCCAGCCTGCCTTTTATTTGCATTTCACACACACAGGCCACACCCAAGGGGAGGCATAAAACAACCACTGGCATCGATGGTACATCCCACACATTCCCTCCCCTTGGTGTGACACATAATCTTATTATACAGGCAGTTTAGAATATATTTTTATACAACTTTCATAACTCCAAATCCATCCATCATATTCACATAAAAGGCACATATTCAGATTCAGCATACTTAAATCATAAACAGTCTCAAAAATCACACCAATCCCTTCAGTGAATCCAAAGTTACTCGAAAGTCCGTTTATGACCGACCGCAGATACCGTTTCATGCCCAAAAGAGTTCCCTGGATTCGGGCTATACGGTCGGTCACTGGTTGGCCTAAAAATGTCTACGTCCTGTTCGAAGTGGACCGGTACTTCGACTTACGTTGTACTGTCGAAGTATCGTCGATAGTACGGGTCGGCGGATTCGAAGTTAAAATGGCCGCCGCCACGTGGCCCTTTGTCCGATGTCGGCCACCACGAGGCTTTGGTAGCTTTAGCGCTTCGTTGGTTTCTGCTGTATTCGAACTGTTAGTTGTGCAAAGTCACAACTCTCCGCAGGATCTCTCAGGGACCACAAGTACTGGGCAAATCAGACGAACCCAATAGGTTTAGTCCAGCGGGATGGGTCTGTCACATGGCTCCCTCCTTGTGGAACACTCCGGCAGACCCGGCTTGACCCTGTGGCGGGTCAACTTGGGGATGACCGGACTTAGAGAGAATAGGGACGTCTATTTGCCGGGATAACCCATCCGCATTCCCATTCTGCTTACCGGGCCGGTAGCTGATAGTGAAATTATAAGGCTGCAAGGCCAAACTCCACCTCAGCAGTCTGCCATTGTCCCCAGAGACCCGGTTAAGCCAGACGAGGGGGTTGTGGTCTGTTACGAGGGAAAATTCTTGTCCGTATAGGTAGGGGCTCAGTTTCTTCAGTGCCCAGACCAGGGCTAAACACTCTTTCTCTACTGCCGCATAACTCACTTCTCGAGGTAGTAACTTTCTGCTGAGATATGCGACAGGGTGTTCTCCGCCATCCTCCCCGACCTGGCTCAGCACAGCCCCCAGTCCATACATGGAAGCGTCTGTGTGGACAAGAAAACGTTTGTTAGGGACTGGGGCAGCCAGGACAGGGGCGTTCACAAGAGCCTGCTTCAGGGCTTGAAACGCGGCTTCACAAGCTGGAGACCACAGGACCTGCCTAGGTAAATTCTTTTTAGTCAAATCAGTTAGGGGCTTGGCAATCGTGCTGTAGTCGGGGACAAAACGTCGATAGTAACCCGCTGTCCCTAGGAAGGCAAGTACTTGGGTCTTGGTGATAGGTGTGGGCCAGTTAGCTACTGCTTCCACCTTGGCCGGTTCGGGTCTCTGGCTCCCACAACCCACCCGGTGACCCAAGTACTGCACTTCTGCCATGCCTAAATGGCACTTGTCTGGTTTCAGAGTCAGGCCGGCGGCCCGAATCTTGTCCAGCACTACCCCTACGTGTACTAGGTGGTCTTCCCAAGACTCACTGTAAACCGCGATGTCGTCCAGGTATGCACATGCAAATCCCTGGAAGCCATCTAGGAGCCTATCCACCATACGCTGGAAGGTAGCCGGAGCGTTCTTCATCCCGAATGGCATAACCCTAAACTGGTATAGGCCAAACGGGGTGACGAAGGCCGACTTGGGGATAGCATCCTCGGCCAGGGGGATCTGCCAGTACCCTTTACATAGGTCAATGGTGGTCAGGTAGCGCCCCCTGGCAATGCGGTCTAATAACTCGTCTATCCGGGGCATCGGGTAGGCGTCCGTGGTCGTCCGCTCGTTGAGCCGCCTGTAATCCACACAGAACCGGGTGGTCCCATCTTTCTTGGGTACTAGGACTACGGGCGACGCCCACGGACTATCGGAGTGCTCAATAACCCCCAGCCGGGTCATCTCCTGTATCTCCTTCCGCATTCCTTCTCGGACTGCTTCCGGGATACGGTATGGAGGTTGTCGTAGGGGGTTCTGTCCGGGTGTCTCGACCTTGTGTATAGCTAGTGGGGTGTACCCGGGTTCTTGGGAGAATGTCGCCTGCTTCTCCCACAGAAGCTGTCTTGCCTGGGTTTTCTCGGCCGGGCTTAGTCGGTCACCTAACTGTACGAGGCTAGTAAGGTCGGTCTGGGGATCCCTTTCTAACAGGTCAGGTAAAGGTAAGTTCTCGGGGTCGTCGGTAGCTGGGGCACAAACTGCTGCAACATCTTCGGGTCGTTCCTGATACTCCTTGAGCATGTTCACATGAAAGGATCGTTGTACCCTTTCATCCGAACAGCTGGCTATGAGATAGGTAGTATCGCATACCTGAGCTAACACCTTGTACGGGCCCTGCCAAGATGCTTGCATCTTGTTTGCCTTCACAGGTTTGAGCACTAGGACCTTCTGCCCAACCTGGAAGACCCGCTGTCGAGCACCCCGATCGTACCATCGTTTCTGTTTCCCCTGGGCCGCCCGGAGATTTTCCCTTACCATCAGGGATAGTTTCTCCATACGGTCCCGGAGTTCCAGCACATACGGTACTATGGGGGTCCCTTCTTGCTCCGTCTCCCCCTCCCAGTGTCCTCTAATGAGATCTAGGGGTCCACGAACCCTTCTCCCATAGAGTAACTCAAAGGGGGAGAACCCAGTTGATTCCTGGGGCACCTCTCTGTATGCAAATAGCAGATGAGGCAGGAATCGCTCCCAGTCTCTGCAAGTGTCAGTAAAGGTCCTCAGCATCTGTTTGAGGGTACCATTAAATCGCTCGCAGAGACCGTTAGTCTGTGGGTGATAGGGTGAACTAAGTAGCGGGTTGATGCCGCACACCTTCCACAGCTGCTGGGTGAGCACAGCGGTAAATTGGGTTCCCTGATCAGAGAGGATCTCCTGAGGGAACCCGACCCTAGTAAAGACTTTAACCAGGGCATCAGCAACCGTCTCTGCCTCTATATTAGACAGCGCTACTGCCTCTGGGTAACGGGTGGCGTAGTCTACCACAGTAAGAATATATTTCTTACCGGATGGACTAGCCCTGGCCAGTGGACCCACAATGTCAACGGCTATGCGGGAAAAGGGCTCTCCAATGATGGGCATCGGCTGTAGCCTAGCTTTTGGATGATCTCCCCGCTTACCTACCCGTTGACAAGTGTCGCACGTGCTACAATACATCCGCACATCTCGGTTAAAATTGGGCCAGAAAAAGTTTTGGGTGATTCTATGAGCTGTGCGGTGGGAACCTAGATGACCTGCTAACGGCACGTCATGCCCAATCCGCAGAATCTCCTGCCGATACTTTGCAGGTACTACTAGTTGTCGTTTCTGCGGAGGGGCATTCGGTTTCGGGGAAGGTTTCGGGATCCTGTACAGCCTATCCCCCACCCACTCGTAGTGTTCCCCACCTACTCCTTCTTCCCCAGCGTCGGCCCTGGCTCTGTACTTGGCTAACGTCGGGTCCTCCCTAGTTTCCTTCCCGTACATTTCTGGGGTATCCCAGCCGAACGGGGCCTGGTCTAAGGTACAAGTCGGGGTAGAGAGTCTTACCTGGGTCTCAACAGCAGGTGGGCCGGCCTCAGTGGCACGGGTCTGGGCACGGGTCGTAACAGCGTCCACTGCAGCGGGGCCCATGGGAGCAAAGGCCGAAACCAGGGGGGCCAAGTCGTTGCCAAGAAGAACATCAGCGGGTAAATCCTTAATGACCCCCACATTCACGTGTCTAGCGCCCACTCCCCAATCCAAATGTACCCGGGCCACGGGTAGGCGAAATACTGCACCCCCGGCTACTCGTACTGCCACGGTATCCCCGGTATGTTGAGCTTCGGACACTAGGTGCTTTTGGAGCAAAGTCAGGGTTGCACCAGTGTCTCGTAGCCCACTGGCTTCCTTTCCGTTGACCTTTACACTCTGTCTGTGGTGTTGTCGATTGTCCTGGTGGGCAGCCTGAACAGGGTCCGCCTCATGTAATATGCCCCAGCATTCCTCTTCCTCTACACAGTGGACTGCTGGAAGAGGTGCTGGGGAAGGGGCCCCCGTGGGTTTCCTCCAGGACTGGTTCCTGTTGGCACGGTTCATCGGGCACTCCTGTCGCCTGTGCCCTAGCTGATTGCACAGGAAGCACCGAAGGGGTTCAGAGTACTCTCGGGCGTTAAACCGGGGTGGACGTTGGTACTGGGCAGCCGGAAGGGGTGCGGATGGTCTGTTTATGGGAGGCTGATACGTGGCAGCGGCTGGTTGGTATTCCGCTCTGGCTGTGGCCTTGGTGATGGAATTGTCCAGTCTGCGAGCGTCAGTGTACTCATCGGCCAAGCGAGCCGCCTCGTGTAGAGTGGAAGGCTTACGGTCTCGTACCCACTCTCTGACCCCTGTCGGCAATTTGTCGAAACAATGTTCCAATAAAAACATCTGCAGCACCTCTTCTCCCGACAACGCCTGGCACCCTGCCATCCAGTGGGCGGCTGTGCGATGTACCTTGCAGGCCCATTCCACGTATGAGTCCCCAGTTGTTTTTGCAGTGTCCCGGAACCTCCTCCGGTATGCCTCGGGTGTAACGGCATACCGGGCAAGTAAAGCTTCCCTGACGGTAACATAATCCCCGATCTCCTCATCCGGAATAGCCCGAAAAGCGTCGTTGGCCCGGCCGGATAACTTGCCGGACAGTATAGCAACCCAGTCTGCCGGGGGTACCTTGTGCAGAGCACATTGCCGCTCAAAATCCGCAAGGTACCCGTCAATCTCTCCTTCGGTCTCACTGAAGGCTTTGAAGGCCGCAAATGGCACTTTCTGTTTGTCCCCCGGGTTTGCTGTGACTGGGGCCGCTGCAGTACCGTTTTGGCGTAGCAGACTGGCCTCCACAGCGGCTTGAACCTGGGTGACGATCTCCGCGGAGGGGTTGGGGCCATAATGGGCCAGCCGAATTCTTACCGCCCGGTCAAATCTTGCCTCCTCGGGGGTTCTGTCGTCTGGGCTGGGTCCATTGGTTCCCTCTGCCGCTGGTACTCCATCCATTTCCAGCAATAAAGCAATAATGTCCCTCTTCTTGAGGTTACTGGCCTGTCCGCCCCTTTGTTCCAATAAGTCTTTTAAGGTAGCTCTTCTCAGGTTTTGGTATTGTAGTTCCATTTATTCTTGGTCGTAGCGGTTTCTTTGGGCGTTGAAGATCATCCCGTCGCTTGCCACCAGTTGTTACGGTACCACCTTCCGAGCTCCAGACACAGTCGTTAGTCACTTGTATTCCCGGTTCCCCCAATAACGAGACCAAGCTCCATTATGAGGGTAAAACATGAACTGAGGACTGGAACAGCCAGCCTGCCTTTTATTTGCATTTCACACACACAGGCCACACCCAAGGGGAGGCATAAAACAACCACTGGCATCGATGGTACATCCCACACATTCCCTCCCCTTGGTGTGACACATAATCTTATTATACAGGCAGTTTAGAATATATTTTTATACAACTTTCATAACTCCAAATCCATCCATCATATTCACATAAAAGGCACATATTCAGATTCAGCATACTTAAATCATAAACAGTCTCAAAAATCACACCAATCCCTTCAGTGAATCCAAAGTTACTCGAAAGTCCGTTTATGACCGACCGCAGATACCGTTTCGTGCCCAAAAGAGTTCCCTGGATTCGGGCTATACGGTCGGTCACTGGTTGGCCTAAAAATGTCTACGTCCTGTTCGAAGTGGACCGGTACTTCGACTTACGTTGTACTGTCGAAGTATCGTCGATAGTACGGGTCGGCGGATTCGAAGTTAAAATGGCCGCCGCCACGTGGCCCTTTGTCCGATGTCGGCCACCACGAGGCTTTGGTAGCTTTAGCGCTTCGTTGGTTTCTGCTGTATTCGAACTGTTAGTTGTGCAAAGTCACAACTCTCCGCAGGATCTCTCAGGGACCACAAGTACTGGGCAAATCAGACGAACCCAATAGGTTTAGTCCAGCGGGATGGGTCTGTCACACACTTGAGTGTTCTTTTAATATGCATGTTTTTTCTTTTGTAAATCCCTAATGCACCAACAACATTATTTCAGTTGTTTGAGTTTTAAAAGAGCATCAGTCCATCTTCTACCAATATCATGGATTTGTATTATCGCATCAACCTGCAATCTTTTCAAAGACTTTTAACAATATAAACAGCGGTGACAATTTTTTTTTAACTTTAGTTTGACAGAACATCATATAATCCAGAAAAGATTCATCATCAAACAGACGAGTGTATTCAGCATGCATGTATGGAAAATCTCATTCATGTATTTCCCAAAAGTCACATAATGTGTTTAATTTAAATGTAGTACAAAAAGGCCTACAGACAATTTTAATTAATCAGTTAAATGAAAGTGTCAAAAATTTAGGAAATATTTTGGTAGTAAATTATAGCCTTAGGTTTTTCTTAATTTGCTTTGTGCAACTTGAATGGATACTTTTTTTGTAATATTCTTTGTGCTCCGACTGAATGAAGGTCACTTCCCATTTACTTTCATCTTCAAGCCGTCTGGCCAGTTCACAGATGTTTGCATTTTAATGAGTAAAATATTTTGAGGTTCCAAACAGTACAAAATCCTTGGCACTTTCATGCCTTATCATTTCTACGTCTTTGCCAGTTACAAAATGAGGCTGATGTTTTGTTTCATATACTGTAGTCAGATTATGCAAATATATTCAACAAAAAAAAAATAATTGGTGTTAAATTATGGTAATTAAAACCATGAAAACTATTTCCTGACTCATTGGGAAGCAAGCCCTGTGAAATGGTGGATCATGAACAGCACTGCTGCTTCCCAGCATGCATGATAAAAACCATTTTGTTAAATACAAATGTGTAAAGCTGATATTATAGGTAGAGAGAGCTTATTAGTTTAAAAGTTTAATGCATGTGGGGATTAGCAAGGACAATTATGTGTAAGTACAGTATGATTTTTTCTGCTCCTTATTATTACTCTTGACATGTTTCCGTCTGTCTATTTATCTAAATGTGTCTGTCAATCTGTCTTCTGTTCCTGCAATCTCTGCATTATATGGCTTGTGTATTGATTTACAGCATCATCTTATCGCTCTGCTGAGCTAAACTCTGCAATGCAGGGCTACATCATTGGCTGTGAGCATCAGCTAATATAAATTGATGTAGATGCATTTAAATACATATTTGTTAAATAGAGTGGATAACTATACATATTAACATAAAGTATGGTAAGTTAATGTTCCCTTTAAGTAAATTTCCAACATTAGATCTGTCTTTTTCCTCATCTCTTTACCCATAGCCTCAACATACCCACAGACTATGTTCATATAAACCATCAATCCCTTATTGTAACTCTCTGCTTTAGCCTGGTGGTCAGCTGAACTTTAAACAGTGAAAGTATATGCTAATACCTACCAAGACTTTAGTTATCTTCCTGCCCATTGTACAAGTATATACGATGTAGCATGCATATAACATCATTGAATGCTAGTGTGGAAGATGCTTTAACTGAAAGACCTTTTCAGTGCATAAAAACAGTTTGAAGGAGTTAATATTGTTTCACTCAAATAACTGTTCAGCTTAAAGAGATAATCTATGCATCATGATCAATTCAATGTCTTTAAGTGGTCATACTGCAAGAACACTCTTTGTGTATTTTTCAATATGAAAAGGTGAAAATATTTAGATATTTAGTGGTGCTGCCAAATGTGTAACTCTACCATTACACCACCTAAAAGTAGAGTGAATGACCGACAGGAAAGGCATCTAGCTTCTGCAAAAACAGACTGATATTTAATAGGCATTGAGAGTGCCTGGCAGTACTCAGGTAAGAGGAAACAGGGAACATTGCCAGGTTACTCCTCAGATAATTATCACTATAATAGACTGTAATAATAATGATGTCCAAAGTAATCCTTCATCAGACACTGTTTAAGCTTAAAGGGGCACACCAGTCTTCTAAAGAAATTAAGCTTGCTGAAGTGCTTTTTGTGTGTCTTTTTATTTTTTCATTTTACAAAATGTGTAGATTTCTTGAGAAATTGGCACTTTTACAACTACCTTCCCTCAACAACCCCCCAATCTTTCATTCATACAACTGTTCCTGATACTTCCTAGTTAATGGCTTAGTGGCGCTAAACTCCAGGCGCAGGCAAATGCCTAGAGGACCTGCCTTGCAAAGACTTCTCATTGAAACATGGAAGTAACAACACTTGAAAGAGGATGATAATTTATGTTTTGTATAGATTAAGTTTAAGAAGCAAGAAGTGAAGGATACCAGAAATTAGGGAAGTCAAAATGAAGCCAAAGTCAAATACCAGAAAAACGCAATCAGGTCAGCACTCTTGGATCATCAGCTAGTTGAAACCATAACAGGGCACTGACAGAAAGGTCATTTGGGTTTAAATAACCCTCCTTAGGCTGTAATTAGCTGTCTCTGACCTCTGACCCCAAAACGTGCATGTACGTCTATTACGTGACGTCGCACGAACGTTGGTGCCATCTTTGATCTGGGCGGAGGTAAGTCTCCTATTAAACTGGAACCACAGCGGCCGACGTCTCTAGGAATGCTGTACTCGCTGGGGACCAAAATAGAAGGAGGTCGGGCCGCGGCTTGCCGCGACCAAGGTAAGTATGAGATTTTTCTGTCGGCGTGGCCGCTATGTTTCAGTGCAGCCACACCAGCAGAATCGCCGGGAGCTGTGACAATTAGACATGTGCATTCATTATCGAACTAAAGCGTTATCGGCCGAAATTCCTGCGGTTTTCGTATTCGTCGGCAGAAATGTAAACGAAAGAGCAACATACGATAATGGAAACAAAAGGAAAGTGGAAATGCCGAATGATTACCTTTTCGTTTCCATTTATGTTTATTTAATTAGCCTCCGTGCTGCGGGATAATTAACCCCCACAGCACAGAGTAAAAATGTAATCCCCAGGATCACCCTGCAATCTAAGATTTAACCCGTGCAGGGAGTGTGGGGATATTTATGGGATAATAATTGTAAACAGATTGAGAATTACCCACTAATTTAATTCTCAGATCCCAAAGAACGTTTATCCTTATAAGTGAAATGTATATCATATCAATTAGTCACAGATTTGTTATAAAAATAGATAATATTTATTTTTATATTCAAATGATAATAATATAAGTAACATGCATGATAATAATCAATGGAAATTCAGTATAACACAATATGCAATCCAAAGTGGTAACATAAAAACATCTCCTAATGACTAAGACGTAGCTTAGAATCTACAGCATTAGGCCGTCAGGACAGGATTTACGACTTTCTTTCACAGAGACAAAGAAAGTTTCACGGGGAGAAGAGAATTCCTCAGCGTGCAGCGTAAAGCAATAAAGCCATAAAGACTTTCAGCTGGCAGTTAGAAATAACCCTTTCAATGCTGGCTAGACCTCCTAAGTAATTAAGATCTACTCTTATGTCATTTTAAATAAAATAACATTTAAACAGTCATAGTCATTAGTCATTTCCTTGAATTCATCCAATGAGAAACCTACATGTACTATAAGCTGATATTTAATTAATTTGTCTAACAGATATTTTATCTTATTTTAGAGCAAAACAATACAGCTGGATAAATGTCACGATATGCTAACATGTGATATTAATCACATAAATACAATGTTATCGTTTTTACCTGCAGAGTAAAAAGTTTAAAATGTATTCCTTATTACTAAGATTTCTAAATATGGAAATCTGAACGTGCTTTTATCCAGTCATATATTATGCTATTAGAAAATATTAATTAATTTAAATTAATTAATGAATTCAGGATATTTACCAGTTAAGTAGATATTCTCACCAGATGTTCTCAGGTAGCTAAGTGTCAAGGAATGTTTCTCTCTTGCTCTGCATGGAGTGTCTTGCCCCCGACTGCCTCAATCTTTGAATCCTCTTCTTAGCATTTTTTCGATCTCTCAATCTCTTAACTTTTTAAAGGGAAAATTCCTTAGGTGATAACCAATAGCAACCCTGTGGGTGTGGTTCCTTTCTAGGTAACCATTTTAGTATTTGGACTCTAGATGGCAGTCTTGTCCCACTAAACATACCTATCCAGGACAGAGTTAACTTTTCCTGGTGGTTATTTTGACGTCATTTACGTTATCTATATGGTTACTATATTTCAATTTTGCTCGTCAGATCAAAGGGTCTTTCTCAGTTTTGTCCAGACTATATGTCTCCAAATTCTGTAGTAATTCCTAATATGACAGTTTGTGAACTAAGTTTCAACTTAGACTACAATGGGAATCTGTACATATAGAAAGTAAAATTAAATTATTTAATCTTCTGTCACCTATGTCTGGGTTTAGAATTTATTCTATTCCATTAGCATTTTAGACAGTCTGTCCATCCCCTGTTCTCATTTCTTTATCTATTTGGTTTGTTTATATTACACATTCCATTCAGCTCGGGCAAAGCAGTCAGTTTTAGAGAAAGGATAGAAATTCTGTGTCTCTTTGTAAACTTGAAACTTGAAAATAACAAAATGGAGTCTGGTCTGTTCAAGAATGACTTCAGAATATACACTTTGTATTTCTATCATAGCACAAAATGTCTGCCGATATAAATACCCTGACAGGAGACTCTTACAAGCACGGGTTAAGTGACTTAACCTGTGCTTGTAAGAGTCTCCCTGCATGGGTTAAATCTCCCCATACTACCCCCCGCATTAAAATCCATGGGGGTCACTATGACCCCCATATTAATAAATGGGAGGTTAAATCCTCCTGAATGCACAGGTCCCCCCTTCCCCCATGGTGGGGAACACACAAGTTAAAATGGGGTGGACATAGTGCCCCCCCGGCCCCCACCCATTGCATGCCGCGAGTAGGGACATTGGGGAGGGTTTAACCTCCTTTTTATCAATATGGGGGTCCTATTGAACCCCATATTGATTTATATTTAGTTTTATGACAGCGAGCAGACACTGGCTGCTCGCTGTCATTTAAACTTACATAGAAGTGAGAGAGCTGGTAAGAGTATCGTGGGAAAAGTAGCTATCTAGATCTAAATAGCTACTTTTTCCTATTGCAACATTGTTATAGTTTTACTATAACATTTTGTTACATGTACTCTCTCTTACCATAGCTCTCACTCACTTCTATGTAAAATACTGATTTAAATGACAGCGAGCAGCAACTGGCTGCTCGCTGTTTAGGTGACATGCCCCTACTGCAGGGAGGGGGGGTGCTGGTACAGGTAGGGGCAGCAGGATTTTACCTGTGCCAGCCCCCCCCCCCCCATTTATTGCACTAGTGACTGGGCAGTTTGAAGACAAAATTTGGGATGACGAATTACATTTTTATTTAAAACAAAATCTTTCATAGAAAACGAAAATTTCATTGGTGCACATGTGTAGTGACAATAAGAAGAGGTTGATGATCAACAAAGTCAAAAGCAGCATAAAGGTCAAGGACAATTAGAAGAGAGTAGTGATCACTGGATTTAGCATCAATTAAATCATTGAAAGCTTTAGTCAGGGCCATTTCGACAGAGTGGTGAGTGCCGAATCCAGACTGAAGAGGGTCAAACAGAGTTGGATTCAAGGAAGTTGGTCAATCTAATGTACACAACTCTCGCAAGGATCTTAAAGACAAATTGTAGTAGCAAGATAGCTTGGTAGTTGGAAGGTGAGTTAGGATCAAGATTGTGCTTTTTCAGAATAGAGGTGATGGTTGCACGCTAGAAAGGTGAAGGAATTATGCCAGAAGAGCCTGAGAGATTTAATATTTTAGTGAGGGGCATAAGAAGAGAAGGAGACAGAGCGTGAGTGAGATGTGTGAGAATAGGATCGAGGGAACAGGTGGTGAGGTGGAAGGACTGAAGTAGAACAGAAACCTCTTCTGGTGTAGAGGTTGCAAGTGAGCATAGAATTGCAAGTGAGGCTGGTGGAAGTATTGGTAGGTGTAGGAGAGAGATCAGAGATCTCTTCTCATAACCACAGAAATCTTCTCAGTGAAGTGAGTTGTGTAGTTTTTAGTGGTCAAGTTAGTAGGAGAAGGAACAGCAACAAGGAGAAGTAAAGAGTTAACCATGTGAAATAGGCATTTGGGTGCTTATGAGTTTATTGAATACATTTTCTTTGCAGACAAAAGAGCCAAACTATAAGAGTCTAGCATAACTTATAGTGTTCTCTTACAGCGTTCAGTAGTTATGTAGCATTTTTAGAGGTATCAGGTGTGTTAAAATGTTTAAATGTAGGAGGGGCCATGACATTTAGTTCAGATGAGAGGGTGGAGTTGTAGGGAGAAGTTGCAGAGCTAGAGCAAGAGAGGTTTGAGATGGGTAAAGGAGAGTTTGAAGGTTGATGGAGAATTGCTTTAGGTCAAGGCACCGGAGGTTTCTACGAGACTGATGTACTACGAGGTGGCATGATTTTGGGTATAGGGTCTGACAATGTCAAGAGTCAGTAGATGGTGGTCAGATAGAATAAATGGAACACTGGGGAGAATAAAAGCGTTGCAGATAGGTAAAGATGAGATCAAGAGTGTTTCCTACTGTATGAGTTGCTGAGTTAGACCATTGCATGAGGCCAAAGGAGGAGGCTACAGAAAGCAGTCATGAGGCATTAGAACTGATAGGGTTTTTGAGTAGGATATTACAGTCCCCAAGGATAAGAGAAGAAGTGCTAGATGGGAGGAAATGGGGCAGGCTAGAATGACCAGGGGGGCAATAAATTATGGAAAATCTTAAAGGAGTGGGCTTAACTTAGTGGACAGTGTGAGCTTCAAGAAGAAATGATAAGGTAGGGAAGATGTAGGCCAGTGAAACATAAAGAAACAGGAGTAGTGCTATCAGAAGGAGACAGGGATTTTGAAATGAAAAGGTTGTAAATTTCAGTTTGCTGCAGACAGAGTGGGCATTCTAGAGTACACACACTGAACATAAGGCAATAAGGAGTGATTTTGATACAGAGAGAGTAGAGAAAAAAGAAGAGGTGGAGAAGACAAAGCATTGCTCAGATGAGCATGCACACGTTCAGAAAGGCTTGGTGATGGGGGGGATAGATCAAGAGTGGTGAGGAGAGGAGATGTAGTGGTGTGCAATGTTTTGGAAAAAAAGTGTATATAATGATTGATTTGGAATATACAAGGGGTCAGATAGGCCTGTGATAAAGCCATGGAATGGAAAGATGCATCTATGCACAGATGAGGTGAGGGTTAGTCAATCAATACAAACATTTGGGTAGATATTAATAAAAGAATGGTAGGGAGGTGGGAAGATGGCAGAAATAACATAAAAATACATAAAGGCAAAGACAAAGGTGAAATAAAAGGCAATATGCCTAGGTTACATGGAATGTGACTAAGAATAAAAATAAATTAAATAAAATACAAAATATTTACTAGGGATGTGCATGGGCAAAAAAATTGGTTTGGTTCGGAAATTCAGGTAAGAAAAACATTTGGCACTTCGCCATTTCAGTTCGGTTCGGCACTTCCAAAATTTGAGACTTCGGCAATTTGGGACTTTGGGACTTTGGCAATATGGAACTTTGGCAATATGGGACTTTGGCAATATGGGACTTTGGCAATTCGGGACTTTGGAAATCAGAACATCTACATATAGTTACATAGCTGAAAAGAGACTTGCATCCATCAAGTTCAGCCTTCCTCACATTTGTTTGAAGCACTTACAATTTTGCAACTAGCTAGGAAAAAAATTCCTTCTTGACCCCAGAATGGCAGTCAGATTTATCTTTGGATCAAACAGTGTTTACCCTACACTGAAAGATTATATCCTTGAATATTCTGTTTTTGCAAGTATGCATCTAGTAGCTGTTTGAACATCTGTATGGACTGTATGGATAAAATCACTTCTTCAGGCATAGAATTCCACATCCTTATTATTCTTATAGTAAAAATACCTTTCCTTTGCCTTAGACAAAATCTTCTTTCTTCCAGTCTAAACACATGACCTCATGTCCTATGTAAAGTCCGGTTTGTGAATAGGTTTGTAAATCACCCAGATCAGTTCAGGGATTCAGGAATTTCCTGGAAGTCTTAATTTTTACCGGCTGTGCACATGGTCCTATGCCCAAAACAGTTCCAGGGAATCAGGGCTAACGGTTGGTCTCTCTGAACACATGAACAGAGCCTTTTATTTGGAACATCAGAAATTGGTCTTTAATTAATGCCTCTTCATCTCAAGAGTAGCTTCATCAAGTACCAAGTCATCATTTGTTTTCTTTTTCTTTTCATTGCCTCACTCAAAAAAATGTTAGATATAAAAAAAGAAAACTCAATATGAATACTAAAGCGGAAAAAAATTAAAAAATAAGCAGAATAAGATATAAAAACAAGAAAAGAAGGAAAGTAAAAAGAAAAGGGAGAAAAAAGGATAGGTGGGGGGGGGGGGAGAGGGGAATCTGACGCCTCTTGATCTTAATATATCTATTCAGATCCCATCCACTGGGTAAGCCAGGGCTCCCATACCTTAACATAATATTCTCCCTTCCCCTGAGCTGCCCAGTGGATTTCCTCCATTTCCCTCATTTTTTCAAATCTCTGTATCCATTGCTCTTTAGTCGGAACCATGGATTTACACAAAAAAAAAACAGAATCATAGCATTTTCTTAATTCAATAAATAGTTCAACAGTAGCTGTTTATGTTTCTCTTTGAAGGAGGCTTGCCAACCCAACAATATTTTTGAGGGGGTTAACTTTTTAGTTGTTGGTAAAATCTTATATATGTCCCCTATGACATGCTGCCAATATAATCTCACGTGGTTGCAATCCCACCAAATATGTTCCATATCGCCCCGTTTAGCTCCACACCTCCAGCATCGATCACTTACCAATGGGCAAAATTTATGTAATTGAGTTGGAGTCCTATACCATCTAGTGACTCTTTTAAAGAAGATATTTTTTCTAGAAATGCTGACTTGTGAGTTCATCCCCATTTTAAACACATATGACCAATCCTCATTAGTCATTTGAATATTAAGGCCTTGCATCCACTTCCATTGAAAAGAAGGTACTAGCCCTTCCGTAGCCCCACTCTGTATTATGTTATATATACTGGATAGATACCATCTATTCAATGTCCCTGGACCACACAGAAGGTCAAATTGTGTTTTATCTCTTGAATGCCAATATGGTATCACTGATTTAAAAAAAAATAATAATAATTTAAATGGGAGATTCCCATTATATCTATGAGTGTTGTCTTACTTTTCCATTGGGGGAAGTCCCTAATCTTAGGGGGTGTTTCTTCCATCAATAAACTTATTATAGATGGATCTGGGTCTCATATTATGCTTCTTAGTAAATTATTACCATGACCATTCTGAAACTCCATATTCAGTGCTATAGGGAGGAATACAGATAGTACCGGGGTCAATCCCCAAATATCTTTAAGACATCTCCATATCTGCAAAGTGTGGTTTACAAACGGGTGTGAGGTAGGCAGCAGTGCACTTAACTGGCAATTTTGCCAAGGTAGCGTCTGTAACCTAGCATTTATAAAGCTCTGTTCCAAGGCATACCATGACTTTTTCTTATCTGTGGCCGTCAACTCTCTTAATCATGTGAACAATACTGCCATTAATATCTGTATATATGTGGGAGGCCCTATTAATAGGTAATGTAAGTATATTATAAGCTATACGTGGGGTTTTATAACTCCAAATAAACTATACGAGCAGGGAGCGCATCTTTCTAATATATATAAGCAATGTCTGAAACAAATACAAAGCTTTGGGAAGTATCATCATTTTTATGATGTTCACTCTACCCATTAAGGAAAAGAAGGATAAATCCCATTTTTTAAGATCTTTACCTATATTTTTACCAACCTTCCATAATTTAATCTAATTAGTTATTTATGTTGTGCTGACAGCTGTATTCCTAGATATGTTAAACCTGTATCTGTCCACTTATAGTTATACTTCCTCTGTATTTGCTCTTTCAGTCTTTTATCTATCCCGACCCCCAATATTTCGCACTTATCTATATTCACTTTGAAATTTGAAAAAGCACCACATTTTTTAAATTCCTTCGGAACATAAGATAGCGTATGCAATGGTTCTGTAACCATAAGTAACACATCGTCTGCAAAAGCAGCTACTTTTGCCTCTTCTTTTGTATATCTATATCCTTTGATATTTATATTCTTTTGTATAGCCTCAAGAAATGGTTCAAATGCCAAAACACAAAGAAGCAGGGACAGAGGGCAGCCTTGGCACGTTCCATTACCAATGTTAAAAGGGGTTGATAATTGACCATTAACTCGGATATTAGCTGTTGGGCCTCTATATAGTGTCTGTATCCAATGGCATATTCTAGGCCCAAGCCCCCGAGCCTCGAATATAGAAAATAGATAGGACTGATCCACCCTGTCGAAGGCCTTTTAAAGTGCATTGGGCAAGGTATATTGCAGGGCCCATAGTCCTGAGCAAGAGGCTGGTCAGCAGGCCCCTTCAAGAACCCGTGACAAGGTTCAGTTAATCACAGTTACCCAATCAAAAAAATCAATAAGATTAGTTTGACATGATCTCCCTGAAGCAAACCCATGTTGTCTCTGATCTTAAATCCATGTGATTTTAGATGTTCAACAATCTTATCCTTTAACATAGTTTCATTACTTTCCCCAATACTGAAGTAAGGCTTGCTGGCCTATAGTTGCCCGGCTACTCCCTACTAGCTTTCTTGTGAATGGTCACCAATAGTAGCAGGGTGTGTGTGTGTGTGTGTGGGGGGGGGGGGGGAGGGGGGTTCAACCCAAAAAGGAATCTGGTCTGAATTCCAAACAAACTTAGAAAAAATGGAGTTGAGGGGGATACCCAAAAAATGCATTTCTCAGTAGTGGGTTGCATTAAAAACCAATATATATATATATATAATCATTGCAGATATGGAACAACCCCCACACACAAATACAGTTTTAAACTTTGCAAAGCTACTTAAAATCACATATCTTAGCAAACAAATATGCATTGTAAAGCCTAGTAAGCCTAGTAAAGTTTAAAACTGTATTTTTTGTGTGTGCTGTTTCTTAATCTGTATTTTGTATATATTTTGGTCTTTATGGCAGCACCACCACCGAGAAATGCAGGTTCCCATTGTTTTCTACTTTTACTATAAATCATCCTTCCTATGACACATATTTTCTTGTATTCCTCTTTCTCTTCTTCTTAGATTATGAGCTCATTTGAGCAGGGCTCTCTTGATCTCTTGACTCTTTCAACTTTACTTTCTATGTCAACACATGTTGTATATCCCCAATTAGTGATGTCGCGAACACGAAATTTTCGGTTTGCGAACGCGAACAGGAACTTCCGCAAACGTTTGTGAACCGGCGAACCGGGCGAACCGCCATTGACTTCACTGGGCAGGTGAATTTTAAAACCCACAGAGACTCTTTCTGGCCATAAAAGTGATGGAAAAGTTGTTTCAAGGGGACTAACACCTGGACTGTGGCATGCCGCAGGGGGATCCATGACAAAACTCCCATGGAAAATTACACAGTTGATGCAGTGTCAGGGTACCTGAAGTCTCTACCTCGGAGGAGGTTGGACTTTCTGGCGGCCGTCCTCTCAGGGGGACTGATTCACCCAATCCTCACAGCTCTCATAACCATTTACACGCCGGCCGCGATAGCTCCGCTTCCTTTTATGAAGCGGCGCTCAGGAGCCGACGTCATGACGGCAATCACGTCCCGACCTGTCAATCTAGTTCCGAACAACGTTCAGGGCTCGGCAGGGGCAGAGTCATCAATCAAAGAGCTAGGTATAATTAGGGATGTGTGTAATGGTTCATTGCCCTGTCGTGGTTCTAGCTTGTCTGGTCACTCAGTGCTCTTATTACTATTGTCTCTTTGGTTCTGACTCGGCTTGTACTTTCGTTCCTGCTTATCTCTCGTGTCCTTTGACCTCGGCTCGTCTCTCGCTTACCTGTTCTCTCGTTCCCTCGACCTCGGCTTGTCTCTGACCATTCTTTACTTTCTCCTTACGTTAGTCGGGCCATTATAAGGTCCGGTATACGTACCTTGCTCCTGTTTGTATTCTGCGTGTTGGATCCCTGTCCCGATCCTGACATTACGACAGGGCCAATGGATCCTGCAGGTACAAACGCTCAGATTGGTTCTCCTGACTCGAGATTTGAAGCCATGGACCATAGAATGGACCAGATGGCTCTGGCACTGCAAGCATTACTATCCCATCCTAGTAATCAATCAGAGGAGATGCTTACACCACCCATCTCTCTTGTTAATACAGGCCTAGGGGTAGCCACAGTGGGAGCCTCTTCCCGTGTTACTTCCCCGTTACGCTATGGCGGTTCTCCGGATACCTGTCGAGGTTTCCTAAACCAGATAGGGATTCATTTTGAATTACAACCCCGCGCCTACCCTACAGACAGGGCGAAGGTTGGATTTATAATCTCGTTACTCATTGACAAAGCTCTTAGATGGGCTAACCCTCTGTGGGAAAATGATAATCCAGTAGTCTATAATTATAATGCATTTGTCACTACTTTTAGGAGGACTTTTGACCCTCCAGGAAGAAAGGCCAGTGCAGCTAGACTACTATTACGTCTTAGACAGCATAGCCTAACCCTTGTGGATTATGCGTTAGAGTTCAGATCCTTGGCGGCAGAGGTCAAGTGGAATGAACAGGCCTATATGGACGTATTTCTGAACGGATTATCAGATGAGATTTTAGACGAGGTTGCCACAAGAGATCTTCCTGAAAATGTGGAAGAATTAATTTCATTTATTTCTTGAATAGATGAACGCATGAGACAGAGGCAGAACACTCGAGATAGAACTCATAGGCCTTCCTTAAGACTAGCTCCCGCATTTCAGAATTCTGAATCTACAACTCTAGCTCTCCCAGAACCTATGCAAATAGGTAACACTCGTCTCTCAGAAAGTGAAAGACACTACAGGAGAAGGGAGGGTCTGTGTATGTATTGTGGAGTAAGAGGTCACCTACGCCTAAATTGCCCTAACCGTCCGGGAAACGCTCGCACCTAAGTTTCTCAAGAGGACAGGCCTTGGGTGTTTCTATCTTGTCCTCTACATATGATTACAAGGATCATAGGCTTCTGTTACCTGTTTCTTTAGCTTGGGAAAAGGGAGTACTTAATGCTATGGCATTAATAGATTCCGGAGCAGCTGAAAGCTTTATTGACCAAGCCTTTGTCACGAACCACTCTATCCCATCTCAGCTAAGGGATACACCCTTGGCCGTTGAGGCCATAGATGGTAGACCATTATCAGACCCTGTTATTTTTCATGAGACTATACCAGTTAAGTTAACCATTGGTATTTTACACGAGGAGGGTATATCTCTCATGCTTATCTCATCTCCTTCAGTTCCGTTCCAATAGTCTTGGGGTACCCCTGGCTTAAGAAGCATAACCCTATTATTGATTGGGAACAAGGTGAGATAGTCTCCTGGGGTCAGGGTTGCCAGAGAGATTGTTTACAGAAAATCTCACCGGTTTGCGTAGTTGACACACCAAGTAACTCTAACCAGCCCACAGATTTACGTATACCATCTCAGTACCTGGATTTAAAGGCAGTCTTTGATAAAAAGAGGGCTGATACTTTACCCCCACACAGGTCCTTTGACTGTAAGATTAGACTCCTGCCTGGTACTATGCCTCCGAAGGGTACTGTATATCCTCTATCCACTAAGGAGAACTTAGTCTTAGAGTAATACATACGGGAGAACCTAGACAAGGGATTTATTAGGAGATCCTCTTCTCCAGCCGGGGCCGGTTTCTTTTTTGTAGATAAGAAAGACGGCACTCTACGGCCTTGCATTGATTATCGGGGCTTGAATAAGATAACGATCAGAAATGCTTATCTTATTCCCTTGATTACTGAGCTATTTGATCGCCTAAAAGGCTCCAAGATTTTTACTAAGTTAGATCTGAGGGGAGCTTATAACTTAGTGAGAATCCAGCAGGGTGACGAATGGAAGACGGCTTTCAATACCCGCTATGGTCACTATGAGTATACGGTAATGCCCTTCGGCCTTTGCAATGCTCCTGCTGTATTCCAGGACCTAATTAATGAGGTTCTTAGGGAATTTCAACATGCATGTGTTATAGTCTATTTGGATGATATACTAATACACTCTAGAGAGCCTGAGACTCACCACAAACAAGTCAGAAGGGTATTGCGTAAGCTTCTACAACATGGTTTGTACTGCAAATTGGAGAAGTGTAGCTTTGACCAATCTCAGATAAACTTTCTTGGTTACGTTATTTCTGGAGACGGGTTTAGGATGGACCCGGTTAAACTCCAATCAATTTTGGATTGGCCATTGCCCAAGGGACTCAAGGCCATTCAGAGGTTTATCGGATTCTCCAATTATTATAGGCGCTTCATTAAGGGGTACTCTTCTATTATTGCTCCTATTACCAATATGACTAGACAGGGTGCTGATACCAAGACCTGGTCTTCTGAGGCGCTTGTTGCTTTCAGTACACTCAAGGAACAGTTTGCCTCAGCACCAATATTAGTTCATCCTGACACCTCCTTGCCTTTTTTACTCGAGGTAGACGCCTCAGAGACGGGTATAGGCGCTATCTTGTCCCAAAGGCTAGGTTTGAATAAACCGCTGCACCCATGTGGTTTTTTTTCCAAGAAATTGTCTGGGCCTGAAAGCAGATATGATATTGGTGACAGGGAACTATTAGCGGTCATTATGGCTTTAAAGGAATGGAGACATTTGTTGGAAGGGACTTTACACCCGGTTACTATTTTGACGTGTAACGGACCGTTTCAGCATATGAGGGGTTAAAATCCGTTTAGGCGATACTCCCCTTTTCTCAGAAAGGCACAGCTACTGCAGAACATCAGAACTCACAAACTGGATATAGGTGAATAAGGTAGCACTCCAGCTGGAACCTCACAAATAGCTGGTAGCAGATGAATAGGAAAAGCAGACATCAGCTTACACTCCTAGCAGTCAAATCTCCAACAGCATACAGTGAATCCCCCCAAGAACGAGACAAGGCTCCGTGTTGATGGTCAAGCAGTGGTCTGAGGTGCTGGGCACCCAGCCTGGTTTTTATTACATCAGTACACATACAGGCCACACCCAGGGGGAGGCATAAAATAACCAATAACATAGATGTTACCTCCCACACATCCCCTCCCCTTAGTGTGACACTTAATCCCATTATGTGTACAGTTCAAAATATACTTTTACACAACTTTCATAACTTTAAAACCATACATCACATTCACATAAAAATACATATCCACAATCAATCCATTCAGGGGAACAACATATTAAAAAATGGCATGAATCAGACCAGGGGTTCAAAAGTTAGTAAAAGTATCTTTTATTCCCCCTGGCTCAAACAGTAAAAGTAAAACATCCACACAATGCATCCTGGCTTCCTCCCTTCTGCCCTGGAGATAATTGGAGAAGAAATCTAATTATCCAGGACTAGAGGCAGACTCCATTAACCACATGGTTGCAAAACAACATAAAACTCTTTAAAATACATAAAGTCACATTTTATACATTAAACACAGACATTTAACATATCCCCAGATAGCTCAGGTCTGCGTGCACATTATTAGGTGAATGGCACGCAGACCACACAAATACAGTTTAATTGCCATGGAGCCAAAGTCTTTCCCATAGTCTTTCATTATATGAATAGGCTCCATGGCATAGCTATCTGGGGGGTATCACTGCTCACACAGGGCAAGTACCGAATGGCCCCACTGTATTTAAAGGGCCAGAATGAGTGACATGCACTCTGTTAGGGCCGAATACTGTTTGTAAAGGGCCCAATCTCCCAGGGCCATAGTCCAAAGGCAGCAGGCGGGCAACCAGGCTTCTCCAGTTCTCAGTGGCGAGGTTGGTTTCGTCACATGACGGATCACAAGAATTTGTCCTATATAGGGGAAGCCAAGCGCTTGTCCGCCAGGCAGGCTCGTTGGTCTTTGTTCCTTACTCATTTCAACTACGTGCTCACTTATAGACCTGGTTCTAAGAACTCTAAGGCTGATGCATTGTCCCGCCAACATGAACCTTCTACTATGTCTGATATGGTTTTTTCTTCTGTAGTTCCTAAGTCCAAGTGTAATATTGTTGCCAACACAAGCATCAAGATTCACTCCCCGTTGCTTGCTGAGATCAAGAAAGTACAGCATCTGGCTCCCAGACTTGTTCCTGGGGATCGGTACTTTGTTCCTCCTGAACTCCAACTGGAACTGTTGCAGTGTTTTCATAACAGTAAATTTGCCGGACACCCTGGCATACGCAAGTCGTGTTCTCTGATTTCTAAAGATTTCTGGTGGCCTTCGTTATGTAAGGATGTTAAGGACTTCGTCGGGGCATGTGAGGTCTGTATGAGGACTAAACAACCTCATACGCTTCCATGTGGGCTTTTGCACCCCCTAGAAATTCCCGAGAAACCATGGTCTTGTTTGGCTATGGACTTCATTGTCGATTTGCCTGTTTCTAAAAAACATACTGTTATCCTCACGGTGATTGACAGGTTTACTAAAATGGCTCATTTTGTACCCCTGCCTAAATTGCCCTCTTCTCCCGAATTGGCTGAGATTTTCGCGAGGGAGATTTTTCGTTTACATGGTATTCCTTCTGAAATTGTTTCTGATAGAGGGTCCCAATTTGTTTCCCGGTTTTGGAGGTCCTTCTGTTCTCAATTGGGCATCAAATTGAATTTTTCTTCTGCCTATCATCCCCAGTCCAACGGAGCTGCCGAACGCACCAACCAAAAAGTTGAACAATTTTTGCGTTGTTTTGTTTCTGAACACCAGGACGATTGGGTCGGTTTGATTCCTTGGGCGGAGTTTGCGCACAACAATCTCATTTGCGATTCTACTCGTTCTAGCCCCTTCTTCATGAATTATGGCTTTCATCCTTCCGTTCTTCCGTCGGTTTCCCCTTCCCAAGGGATACCGTCGGTTGATGTTCATGTTGCCAATCTGAGGAAGTTGTGGGATCAGACTCGACGTATTCTTCTTCATAATTCCACGGTGTCCAAACGACACGCTGACAAACGCAGACGGGTGGCTCCGTTTTTTTCCCCGGGTGATAGGGTATGGCTGAGTTCCAGAAACATCCGCTTGAAGGTTCCCTCCATGAAATTTGCTCCTTGTTACATAGGTCCTTACAGGGTTCTGTCTCGTATTAACCCGGTTGCGTATCGTTTGGCTCTTCCGCCTGCTCTGCGCATCCCGAATTCCTTTCATGTTTCCTTATTGAAACCTTTGGTTAGTAACAGATTTTCCTCCGCTGTGTCCTCCCCTCGTTCTGTCCAGGTTGAGGGTCAGGAGGAGTATGAAGTCAAGTCCATTCTCGATTCTCGGGTTTCTCGGGGGAGGGTGCAATATCTTGTTGACTGGAAAGGTTTTGGTCCTGAGGAAAGGTCTTGGGTGGTCCGGGAAGATGTGCATGCCCCTCGTTTCCTCAGGGCATTTCATGCTCGTTTTCCGTCTCGCCCCGGTTCCTTCCGCCCGGTGGCCGTTTCTGAGAGGGGGGTACTGTCAGGGTACCTGAAGTCTCTACCTCGGAGGAGGTTGGACTTTCTGGCGGCCATCCTCTCAGGGGGACTGATTCACCCAATCCTCACAGCTCTCATAACCGTTTACACGCCGGCCGCGATAGCCCCGCTTCCTTTTATGACGCGGCGCTCAGGAACCGACGTCATGACGGCAATCACGTCCCGACCTGTCAATCTAGTTCCGAACAACGTTCAGGGCTCGGCAGGGGCAGAGTCATCAATCAAAGAGCTAGGTATAAAATAGGGATGTGTGTAATGGTTCATTGCCCTGTCGTGGTTCTAGCTTGTCTGGTCACTCAGTGCTCTTATTACTATTGTCTCTTTGGTTCTGACTCGGCTTGTACTTTCGTTCCTGCTTATCTCTCGTGTCCTTTGACCTCAGCTCGTCTCTCGCTTACCTGTTCTCTCGTTCCCTCGACCTCGGCTTGTCTCTGACCATTCTTTGCTTCCTCCTTACGTTAGTCCGGCCATTCTAAGGTCCGGTATACGTACCTAGCTCCTGTTTGTATTCTGCGTGTTGGATCCCTGTCCGATCCTGACATGCAGAGTCTGGTTTTAATCCATAAAGGGCAGAAATCACCTAACATTCCTAAATCACAATGGATATGGATTGACACCTGACATATGACATATTGACACCTTGACATATGGATTGACACCTGTCCTCAGAGACCCTGATACACACTGACACAGAACAGAATAGGGACTGTTCCCCCTACATAGGGTCACTTGGCAGATATGGATTGACACCTGTCCTCAGAGACCATGATACACACTGACACAGAGCAGAATACAGACTGTTCCCCCTACATAGGGTCACTTGGCATATATGGATTGACACCTGTCCTCAGAGACCTAATTGTGTAATAATGGTAATACTATTACCTATTATATAATATTGGCAGGGACAAGGACATTCCCTCTAAATAGATGGGTATAGGCAGAGAGTATGGAGACCGGAGTGATAAAGTGTCAATAAGGTGATATAAAGTTAAATGTATCAGAGACACACACCCACCCTTTCTCTTGGCTAGTTTAGAGAAATGCTGGATAAGTAGAAGGGCTATAAAGACCCAGAGAGGTATTAGAAGAATCCTCTAAACTAGCCCTAATCTCCTTAAACACCTTCAAGGGTGCTCTAAGCTAAAGCTTAGCACCAGTTATTAAGATATTATATACTAGAAAAAGTGCAGAGGTGATCTTCAAAATTATTACGAGGGATGGAAAACATTCTATAAATATAGGCTAAAAAAAACTTTTGAAAACTACAAATCAGAGGGGATGTGATGGCACTATACAAATATATACAGGATCTGGGTACAGATTGCTAGATACAAACCTGTGTGTTAGCAGTAATATGCAATAGACAAGAGCTCATCCAGTGAGAAGGGAAGAAAGGTATTTTCAATTACAACAGTAGAAAGGTTCTTTACTGTAAGAACCATAAAGATGTGGGATTATCTATAGCATACAAAGTTGTGTTTTATAGGTTGCACTCAATGGACTTCAGGTTTTTTTTTCCTTTTTTTTAATTTCTATTTTTGATGTGCACAAATACATCATGGAAATTTTCATTTTAGATGACTGCCTGATTTCCCATCACAGATGCTGGCTAGGAATAACAGTGTGCAAGACAAAGAGTGGGTCTAAGTGCCCATAGTGCAGTAAAGTGTCCCTAGTGAAGTGAAAAAGAGAATAACGAGCTGGTGCCCAAGAGAATAACGAGCTGGCGCCCTATCAGGGGACGTGTATATGGCATCGATTTTAGGAACCGGGAGATGGAAAAAGATGCTTGGTCGGTCCTCCTACTTCAAATTTGGGGCAATCTAATGTGCCACCAGATAGGAGTGGTGTGTTAAGTAGTACTATTCCTATCAGTTTAATCCCTGTTATGTGCCTTTTTATTGGTTTGGTTTTTGAAGCCACAGTGCAGCACCAGAGGGCCGAAAAATTAGGCATGTACACATGCCTGAAAAATTAGGTATTGTTGCAGCCGTTGCTGTAGCAGCGGCCATAAAAATTCATGTTTTTTTCCCTGTGAAGAAAGTGCCCTAAAACATTGCGGCTTGAACCCTAGTTGGTGGCGGATAAGTCACGCAAGTCAACCGGCATTCAGAGCTAAAATACAGCAGCGTGTAGACCATTTTTAGCCCAAGGCAGCTCATCTCATCAGGCCTTTTTTTAGTCGAATGTATCGCCCACTGTCAGCCCCTTCGGGATCCATCCCTCATTCATCTTAATAAAGGTGAAGTAATCTAGACTTTTTTTGACCAAGGTGACTTCTCTTCTCAGTGACAATACCTCCTGCTGCACTGAAGGTCCTTTCTGACAGGACACTTGAAGCGGGGCAGGCCAGAAGTTCTTTCGCAAATTGGGATAGATCAGGTCACAGGTCAAGCCTGCACACCCAGTAGTCAAGGGGTTCATCACTCCTCAGAGTGTCGATATCTGCAGTTAAGGCGAGGTAGTCTGCTACCTGTCGGTCGAGTCGTTCTCTGAGGATGAATCCCGAAGGGCTGTGGCGATGCGTAGGACTTAAAAAGCTCCGCATGTCCTCCATCAACAACACATCTTTAAAGCATCCTGTCCTTGCCGGCGTGGTCGTGGGAGGAGGAGGATGACTTTCACCTCTTCCCCTGTTAGATTCCTGTTGTGCTGTGACATCACCCTTATACGCTGTGTAAAGCATACTTTTTAATTTATTTTGCAAATGCTGCATCCTTTCCGACTTGTTGTAATTCGGTAAAATTTCCGCCACTTTCTGCTTATACTGGGGGTCTAGTAGCATGGACACCCAGTACAGGTCGTTCTCCTTCAGCCTTTTTATACAAGGGTCCCTCAACAGGCACGACAGCATGAAAGACCCCATTTGCACAAGGTTGGATGCCGAGCTACTCATTTCCCGTTCCTCCTCCTCAGTGATGTCAATGAAGGTATGTTCTTCCCCCCAGCCACGTACAACACCACGGGTACCAGATAGGTGACAACGAGCACCCTGGAATGCCTGTTGTGGTTGGTCTTCCTCCTCCTCGTCAAAGCCACATTCCTCCTCTGACTCCTCTTCCTCACAATCCTCTTCCAGCGTTGCCGCAGGTCCAGCAAGCGATGCTGATAAGGCTGTTTCTGGTGGTGATGGTGACCACAACTCTTCCACTTCACGCTCATCTACGGCCTGATCCAGCACTCTTCGCAGGGCACGCTCCAGGAAGAAAACAAATGGTATGATGTCGCTGATGGTGCCTTCGGTGCGACTGACTAGGTTTGTCACCTCCTCAAAAGGACGCATGAGCCTACAGGCATTGCGCATGAGCGTCCAGTAACGTGGCAAAAAAATTCCCAGCTCCCCAGAGGCTGTCCTAGCACCCCGGTCATACAAATATTAATTAAGGATTTTTCTTGTTGGAGCAGGCGGTCGAACATTAGGAGTGTTGAATTCCAACGTGTCGGGCTGTCGCAAATCAAGCGCCTCACTGGCATGTTGTTTCGCCGCTGGATATCTGCAAAGTGCGCCATGGCCGTGTAGGAACGCCTGAAATGGCCACACACCTTCCTGGCCTGCTTAAGGACGGGTACTTATGCACAAAGCGTTGTATGATCAGATTACACACATGTGCCATGCACGGCACATGTGTCAACTTGCCCAACTTCAATGCCGCCAACAATTTTTTTCCGTTGTCACAAACCACTTTGCCGATATCAAGTTGCTGCGGAGTCAGCCACTTTTCCACCTGTGCGTTCAGGAGTGCTTGTCCGGTGTGACTCTCTGCTTTCAAGCAAGTCAAACCCAAGACGGCGTGACACTGCCGTATCCAGGATGTGGAATAGTACCGGGGAGCTGTGGGGGTGCCGTTGATGTGGAGCAAGACGCAGCAGCAGAAGAGGACTCAGCCGAGGAGGTTATGGAAGAGGATGGAGTAGGAGGAGTAGAGGAGGTGGCAGCAGGCCTGCCTGCAAGTCGTGGCGGTGTCACCAACTCCTCTGCAGAGCCACGCATTCCATTCTTGGCAGCCATCAGAAGGTTTACCCAATGCGCAGTGTAGGTGATATACCTGCCCTGAACATGCTTTGCAGACCAGGTATCAGTGGTCAGATGGACCCTTGCCCCAACACTGTGTGCCAGACATGCCATTACTTGCACAATCGAGTACAGGTTGGGGATTGCCTTTTGTGAAAAGAAATTTCGTCCGGGTACCTTCCACTGCGTTGTTCGAATAGCTACAAATTTTTTGAACGCCTCAGACTCCACCAGCTTGTATGGTAATAGCTGGTGGGCTAATAGTTCAGACAAGCCAGCTGTCAGACGCTGGGCAAGGGGGTGACTTTCTAACATTGGCTTCTTACGCTCAAACATGTCCTTGACAGACACCTGACTATGGGCAGATAAGCGGGAACTGCTCAAGGCGAGAGACGAAGTGGCGGATGGTTGAGAGGGGGCAAGGAGGACAGCAGTGGTTGACGTGGCTGAAGATGCTGGACCAGGAGGAGGATGGCGGCTTTGAGTTTGTGTGCTGCTTGTACTCATGTGTTGATCCCATAGGCGTTTGTGATATGTGATCATGTGCCTACGCAAAGCAGTTGTACCTAGGTGGGTGTTGGACTTCCCACGACTCAGTTACTTTTGGCACAGGTTGCAAATGGCATCGCTGTTGTCAGAGGCAGACACACACAAAAATGCCACACTGCTGAGCTCTGCAATGACGGCATTCTGGTGGTGGACACAGCATGCGTTGAGTGGCGTGCTGTCGGGCTGACCCCGGGTGCCGATGCATGCTGTCTGACTGTGCCACTAGCTCCTTGCGACAACCTCCCCCTGCTTCCAACTCGTCTCCTCCTCCTCCTCTCTTTCTCCCCATCTGAACTTTCGTCCTGTTCTTCTTCTTGCCGAGCGGGCACCCACGTGACATCCATGGACGCATCGTCATCATCAACCGCTTCACTTGTATCTGACAACTCAGCAAAGGAAGCAGCAGCGGGTACAACATCATCATCATCACACCGTACGTCCATGTGTGTAATGCTGCCTGACTGAGACATATCCCTGTTATCTACATCCTCTGGCAATAATGGTTGCGCATCACTCATTTCTTCAAACGGATGTGTGAATAACTCCTCTGACATACCAAGTGAAGCGGCTGTGGTGCTAGTGTTGGTGGTGGCGGCAGGCGGGTGAGTGGTATCTTGAGAGGTGCCCGAAGCTAAGCTGGAGGAGGATGGTGCGTCAAGGTTCCGAGCGGAAGCTGTAGAAGATTGGGTGTCCTGTGTTAGCCAGTCAACTATGTCCTCAGAACTTTTCAAGTTCAGGGTACGTGGCCTCTGAAAACTGGCCATTATTCTAGGGCCAAAGGGAATCACAGCACCACGACCATGATGGCCCCTGCGGGGTGGCCTGCCTCTGCCTGTCATTTTTTTTTGGATTAGTGGTACTATGCGTGCAAGCTTCTGAAAAAAGTTTTTTGTTTTTAAATGCACGCTATTGTGACACCAGATATGAGTGGCAATGTGCACTGGCAGATGATGGCAGAGTACACGCTGTTGGCCTGACACACCCGCTTGAAGACAAGTAACTGCTATTCAATCTATAACAGTGAAAAAAGTTTTTTGTTTTTAAATGCACGCTATTGTGACACCAGATATGAGTGGCAAAGTGCACTTGCAGAGGTTGGCAGAGTACACGCTGAAGGTCTGACACCCGCTTTAAGGACACTGACTGCTATTAGCTTACAGTGAAAAACTTTTTTTCTTTTTAAAGGAACGCTATAGTCTCACCAGATATGAGTGGCAAAGTCCACTGGCAGAGGTTGGCAGAGTACACGCTGAAGGCCTGACACCCAGACACTTGCAGACAACTAACTGCTATTCAATCTATTACAGTGAAAACATTTTTTTATTTTAAATGTCAAGCTTAAGCTATTGTGACACCAGATATGAGTGGTGGCACTGGGCAAGTGGGCACAGTATCCACTGTGAGCCTGACACAGAAGCTGGCAGGCAGGCAACTGCTATTCAATCTATTACAGTGAAAAAAAATGTTTTCCTTTTAAATGTCAAGCTTAAGCTATTGTGACACCAGATATGAGGGGTGGCACTGGGCAAGTGGGCACAGTATCCACTGTGAGCCTGACACAGAACCTGGCAGACAACTAACTGCTATTCAATCTATTACAGTGGAAAAAACTTTTTTCTTTTTAAAGGCACGCTAAAGTCACACCAGATATGAGTGGCAAAGTGCACTTGCAGAGGTTGGCAGAGTACACGCTGAAGGCCTGACACCCAGATGCTTGCAGACAACTAACTGCTATTCAATCTGTTAAAGTGATTTTTTTTTTTTTAAATGTCAAGCTTAAGCTATTGTGACACCAGATATGAGTGGTGACACTGGGCAAGTGGGCACAGTATCCACTGTGAGCCTGACACAGAAGCTGGCAGGCAGGCAACTGCAATTACATTACACAGAAAAAAAAAAAAGCAGACTGATGTTCTAGCCCTAAAAAGGGCTTTTTGGGGTGCTGTTCTTACAGCAGAGATCAGATGAGTCCTTCAGGACTGTAGTGGACACTGAATACCCTAGCCTAGCTATCAATTTCCCTATCTAATGAGCAGCAGCTACACTTTCCCTCCTCTATCTAAGAATGCAGCTTCAGAATGAATCTAAAATGGATGCTGTACAGGAGGTGGGAGGGTATGGAAGGGAGGGTCTGCTGCTAATTTGCTGGAATGTGTCTGCTGACCGTGAGGCACAGGGTCAAAGTTTCCTCAATGATGACGAATAGGGGGCGGATCGAACCGTGCATGTGTTCGTTCGCCGGGAACTATTCGCCAGTGAACAGTTCGGTACATCACTATCCCCAATGTATTATTGTAAGGCGCTGCTGAATATGTTGGCACTCTATAAATTATAATGATAATAATGATAACAATTTCAATAATTTATTGTCCATATAATATCATTAAGGACCATGTCTGTGTAGTGCCTTAGATTTCTATCCTGGACCCACTTCTCTTTAATTTGTTTATAAATAATCCTTAAGGGGATATTGAAAGTCATTTGTCGGTGTTTGCAGATTACTCAAAATTAGGCAAGATAATACAGTCTGAACATGCTTTAACTTCTCTGTGGGGGATTTGAATTTATTCAGGGGTTAACCAGGCAAGTGGCAGATGACATCCAATACAATAAAGAAAAAGAGGCAGATAAGATTCAATACAATAATGAACAAAATACCATAAATGCAAAATTACTTTAAATAAAAAGGACTTGGGATCAATTGTAGATAACAAATATTGTGCAATGTTGGTCTACCATTGCAAAAGCTAGTAAGGTGCTGTCATCTATAAAAGGTGGTATTGTCTTAATTCACATGATCTAAATATAATGTTGTCTTGTTCTAAATCAATGACAAAATTCCACTTTGAATATGCAATGGGATTTTGGGCACCAGTTATTAAGATATTATATACTAGAAAAAGTGCAGAGGTGATCTTCAAAATTATTACGAGGGATGGAAAACATTCTATAAATATAGGCTAAAAAAAACTTTTGAAAACTACAAATCAGAGGGGATGTGATGGCACTATACAAATATATACAGGATCTGGGTACAGATTGCTAGATACAAACCTGTGTGTTAGCAGTAATATGCAATAGACAAGAGCTCATCCAGTGAGAAGGGAAGAAAGGTATTTTCAATTACAACAGTAGAAAGGTTCTTTACTGTAAGAACCATAAAGATGTGGGATTATCTATAGCATACAAAGTTGTGTTTTATAGGTTGCACTCAATGGACTTCAGGTTTTTTTTTCCTTTTTTTTAATTTCTATTTTTGATGTGCACAAATACATCATGGAAATTTTCACAACAATAAGAGATTGGTCAAATGACAAAAAAAATCCCTCAAATAATGCACCTATGCTAGACTACACATTTTTATATTGAAGCAAGACTAAAAGAACACATTGCTATCAGATAACAAACTACATGCACATAAAGCAAGACTAAAGCACTGGTTGCATGGTCAACAAAAATTAAACTGGAAAAGAACATACTGCCCACGTTTAAAAATACGCTCATGGTATATACTAATAAGAATGGCATTAGTACCAACAGAAAATTTAAAGCAAAAAGCAAATTAAAAGCAGAAACAGCTTCCCAGTATAAGCTGAGAGGCCATTATAAGGAAGATCCACATCTCTTTTGTTAGTATAGAAGCTCAGCCAATAGTCACCAAACAGAATTGTCTACCTGGTGGAGTTATAGTACTCGGCTTCCAAAGAGAAATGCCCCACCAGCCCTAGGTTCTAGCACAGTCCAGAACACATTATTCATGTGGCCAATCTTGTTCTGCAACCTTTCTGTGTAGAGTATGTGTCTCCTGAGGTTGTAAGATGTGCTTAGGGAGTTATCCCCATTTGGACTGAGACCCGGATAAGTGATGGCTGTCTGCAGAACTGAGCCTTGTGTTAGGTGCATGCCACAGTTTCTTTCTCTGCCTCCTTGCTTTTGGTGCCTAGTTAGAGCTACTTAAAGCAGGCTTTGGTTTGTGGTTTATTACAGAAAATATAAGCAGGGAACCTTCCATCGCTATAAACTTCTCTGCTCTTAGACTTTCTTTGGCCAAGAATAGCGACCATAGTAGCTCAAAGTCCTGATTGATGAGCTCCTCGTGAAATGCCCATGTCTTGAGGGCCAGTATAACCACTGGCCTCGTTCTGGCAGCCATCTTGGATTTCAGACCTCAGTTGTTGAGCACCAAAGGGTCTGCAGATTATCTTGGCTGTGTGCAGCTTTTTTCAGCTATGTTTAGGTCAGCACTGCAGTAAGGACTGGGATATCCTCCACTTCTCAAGAGGGTGGTAGGGACAAGGCCCAAAAACAAGCCAACACTTTATGATGTGAAGGAGCTGCTGCCTCTCCCATCCCAAGTAAAAAATGAAGAAATAATGGGCTTTTTTTCATTGCAAAATATGAATATTTTGTGATTACTTAAAACAAAAAGAAATGCAGAAAATAAATATCTAGTGAGTAAAAAAATCATGTTTGACAAAGATTGTTTGAAAAATATTTGCAATAATTAAATAATTTATGCAAAATCTAATAGTAAAAAGCATCCTTAAGCTGAGCAAATTATAACTATTTTTTTTTTTTTTCAATGTTTGATTTTTATTGAAAATTTTCTTTAGATAACTGATAATGGGGGTACAGAAAGGAAGAAGGGATGGGACAAAGATGCAAAATGTACATATATATACAACACATATATGCAACACATAAAAATACACTCAGGACAGCATTGTTTTATAGTTACACAAAAATTGTAAATACAGAATGGTACTGTGAAACCTTAAGAGTTCAGGTGAGTAAATCCAACTAAAGGCAATAAAGTCCAGTAGTGATCCAAGCAATTATGGTACTTAAATTACAGCAGGCAGTGCAAAGCATGTATAATCGGTACGTGGGGATGCGAGATGTGACTTCGGAGAGTGCATTAACCATCAGTGGGATATAGTTAATTCACCACTTGGACTGTGATCCATGCCAAGCTGCCCTACACAGGGTAGACTGGGATTTAGAATCCTGTAGTGATGCAAACCATATACCCGTGAATGTAAAGGCTTTATGTTGCCGTATTGTGTTATGCACCTAGGGAATAGAGGACATTCTTGTGTTGACGTCTGACCTCTATGGAGCAGGCCTGTGCGTCTATTGTGAGTTTAGCAAAGTTATATGTCATAGTGATGCTTGGTTACAACATTTGAAATAGAGTGTTTGATATATTATAACCCAGCTTATGCGGTCTCATCATACAGTTCGTGTGGTGGGAGGACGCATCAGCTGTTAACTAGAGGTGTTATAAGGGGCCAACGATTTGGAATAGACCTGTTAGTAGGTGTTTAATTATCCCACTCTTCAGCATGTGGGTGGACGACATCGCCGAAAACTCGGTAGTAGCAAGTGTATTCATTGTTGATCTATTAGCATCCTTATGGAGCGATATCCTATGTGTTTATAAAGAGAGGGGGCTAGGGATTATGAAGTAACTTAGGGAAGAGGGGGAGAAGTGGGGGAAGATTGGGGGTTGGGGAAGCCACCAATACTTGATATTTGATAGAAAACACAATCTGTACGGAGCAGGGTAATACAACAGTTAGTGGATCACATCAGTTTAGTGAATTGTTCGTAAGTGGATTCCCAATTGTCCCAATGTGTATTAAATGCGGAGATATTTCCTCTTTTTGCCCATTCCCTTTCATG